>NC_140182.1:34146344-34736344 GCF_963971535.1 Notolepis coatsorum | reverse complement strand
ATATGAGAGAGAGAGAACGAGAGGGAGAGAAAGAGAGATGTGAGAGAAAGAGAGAGAGAGAGATGTGAGAGAAAGAGAGAGAGGAAGAGAGAGATGTGAGAGAGAGATAAGACTCAGTTTGATCAGAGACTGTCAGCGGCTGAGACTAAGGGGAATGTGATCTAGTGATCTGGTGATCTGGTGATCTGGAGGCATGTGAGGCATGTACTGCAGGATGATTCCTCGAGTTCCTCGTCTGGCTCAGTGCCACGTCCTGTACGCCCTCAGATGCTGCTGGATGTATGAGTCCTGATGTGTTTCAGCAGCTGCCTGGAAGCTACTCAGGACACAAGGACACACACATGTACTACAAACACACACACACACACACACACACACACACACACACACACACACACACACACACACACACACACACACACACACACACATACAAGACACACGCCTCCCTCTCTCTCTCATATTTCTGTGTGTCCTTCACTGGGTGATGTTTTTGGACGCCTGCGTTGTCACTCCTCGAGAATCGACCCCCTGTGACTCCATATCCAAATTTTGTCAGCAGACGCGCGCTCCTCTCTGGAAGCGATTGAATGATGTGATTATTCTCCGGAGCCATGATTCCTCGAAAAACATGTGCTTGAGGCTACATTTCTGACCGGGCAGCTGTCGACATCCCATCTATACTGTCCCTCACACACTTGACTCTATGGAGCAGACGTATAGAAGGGAAATTACTTCCTTTCAGTTCATCCACAGAGAAGGCTTTTCATATCCAGAGATATGGGCCTCGTTCGTCCCTGATGTATACGTTGACATTTCCAAATTGCTTAAGAAAGAGAAAACTATCCGGTCTGCTAGCGATTATTTGTTTTTGCATAATGTGTTGGAAATGCAGTCTCTGTGAGAATATTAGAAGCGGTCTAGCCGACTGGGTTTTTGCACATCACCTGCAACAGCCAATTTAGCACCAAGGACAGCTCATCACCAGTTGGCTCAAGAGAGAGGAGAGAGAGGAATCATGTACACCTAGAGAGAAAGAGAGAGAGAGAGAGAGAGAGAGAGAGAGAGAGAGAGAGAGAGAGAGAGAGAGAGGAATCATGTACACCTAGAGAGAAAGAGAGAGAGAGAGAGAGAGAGAGAGAGAGAGAGAGAGAGAGGAATCATGTACACCTAGAAAGACAGAGAAATAGAGAGAGACCCACACAGTGAAAAGGGAGGGAGAGAGACAATGCAAGGTGTTATAGAGAATCAGAGATAGGAGAGAGAGAAAGAGAGAGTGGTGACTGGTATGGGGTATTGGGCCAAAACCAGGCTAAAATAGGGTATCGGACGATATCAAGAGAATCTCTCCAATACTAAAACCTGATGCCAAGCAGGGTTTCCATTCGCCGGTAATTACAGTTCAAAACATATTTAAATCTCTCCGCTCATAATGTCCTGTGAAAATAATTCCCTCTTATTTTAATTTGCTTACCAAGTAACACACTAAACACTAAAAGTGCTTGTTTTTGCAACTGAAACTGAAATCTAGCTCAATAAACAGAAGTCTCTCTGAAATACATACCTATAGGTTCCATCCTAAAGGCAAATCTTTCCTGTGACAAAATGGCATCCAATGTAATCAAAAAAGTCAACCAACAAACTAGATTCTTGTACCGGATCTCCTCTCTGGTAAACAAGAATACCCCGAAGACTCTGTCAGGAGCACTCATTCAAGGGTGCTACGACTATGCTTGCACCTCATGGTACCAAAGCACCTCAAAGGCGCTAAAAAACAAATTACAAACATCTCAAAACAAACTAGTCAGACTACTACTTGACCTTACTCCTAGAACCCACCTCACCCCTGCCCACTTTGACTACCTAGGATGGCTTAGAGTAGACGACAGAGTACAGCAACTTGCAATGGGCCTGGTCTACAAGATACACTACACGACTAAGGTAAAGGTACCCATGTCAAAATACTTCCCGAAGGTCAGTCAATACCACGACCACAACACCAGAGGGAGCTCCACAAATCATGTTAAACCCAGATTCGGCTCACTAAACACGTTTCGCAATTATGCCACATCAATGTGGAACGCCCTACCCAAAGCTGTAAAGGAATGTGAATCACTACCCACTTTCAAAACCACTCTCAAAGAGCACCTACGGGAGACTGCAATTCGAAACTGGCCCCTGTAAATGTACAGTAATTGTCCTAACCCAATAATACACGAGACCCTCTTCTTGGGACCAAGTAAGGTTTCATCGATATTCCAATGTACAGTTTTGCTTGTACGGTTGTACAGTTTCCCCCACCCTGCCTACCCACCTCCAATGTACAGTTTGCCCCCCCACCCCACCTCCAATGTACAGTTCGCCCTTCCCCCCCACCTCCAATGTACAGTTCGCCCCCCCCCACCCCACCTACCCAACCTCCTCCAATGTACAGTTTCTACGTCAAATGTATATCTCTCTTTTATAGACTCTTTTTGTATCACAAACAGTACTGTATTTGTAAATCTGGTATGTCATAAATGTATAGATGTAGCAGTACTGTCTATCTGTATGTCGTGTATGTCATATGTTATGATGAATTGAAAATGGGGGACCCTGATGTAAACAAGACGAAAGTCTTTCTCTGGTCTGCATCCCCTTAACAATTGTGTGTATTGAGCTGTACTGTACCCATTCTGCAATCTGTTAATAAAGTTTTCAATCAATAAATCAATCAATCCTGTGAGGCGTGTGTGTCTGTTTACCTTGCGATGCAGCTGGATCTGCGAGATGTGTGAGCCAGGAAAACAAATGAGGATCCCATGGACAAAAGTAACGTTACCACTAAACGTTTATTGCGTTGGAATACAGCTTATCTAAAAGATAAAAAATTATGATTTATGTTTGTGCATTTCCACATTGTGCCAACAACACGCCACGTAGCGCTCATATATACTGATATGGAAGGACATGCTGAGGCTAAAGCATGCACCATGGTGGACCCAAATACTCCTGGTTGGACCAAAACACCCCTGGCTGGACCAAAACACTCCTGGCTGTACCAAAACACCCCTGACTGGACCAAAACACTCCTGGCTGGACCAAAACACTCCTGGCTGGACCAAAACACCCCTGGCTGTACCAAAACACCCCTGGCTGTACCAAAACACCCCTGGCTGGACCAAAACACTCCTGGCTGGACCAAAACACCCCTGGCTGTACCAAAACACCCCTGGCTGGACCAAAACACTCCTGGCTGGACCAAAACACCCCTGGCTGTACCAAAACACCCCTGGCTGGACCAAAACACCCCTGGCTGGACCAAAACACCCCTGGCTGGACCAAAACACTCCTGGCTGGACCAAAACACCCCTGGCTGGACCAAAACACCCCTGGCTGGACCAAAACACCCCTGGCTGGACCGAAACACTCCTGGCTGTACCAAAACACTCCTGGCTGGACCAAAATACCCCTGGCTGGACCAAAACATTCCTGGCTGGACCAAAACACTCCTGGCTGGACCAAAACATTCCTGGCTGGACCAAAACACTCCTGGCTGTACCAAAACACCTGTTTTTCAAGAGATATGCCATTCCATGATTGGAGAAAGCTGTTGCAGTGCAGACAGAGTGGAGGTAATGTAACGTTAATTATTACAAATGGTGGAAACTGTGATGGATGATGATTGAGCTTTAAGCATCAGGTATAATGTTATTGTAATAAAATCAATAAACAAAGATGTGACCCAGATTTATCCGATTTGTCCAGGACAGAATCACTCAGTCACTCGATGTTCTGCATCATCAACATATAGCTATAGAAAGATGTGAGACAATTATTATCCTACAGTATATATCTTATACTGTATATCATTTCTGTCCAGTGACCCAAAACTACCTAATGTACTAGGCCTAAGTCTGTATTGTTTAGTAAAACTAACAGATCAAATGGATGGATTCTACTTAAAAGTAGGGCTGGGCGATATGGCCAAAAATTATATCACGATAACGATATGATAATGTTATCATATCACTCGATATCGATAATTATCGATATTGTTATAAGTATTAAAAAAATATATACATTTTTATTTTTTATTTTTTAAACAACATGTATGTTTATTTTGCAGCAATTCTTTGTCGTTGCTGCCATCTTTAGTGTTACATCCCCTCACACTCCAGTTCTCAGGCTGCAGGTGGTTTGAAAGCGAAAGTAAACAGGCTTCTCTGCTGGCTGTGGCTCCAGGGGATTTGAACAGTTCTGGCTCTGCTAGTTTCTTTTCTATCTTTTGGCGCTTTTTTGGTGGACAAACCACCGCACATGTGCACCGTGATTCGTGACTGGAGACTAGCTCTGCTAGCACACATAGCCTACTGTGTACAGACGGTTTCAAACTGTATTTTAAATTAGAAAGCAAACAAAATAAATGGACAAGAGAAAAATAAATCTCAATCTGGTCAGTATTGTCATTTGGCCAAGCAAAGCCATTACTTTAACACTTTGAACGCCACGCCTGGTTTTCCTTTTTACCGGCTGAATGCCACCATCGGCGCCAATGTTAACGTTAATATCGCCTAATCTATGTTTTAAATTATGGCTATGTGTCTAATCTGCCCATCGCATTATCAAAGACTATTTTCCAGTCAGTGCTGTCAAGGCAGATTGTTTTTTTATCGCGTCGTTTCCGTTTCAGAGCAGTTAGAAAAGCCCCCGTTTGGATATAAAAAACAGATAATTCTGGAGCATTCTATGAAAATCGTCTTTTAGTGGAATATTCCACAACGTTGATATTCGTCTGCCTTTTTATGAATCGTTTTCAAATAAACGCTAGATGATCAATATTATACGTGCACGCAAGCACATTACGGCCGCGCACGGATAATCGCCTCGTTGATTTCCTCTCTGACTTTTACAGTGAAACCGAAAGAAGACATTTCACAAAACAGCTTATAACTTCATCAAACTTACTCTGATTATCCTAACACTGATAACATAGAGTCCTTACCTGACATCAGATGGTATCCAACTGGTATATTCCAATTCCTGATCACCATTCGAAGAAATCGATACGTGTATGGATCCAACGCGATACTGTAGAACTCCATGATCAGCGGGGATCTGAAGTTCCAGAATGAACTGTGGTAACCCCGGCTGGATCAGTGGACTGGAAAATGTGGAGTACCGGATTTTTTTTCCCATTCATTTTCATTGAGTCCATTCCAAAATCACTTATGTCATCTGGGAGACGACAGGGGGCGCTTTTTTCCACAGTGATCGCCGGCGCCGCTCGGCTATACTCGGGTAGGCTCGGGTGATGCAATCATTTTTCAGATCGCAAAAAAAAAAAAAAAAAAAATCAGAAAAATTTCAACCACCTATAAAAAAACACGAGAAATCTCGTGAGTGGCACGGAAAGAGTTAAGTTGCAGGCAAGAAAGACAAGTCTGTCCACTGTCTCTGGTTTTAAAACTAAGATATATGTAAAAAAATATATAAAAATATATATGTATTGATATTCTTTTTTATTATCAATCGATATCAATTATTAAAATATATCTCGATAATTATCGTTATCGTTTTATCGCCCATCCCTACTTAAAAGGTTAGCATTCCGCATCAGGGTCGACAGGGACCCTTCCCCCTGAGCGCCCAAAAGGAACCCTGACGAACACATGTCGTACGGAAAAAAAATTCTCTGTTTCATAACGGGTTACAACAGGCGGCGGCGCTTGACTGACAGTTTTCCATGTACTGGATCGACTTAGTTACAATATGCCAGTATTCCACACAGTAACATATAACATCAGTCAGAGGAGTCACGGAGAGGATTTCCACAGGGGGAGGAAAATGAAAAGACGTATTCATCTCGCCGGGGGTCAAACGTCGGACCTGATTGACATGGAGACATGGAAACAGTTCAATCATCTCTCCACGTTAAAACGCACGGCGTCCCGCGGCACTTTGAAACCCGAGCCGGCGGGGTAATCCATACCTCCCTCCCGATATGTATAACGTTCACGTTAAGTGAGGCGAGGGGCGTTCATTTCCTCCGTTTATTATTCCGCACACACTAGTTACACAAAGAGAATAGTAGCAGGAGTAGTGCGGTGGGTCGTCGGGCATAAACGGAAGACCGTGTCTATAATAGCGGCTTGTCGTTTCTCGTTAGGCTCGTTTCGATTCCGGGGGCCCGAGATGAAAGACGGGGGCGCTGTTCCAGTGGAGATTTTTTCTTTTTAATCGGGAGGAGAGGAGCGAGGGACCGGAGGAGGAGGAGAAGAAGAGGAGAAAGGGAGGGATAGAAGAAGAGAGAGAAAGACAGGAGGGTGGAAGATGAAAAGGAAAGGAGTGATGGACAAAAAGGAAGGGAAAATGGGAATCATACTAATTTCACTATGATTGGATTCATGTATGGAACTTGACTAGAGATATCATTTAATATCTATTTTATTCAGAATGTCCCCAAGGGGATCAATAAAGGAATATCTTATCTTATTGTCAAGTACATTTTTACTACATTTAGGAGCAGTGAGCAGCCACAGTCTGTACATGAGTAAATGGCTGCGCTTTTATCCAAAGAGCTTTACAATTTGTTTCTCACATTTTTACCCATTCACTCACACATTCACACACCGACGACAGAGGCAACCATGCAAGGTGCCAACCTGCTCATTGGGAGCAGTTAGGGGTTAAGTGTCTTTCTCCCGAGTACCAACTCCAGTTGTAATGCCAGTATCTTGTAATGGTAGGGTAATGGTAGGAGTCTGTACCTAGCATGCAAACAACTACAGATCTCTGCTACTTCAATGATTATCAGTGTTATCAATGGAATGATTGTTGGTGGGAATGGATGCACCACCACTGATACTGCTATTGGATATCAGTCTGAGATTAGGGATGGGACTATATGCTTATCTCTACACAATAAGGGGTTCACAATTTGATACAACCATGATACTTTAATGTAGGGCTGGAAGGTATATGAAGGTATATCGTTATAGACGCACAAAAAAATATTTATTTGTATTATACCATGGTCCACGATACATACACATTGTAAGAAATGTACATACTGTATATTATGTTCTCAGAGCGAGACATAATAAAATGGGTAGTATCCGTGTGCGCTAGGGGTGGAACGGTTCACAAAATCGACGGTTCGGTTCATAGCTATACAAATAAAGTTATTATTATTATTATTATTATATCATGGTTTTAGGTTTTCGGTTTGGTTCGGTATACGTTGTTTTTTATTTAAAAAAAAATTAACACTCCAAAAATACCATACATCAACATAAGATATATACTGTAGCCTAAAAATAATCCAACTTTTCAGTTATTCTCAAGGACGTAGTCATGCAAAAACTGAAAGAATGAGGCCATTTGACGACATCAGGCACATTATTTTGACAGTGACGGTTAGAGCTAAGAGAGATTTTGGTACAGCAAGAGGGGAGGCATGGCTGATTTAAACATGCTTCTCATTTATTTGGTAAAAAAAAAGGTTTACCTTTAATAATGTTTGGCACACAAAGACCGAACTGACTGAAAAATATAGGCAACATTTGTCAAAGTATTAACTCGTCAATATACCCCCCTTCCCCACTAATCGAACTGGTGTTGTGGAGTCACTTCTCTGTGAGCGTTTCCACGGTTAGCTTGCGGCTAACATTAGTTAGCTCACGGCTAAAGTAGCTCGTAGCTAACGTAACGTTATATAACCGAACAATACACACATGCCCTGAATGCGTACCGTTCGGTAAGACCTCCACGGTTCGGGGCATGTGTGTATTGTTCGGTACACGGTTCAAATGCGTACCGTTCCACCACTAGTGTGCGCACATGTGTGTATGTGTGTGTGACTCTGCGCAATATCTAGTTTTTGCTGCCGCTATGCGCTTTTATGATGCGTTCTAAAAATAGATTTCCCTAAACAAGTACTTGAGCCGAGTAATTCAGGCAACTACTTGGGAAAACATTACTCGTCCCAGTCCCGAGTATCAGAGCATCACTCCTGGTGCTGAGTATCAGAGCATCACTCCTGGTGCAGAGTATCAGAGAATCACTCCTGGTGCTGAGTATCAGTGCATCACTCCTGGTGCTGAGTATCAGAGCACTCCTGGTGCTGAGTATCAGAGCACTCCTGGTGCTGAGTATCAGAGCATCACTCCTGGTGCTGAGTATCAGAGCACTCCTGGTGCTGAGTATCAGAGCACTCCTGGTGCTGAGTATCAGAGCATCACTCCTGGTGCTGAGTATCAGAGCATCACTCCTGGTGCTGAGTATCAGAGCATCACTCCTGGTGCTGAGTATCAGTGCATCACTCCTGGTGCTGAGTATCAGAGCATCACTCCTGGTGCTCAGTATCAGTGCATCACTCCTGGTGCTGAGTATCAGAGCATCACTCCTGGTGCTCAGTATCAGAGCATCACTCCTGGTGCTGAGTATCAGAGCATCACTCCTGGTGCTGAGTATCAGAGCATCACTCCTGGTGCTGAGTATCAGAGCATCACTCCTGGTGCTGAGTATCAGAGCATCACTCCTGGTGCTGAGTATCAGTGCATCACTCCTGGTGCTGAGTATCAGTGCATCACTCCTGGTGCAGAGTATCAGTGCATCACTCCTGGTGCTGAGGCACGAGGACATGGATTGGCTTCAAAACTAAAACCTCAAGGGAAATCTGGTTCTTCTTTCTTCAAAACAAAGCAGTGATGATGATGATGATCGCAAAGACGGCCTATTTTGAGACGATCTGTGTCAGAGGAAGCAACATCATAAGAATAAACTGTAGTTGTATAGCACCTTTCATACAAGAATTACAGCTCAAATATCTTCACAGCAGCAAAAAAGACATAAAGTGAAAGAAAATTTAAATATCGCATCGTTTTTCACATTAGGATCCAACATCCCAATAGGCCACCTTGTTTATGGTTTGATTCTATGGCCGTTTAAAAAAAGACAATAATAAAAAAGAGTAAAATAGGATAGACAGTTTCAAACCGTCTTTACCCACTTTCTTCCCCGTTTGATATCCACAGTTTAAAAACCGACAGTCTTCCTTCCTGTTTGATACCCACTTTGACCCTACGAACCTCCCTCCCAGACCGCAGTTCCCTCTCTCAGGGTGCAGTTCCAGGCCTGCATCCCCCACACAGTTTTAAAGCCTGACAGTCTTTCTTCCTGCTTGATACCCACACAGTTTTAAAACCTGACATAAGAACAGCCAGGCCTGGTAACTAGCTTCACCAAAGTATCTCATGGCCCCACAACGAGACAATTATACGTGTCCCCCTAGTTACTGGCAGAACACAGACGTCAAGGCAAAAGGACATTAGGCCAGTTTCACTCCAGAGCCAACAGTCCGGCCGGGACTATATACCGTGTCTGCAACGCATTAGGCTTGAAGCGGCTCCTTGATACTCTCTTCCAACAAACGCTCCCGAATGACGTCGCCTGACCCACTGCACCCCGAGAGGAAAGAGCTGACATTTGTTCAGCGCCAGAACCAGGAAGGGCATGGCGTTTGACCGCATGTGAAATTTGTGTTATTATAATAGTGTTATGGCATAATATTGATTATAATACATTAGGTGTGTGCGTGTGTGTGTGTGTGTGAGTGTGTGTCTGTTTGTGTCAAGTGTAACAAGTTCAAGTTGTCATCAGGGAGACTGCCACCTGCCAAGGGAAACACAGAAACACACACACACACACACACACACACACACACACACACACACACACACACACACACACACACACACACACACACACACACACACACACACACACACACACACACACACACACACACACACACACACACACACACACACACACACACAGGCCATCCACGGCTGGTGAGATGACTCACATTCCGTGACATCTGTTAAGTGTTGGCCAAATTGTTCGGGGAAGCGCGGTGACTTAACACTCGCCATAATGGAAGGAAAAAGGACAAAAGAGAAAGCCAATGGAGGGAAAATACAATACCATAATATTAGGCCTGTGTGCTGGGTTGCTGTTTTTCCTGCATTAACAATGGGACAGCATAATACCAGCATAATACCAGCACGGGGGACGACTGGGAGCAGTTCCTGGGCAGCTTCACTGTTGGGGCTGGGGGTCAAGGGAGCTGGGGAGCTAGGGGGCTGGGGAGCTAGGGGGCTGGGGGGCTAGGGAGCTGGGGAGCTAGGGAACAAGGGGTCTAGGAAACAAGGGGTCAAGGGAGCTGGGGAGCTAGGGGGCTAGGGAACAAGGGGTCTAGGGGGCTGGGGAGCTAGGGGGCTAGGGGGCTAGGGAACAAGGGGTCTAGGGGGCTGGGGAGCTAGGGAACAAGGGGTCTAGGGAACAAGGGGTCTGGGGAGCTAGGGAACAAGGGGGCTGGGGAGCTAGGGAACAAGGGGGCTGGGGAGCTAGGGGTCTAGGGAACAAGGGGGCTGGGGAGCTAGGGAACAAGGGGTCTAGGGAACAAGGGGGCTGGGGAGCTAGGGAACAAGGGGGCTGGGGAGCTAGGGGTCTAGGGAACAAGGGGGCTGGGGAGCTAGGGAACAAGGGGTCTAGGGAACAAGAGGTCTAGGGGGCTGGGGAGCTAGGGGTCTAGGGAACAAGGGGTCTGGGGAGCTGGGGGTCTAGGGAACAAGGGGTCTAGGGGGCTGGGGAGCTAGGGGTCTAGGGGGCTGGGGAGCTAGGGGTCTAGGGAACAAGGGGGCTGGGGAGCTAGGGAACAAGGGGTCTAGGGAACAAGGGGTCTAGGGAACAAGGGGTCTAGGGAACAAGGGGTCTAGGGAACAAGAGGTCTAGGGGGCTGGGGAGCTAGGGGTCTAGGGAACAAGGGGGCTGGGGAGCTAGGGAACAAGGGGTCTAGGGGGCTGGGGAGCTAGGGGTCTAGGGAACAAGGGGTCTGGACGTACGAGAGCTCAGGACTTGAGAGGGATGGGTCATAAAAACGTAATAACCAAATGATTGTCTGCGGGGATCAAAGTCGACTTTTGTAATGTGGTCGTTACATTTTATTCATAGGCTGACATCAAAAAAAAGAAAAAGCATCCATTTGTGCAACAAGTGAGGATGACGAAACTAAGCTAATGAAATTAACCTAGCATGGTCGAGAGGTGTGTCAGACGCCACAGGGAGAAAAAGTATCTATTTTGCATCTATTCTAGCCTTTGTGAATGTCGGCGCACACACACACACACACACACACACACACACACACACACACACACACACACACACACACACACACACACACACACACACACACACACACACACACACACACACACACACACACACACACACACACACACACACACACACACACACACACACACACACACACACACACACACACACACACACACACACACACACACACACACACACACACACACACACACACACACACACACACACACACACACACACACACACACACACACACACACACACACACACACACACACACACACACACACACACACACACACACACACACACACACACACACACACACACACACACACACACACACACACACACACACACACACACACACACACACACACACACACACACACACACACACACACACACACACACACACACACACACACACACACACACACACACACACACACACACACACACACACACACACACACACACACACACACACACACACACACACACACACACACACACACACACACACACACACACACACACACACACACACACACACACACACACACACACACACACACACACACACACACACACACACACACACACACACACACACACACACACACACACACACACACACACACACACACACACTGGCTACACAGCTATTCACCCAGACCACCCACCAACCCACTAGGGGTGTGTCGATACGAGAAAACGCTGTTCGGATACATTTAATATCCCTTTACATTCACAATTATCCTTTTTTTTTTTTTTTTTTTTATCAAGTGTTTATTGACATCTGCTACAGGGACGGTTTCACAAACATAGCTATAGGCAAAGCCTAGTCTTTAACTATGAGCCAAACAACAGTGTCTGTAAGTGGATGTGTGCTCTCAGTGATTGCAGGTCGTGTCTGTGGTGCAGTGCCAGTACAATAATGAATAGACTTAACTGTGTATAGAAATCTGTGCTCCATATGACTGTGGCTACAGTGTAGCTCGACCCAAAACCAAATCTAGCACTGCATTCATCCCACCATCACTTCATCGCCCACTGCCTGATCTCAGAGAGCCCGGGGGCGGGGGGGGGGGGGGGGGAGAGATACTGGGAGATTACGAGAGAGAGAGAGTGAGAGAGAGAGAGAGAGAGAGAGAGAGAGAGAGAGAGAGAAAAAGAGGGATAGAGAGAGGAGGAAATAGAAACTGGCAGAGAAAGAGAGAGAAAGAGAGCGAAAGAGAGATAGAACGAGAGCGAGTGAGAAAGAGAGAGAGAGTGAGGAGAGAAAGAGAGCAAAAGAGAGAAAAAGAGAGCGAGAGGGAGGGAGAGAGAGCCCCGCCGCCCTCCTCTCCCTCGCAGCCTCAGGAATGCCTTTCTTCAGCCCCTCAGGCCGTGTGTAGACGTCCTCTCCGCAGGGTGTGTGCAGCATGTAAAGCAGGCTGCAGATGCTGTCTGCGGAAAAAAGAACCAGGAGGGACAAGGGGGACGGGGACACAAGGAGGCCCCACTGCCATGCCACCCGCCTGGCCTGGCCTTGCTCCGCCGCTCCCCCCCCCCCGCCCCCACTCGCCCCAACCCACCCACAAACAACACCTCTCATTCCTTCGCCCCCCCCTCCCCCCCCCCCCTCTACTGTCTCCCTTTCACCCCTTTCGGTCCACTGCGCCACCCCTCCATCACCCCGTCCCTCCATCCGCTCCCTCGGCCACCCCTCTGCCACCCTCCTAGCACACGCAGTTCCCGTATCCTGGGAAACGGGGGTCTGGCTAGTGTGTAGTAGGGGTGTTCGGACTCTGCGTGCAGATACACACACACACACACACACACACGCACACACACACACACACACACACACACACACACACACACACACACACACACACGCTCGCCTCACACTCAGCCTCTTCAGTTCTGTGGCCATCTTTCACATAAAAACTGTGGAGAGGAGAGAGAGAGGGGCCATCAGATTGAGAGCTTTTGTCATGTGTGGATGGTACGTGTGTGTGTATGAGAGAGAGAGGGAGAGAGAGAGTGAAAAAAGAGAGAATGAGAGAGAGAGAATCTCTAAGAAGTTTGTGTGTGCTCTCATTATGCATATTTGCCCAGACGTGAATACATCCAGCAGAAGTGATGATTACCAAGTCTATAGTCATTTAATATAATACAGTACATTAATACTGCATTTTGACAGCAGACAGGTGGCTGGCTGGGAGAAGCAGCTGGAAGAGAAATGAACAGATAGAGAAAGAGAGAGAAAGACAGACAGAGAGAAAGAGAGAGAAAGACAGACAGAGAGAAAGAGAGAGAAAGACAGACAGAGAAAGAGAAACAAAGGAAAGGCGATAAAGGGAAAAAAACAAGCAGAGAGAGACAGAGAGAGAGAGATGGGGGGGGGGATAATGAGATACTGGAAACATAGCTACTTTGCACTGGACTTGTACTGTGCAACTACTCAACATTAGTATTATAAGGAACATTTCCAGTTCCAAAACTCTTAGTCTTAGTCTGGTATCGGCCCGCTACCAACATCCCTAGAAAAAATTACGTTATGTTCACATTCAACACTGCAAGCAGCCAAACATAAGGATTGCTACTGTACTACACGGACTACATCATCCACAACAACCAACCAACCAACCATCCATCTATCCTCCTCCTCCTCCTCCTCCTCCTCCTCCTCCTCCTCTCCCCGCTGTAGACAAAGCACCACAGTGTGGCCGGTGGCGGAGGGTGCAACCAGGATGACATAATGTCGCTCTTCCATCCAAGCTCTCCATTCTCCGCTGCAGCCCGCAGACACTGGTCCACGAGGCCTTTGAAATGGCCTGATCTAGATGGCCTCATGAAGCAGACACTTGTCTTAGCCTGCGACCGACGGCTTAGAAGTAGGACGCCGCAAACACGCGTAACAAATTGACAAAATGAACATTAAGAGTGCCTCTTGTGTTGCAGCATGCGTACAATTCGGCACTGTTCCTGGTAGCCCTTGCCCCCAGACCACTACCTTAAACACTCGTGTAGCACCGGTGCCGCCTCTTCAGTGCCCAATCCATTACTTTTAAATAACAGCACAGCCTAAACTTAAGACCATTCATTTTGGGTCGGTGGATAATTAAATGGTAAATGACTGCATTTATATAGCGCTTTTATCCAAAGCGTTTTTTTTTTTTTTTTACAATTTGTTCCTCACATTTGACCCATTCACTCACACACCGACGGCGGAGGCAACCATGCAATGTGCCAACCTGTTCAACGGGAGCCATTAGGGGTTAAGTGTGTCTTGCTCAAGGGCACATCGACACGCTGCCCGCCCGGGAGAACTTCCGGATTACCAGACTACCGCTCTACCTGTCGCCCCAATTAAGTCGCTTTGCTTTCTTGGGCCGTTGTCGTCTTGGTTTTAGTATCGGAGAAGTTCGCGGACGGCCTATTTGACCCGTGAAGACGTCCACATCACCGCCTGGTGTACGGAGAGAGCGTGGCGGTGAGAGACCTACTGCAGCGCGGCAGCCAGGCCCCATCTAACATCCTCCCTGGTGCTTCCACAGGCCCCATCTAACATCCTCCCTGGTGCTTCCACAGGCCCCATCTAACATCCTCCTGGACACTTCCACAGGCCCCATCTAACATCCTCCCTGGTGCTTCCACAGGCCCCATCTAACATCCTCCTGGACACTTCCACAGGCCCCATCTAACATCCTCCCTGGTGCTTCCACAGGCCCCATCTAACATCCTCCCTGGTGCTTCCACAGGCCCCATCTAACATCCTCCTGGACCCTTCCACAGGCCCCATCTAACATCCTCCCTGGTGCTTCCACAGGCCCCATCTAACATCCTCCTGGACGCTTCCACAGGCCCCATCTAACATCCTCCCTGGTGCTTCCACAGGCCCCATCTAACATCCTCCTGGACGCTTCCACAGGCCCCATCTAACATCCTCCCTGGTGCTTCCACAGGCCCCATCTAAGATCCTCCTGGACACTTCCACAGGCCCCATCTAACATCCTCCCTGGTGCTTCCACAGGCCCCATCTAACATCCTCCTGGACGCTTCCACAGGCCCCATCTAACATCCTCCCTGGTGCTTCCACAGGCCCCATCTAACATCCTCCCTGGTGCTTCCACAGGCCCCATCTAACATCCTCCCTGGTGCTTCCACAGGCCCCATCTAACATCATCCTGGACGCTTCCACAGGCCCCATCTAACATCCTCCCTGGTGCTTCCACAGGCCCCATCTAACATCCTCCTGGACCCTTCCACAGGCCCCATCTAACATCCTCCTGGACCCTTCCACAGGCCCCATCTAACATCCTCCTGGTGCTTCCACAGGCCCCATCTAACATCATCCTGGTGCTTCCACAGGCCCCATCTAACATCCTCCTGGTGCTTCCACAGGCCCCATCTAACATCCTCCTGGACGCTTCCACAGGCCCCATCTAACATCCTCCTGGACGCTTCCACAGGCCCCATCTAACATCCTCCCTGGTGCTTCCACAGGCCCCATCTAACATCCTCCCTGGTGCTTCCACAGGCCCCATCTAACATCCTCCCTGGTGCTTCCACAGGCCCCATCTAACATCCTCCCTGGTGCTTCCACAGGCCCCATCTAACATCCTCCTGGACACTTCCACAGGCCCCATCTAACATCCTCCCTGGTGCTTCCACAAGCCCCATCTAACATCCTCCCTGGTGCTTCCACAGGCCCCATCTAACATCCTCCCTGGTGCTTCCACAGGCCCCATCTAACATCCTCCCTGGTGCTTCCACAGGCCCCATCTAACATCCTCCCTGGTGCTTCCACAGGCCCCATCTAACATCCTCCCTGGTGCTTCCACAGGCCCCATCTAACATCCTCCCTGGTGCTTCCACAAGCCCCATCTAACATCCTCCCTGGACACTTCCACAAGCCCCATCTAACATCCCCCTGGACACTTCCACAGGCCCCATCTAACATCCTCCTGGACACTTCCACAGGCCCCATCTAACATCCCCCTGGACACTTCCACAGGCCCCATCTAACATCCTCCTGCGCAGCTTCAGTTTATAACAACAGCGAGAGGAACCATCAAATAACAAGAGTAAACATTAATTTCCTCCAGTAAAGCCTCCGAGCGAGCTTGATGTCTCCAGTGTGCGTGCGTGCGTGTGTGTGTGTGTGTGTGTGTGTGTGTGTGTGTGTGTGTGTGTGTGTGTGTGTGTGTGTGTGTGTGTGTGTGTGTGTGTGCGTGTGCGTGAGCATGGCGGGTTCTGGAGGCTGAGATGAACGTGTGGTCAGTGGAACAGTTTAGCGTGGGCCTCCCTGTCTCCCCCGTCTCTCCCCTCTCTTCCCTCTCGTCTCCGTCACCGCGTGCCTCTGAGTGGACTCGTCACGGTCACGGCCACCGACGGATGCTTGACTCTGCCTCTTTTTATCCTGCCCATCTGAGAATGTAAAAAAAATGGGCACAAAGATGCGTCTCTCTTTCCGCCTCACCGCGAAGTGAAACTATTGGCTGTGTGCGTTCCAGAATGCAGCTCTTAGTTTCGACCCTGCTTATGGAGCATCATCCTCTGAAGACACGTCGTGTTTAGCTTCCTCTTTCTTTGGTCTTGGAACAGGACTCAAATTGGACCGAGCCTGGTCTTGAATAACAGTCCCGCGCTCTGTGCTATTCTATACTGTACCGTTGTATTCCGTACCATGTCCGGTTTCTTTACCAGTTGTGTAAAACGCTCCGCTCCGGCATTTGGAACCACTCTCAACCTATCACAAATTCCTCCGCCTTGGCAGTCATTCAGTTCTCTCTCTCTCTCCCTCCCTCTCCCTCTCTCTTCACTTCTCTTTTCATCAGTGTTGGCAGCAGGACTGGAGTCTGCATTCTGCACTAATTAACCACCTTCAGAGGAAGACCACCAAACTGGTTGAACTGGCACACTCTAAGCACACTTACAGTATGACTCTCTCTCCTTTTCTCTCCCTCCCTCTCTCTCTCTCTCCATCTCTCTCTCCCTCCTTCATTCTTTCTCTCTCATCTCTCTCTCCTATAGTCTCTCGGTCTGTGTATGAGACAGCACAGCTTTCAAGGCGAGACAGAGCACCATATAAACTTAAGCCTCCTCCAGACGTGTGTGTGCACACACACACGCACACGCACACGCACACGCACACACACAGTGCTCTATCCTCCCTCCACAGACTCTGTTGTTAACTCTTAAGCGTGGTGACGAGCCACAGACGTCAGACAGGGGGCCATGGAACAGGATCAGTGAGGCTGTATAGTCGTCAACCTATCAAGAGAACAGGGCAGTTTGTTATGTCATGTATAGTCGTCAACCTATCAAGAGAACAGGGCAGTTTGTTATGTCATGTATAGTTGTCAACCTATCAAGAGAACAGGGCAGTTTGTTATGTCATGTATAGTTGTCAACCTATCAAGAGAACAGGGCAGTTTGTTATGTCATGTATAGTTGTCAACCTATCAAGAGAACAGGGCAGTTTGTTATGTCATGTATAGTTGTCAACCTATCAAGAGAACAGGGCAGTTTGTTATGTCATGTATAGTTGTCAACCTATCAAGAGAACAGGGCAGTTTGTTATGTCATGTATAGTTGTCAACCTATCAAGAGAACAGGGCAGTTTGTTATGTCATGTATAGTCGTCAACCTATCAGAGGCAGAGCAGTTTGCTATGTCAAGGTAAGGTCATTAAGAGATCTCCTACTCCTGGCTGGCGGGTGGTTGGTCGGTCAGACCTCTGAGCTCAGAGTGGACAGGAGAGATCTAGTATTCCTGGCTGGCGGGTGGTTGGTCGGTCAGACCTCTGAGCTCAGAGTGGACAGGAGAGATCTAGTATTCCTGGCTGGCGGGTGGTTGGTCGGTCAGACCTCTGAGACAGTTGACGGGTTTCTCTGCAACATCATGAGAGATGGGTTTTCAAGCAGGGACCAGAAAGCTAAGGCTGACAGTCGGACAAATCCCATTTGTGGCCCAGAACAAAAGGAGGGAGTGGTAATTGCTCTTTGTTGCCGAGAACTAATTATCAAGGCAAACCCCCCTGAGACCGTAGACGTAAAAAAGCTTTGTTCCAACATAATAGAATAACTCTGACAATGCATTCCACTTGAAGTAATGCAAACAAGTATTAGTGTAAATCATTCATGTATTACATTCTCTTCGGTTCAAATAACAAACTCAGCAAGACCGACGGCTTCTCAGTTACAGTGGGTGACAATATTGTCACAAGGAAAGATGAAATTACCTACCTGGGTTCCATCCTAGAGGCTAATCTTTCCTGTGACAAAATGGCATCCAATGTAATACAAAAAAGTCAACCAACGAACTCGATTCTTGTACCGGATCTCCTCTCTGGTAAACAAGAATACCCTGAAGACTCTGGCAGGAGCACTCATTCAAGGGTACTACGACTATGCTTGCACCTCATGGTACCAAAGCACCTCAAAGGCACTAAAAACCAAATTACAAACATCTCAAAACAAACTAGTCAGACTACTACTTGACCTGACTCCTAGAACCCACCTCACCCCTGCCCACTTTGACAACCTAGGATGGCTTAGAGTAGACGACAGAGTACAGCAACTTGCAATGGGCCTGGTCTACAAGATACACTACACGACCAAGGTACCCATGTACATGTCAAAATACTTCCCAAAGGTCAGTGAATACCACGATCACAACACCAGAGGGAGCTCCACAAATCATGTTAAACCCAGATTCGGCTCAAACAAGGGACTAAACACGTTTCGCAATTATGCCACATCAATGTGGAACGCCCTACCCAAAGCTACCCACTTTCAAAAACACTCTCAAAGAACACCTACGGGAGACTGCAATTCGAAACTGGCCCCTACAAATGTCCTAACCCAGTTGTACAGTAAATGACCAAGTATGGCTTTGTCAGTATTCCAATGTACAGTGTACAGTGTCCCCCACCCCCCCCTACCCACCCCCCCTCCAATGTACAGCCCCCCCCCCACCCACCCAACCCCACCCCACCTACCCAACCTCCTCCAATGTACAGTTTCTACGTCAACTGTATATACACTCTTTTTCTGGACATTTCTTGTATCACAAACAGTACTGTATTTGCAAATCTGGTATGTCATAAATGTATAGATGTAGCAGTACTGTCTATCTGTATGTCGTGTGTGTCATATATGTTATGATGAATTGAAAATGGGGGACCCTGATGTAAACAAGATGAAAGTCTTTCTCTGGTCTGCATCCCCTTAACAATTGTATGTATTGAGCTGTACTGTACTGTACCCATTCTGCAATCTGTTAATAAACTTTTCAATCAATCAATCAATCAATCAAACAAGATTTACAAATCCTGCATTAGCAGACTTAAAAGAGGCATTTTGCGGATTTTCAACCATGATCCTATTGTTTTGTTGTGACATGTGACAAACTAATCAGACATAATGCTCACCAACATGTTCTGCGTCTTGAGAGCTCAGAAACTCTAAAGAGGATGTCACCCGAGCATAACTCATGCACCACAGAGGCTATTTCCTCACCTATTTTCAACCGCTCCAAGTCGGGGGGGAAGGTTGAAGAAGCGGTTGAGGAAATAGTGCCTCTGGTCTGGTTTCTCTGGGGTGCCACGCAGCTCCTTACGACAGAGCATTGCGATTGAAAATCTACGAAATGGCCCTTTAATGCCATTTATTGCCCCCTGCCTGCATATGATATGGTATGGTATGGTATATATTTGTATCTCTTTTTCTCAGATTTTTCTCTGTTTCCTCCCCGTCCCAATTTAGTCGTTGTGCCAATTCCCCCCCCCCCTCCCCTACCTGGTTGTTGTGCGCATGTTCTCCTACTGGTCAGTACAAGGGAACCCTGAAGTATCCACACGCTTCCTCCAACACGTGCGGCGACAGCCAGTGGCTCTCTTCTCACCTGGCAGCGAGGGCTCTCATTGGTGAAGTGTAACGCGTGGGAGGTCACGCTGCCTTCCTCAAGTCCTGCCTCCGCTGAGCAAGCGCCCAGACCTGACCTGTAGGCGTCGCTGTCCACAACGCCAGTTTCCCACCCACGGCTTCCCTCCCCCTAACCCAGCCAAACGAGTTAGTATAGCGATCAGCCCAAACCAAGGCAATGCTGACTCCGGGAGTCGAGACGGTATGGTATATTCTTAAATTAATCCCAGAGGGGAAACATGGTTTGCCACCAGAGCGAGTACAAATACACAAAACAAGAAACAACAACATACAGTACAAGTTACATAACACAGTAAAAAGAAGAGAAGAAGAGAGCCTCTCAACACAGAGCTAGCGGTGTTCATTAAAGAATTTAACCGCAGCAGGAACAAAGGACCTTCTCAATCGCTCAGTAGAGCATCGAGGCATCAAACAGCTATTGCTCAATGAGCTTCGCAGAGCATCAAATATATTGTACAGAGGGTGGCCTTCAAAAGATAGAATAGCGTTCAATTTAGTCCTAGTTCGCTTGGCTATAATGATCTCCAAGGAATCAGGAGGAAGGCCAATCACTGAGCCAGCCTTTTAATAATTTTATGTATACGTATACCGAGATGCTGCTGCCCCCCCCCCTCAGCAGAGCACAGCATAAAAAAGGACACTAGCAAGGATACCTTGGTAGAACACATGAAGAATGTGCACGTACGGTAGTAATACTGGCATTTTGGCAATTGCCATTACCTTTACTACCCATTGGCTTAGCATCACCACCAACATCATGCACTAAGTGATGTGTTAATGTATATCACCATAGGAAAGAAACAGTGACCATTTAATGGAATTCAGGCAGCGAATGGTTTTTGGTCTGATTTAGACATTTTCATGCAGACCCAGACATGTGGTTTTATGGTACATCGTCTGCACCTCTTTCCCTCACACACACACACACACACAGACACACCCACACACACAGACACACGCGCACACACAAAAAGCCTCACTGCGCCCTTAATACCCCACCATTAAAGGGTCCTTTCCTACCACACTTGTCATAGCAGAGAATACCACACAGATAGGATGAATTAGACCCAGAGATTTAGAGCCATCTCATCCATGGACAACCTTCTTGAGACAAAACCCTTTCTTAAGGCCTTCTGGTTTCCTAAACGATGGGTCCTGCCCCCCACAATGGGCCGTGGCTCCATTTGTTTTGGGTCTGCATTACTCAAATGACTAGGTTTGAATGAGCCTGGGATGCAATGATGGGAAGATGGATGGATGGATGGAGAGATGAATGGATGGACGGATGGATGGATGGATGGATGGATGGATGGACGGACAGACAGACAGATGAACAGATGAATGGATGGATGTACGGATGGACAGATGGATGGATGGACAATCTTTGGCTGAGAAAGTCCCAACAACTCTTGCTCTAAATTAAATCAAACCCGATCTCCCTCAGGGAGCGGGAGCCCCTTCTACAAATCAATCAATAACCTCGCCGTCTGATCCTGACAGACACGCGTCGTCCGCGGCGGGTGACGGGACGGGCTCATCCGTCTCACACGTAGACACCGGCGACAAGGCCCGGCTCCACGGATCTAACACCCTTGCGCGTTGCCACGGCGACACATGTTCCAGAAAACATAGGCTGCATTCGTTCACGATACTTATTCTTGGCTAATCGTACTGGCCGCCATACAGGCCGCCATCAAAGGCAGCGGTGGGGTTTGGAAAGATCAGCGGGGCGGGGGGTGTAATGGTGTAGAAGAACGCTTTAGTGCTGAGTGATGGGAAGCTGTGTTTTCCATTATACCATTATCTTTGTCTCCGTCCATACTGATCACAGTCTAGTGCACGCACACACACACAGCATGCATGTGCATAAGAAACCTATGCGTGTGCGTGCGTGCACACAAAGCATTAAAAAGCCCTGTGCGTAGCGGCAGAGCCGGGGCCTGGGAGATCAATCGTGTCTCTGTTGCTTCTGCTCAACCCTCCTCGCTAGCCTCCGCTGCCATCTCCAACCACCGCCATCCACACACACCACATAATTTGTCACAGGAGAACACGGCTCTCATGTGCTTTCAAAAAAGAAACGCTGGAATTAAAATCAGGAGCACGGCTCTCTCTCTCTCTCTCTCCCTCTCCCTCATGTATACGCGGGGGGCTCTGAGGTTTTCCGCTCATCGCGGCGCTGCCTGGGGGGGTGGGGGGGCGAGGGACGCCGGGTGGGCAGCATGTCACTGACGCTCTCAGACGCTCGCTCGTCACAGAGGACATTCCTCACGTTATTCATACCGGGCCGGGGCACGTATGGCGCAGTAGAGGCAAAGTATGGTACAGTGTGGTACAGTGTGGGGACCGGGAGGGGCTGATTCATATTCGGCGCTACTGTTTGCAGATGATATTCAAGCTAATTATAGGGGACGCGGGCTGTCGACCCCACAGTCATTACTCTTATTATAGTTTACAGATCCACATGTACGTGAAGGTCGACTATGGGATATAAGAATAAAGAAAAGTAGTTATTTTCTTGATAAACAACAACACTATCAACTAGGGATGCACCGAATGGGAAATTCTTGGCCGAAACCGATACCGAAAATAGGAAACAGTTGGCCGAAAACCGAATGCCGAAAGGCAGAAAATGATTCATATATATATATATATATATATAATGTAATTTTTTATTTATTTTTTTGCTACCCGATTATGGCAAAAGACATGATTATGGCAAAACTTTACTTAAATAATATTAATAATCACTATTATGGGCCCATAAAACATTTATTCAGCACTTTTGAATGCATACATTAATTCCAGACTGACTGCTGAAAGATTGTACAATTTAAACATTTTCTCTTTGCATACAACAAAATGTGCATTAAAGTCAAGTGCATTTTCTTTTCTCTGTAGGATAACTACAACAAAGTGCATTCAGAACAAAGCCAAGGTGCTTTAAAACTGCATAAAGATCTGCATAAAGACACACACGTTCTAGCCTGAAGGACTGTTGTATTTACTACATCTCCCATGACTCTTAGCGGGGGATGACGTAGCTTACAAGAAACGGGTCAAAGAGGACTGGAAGCATTGTTAGCTAGCTTAACACTAATGTTAGTTAAAACGGTTTTAACCTGCGACGGGCATATAGTAATGGCGAGGATATAAAGCATGTTAAAGACGCATTTATTGGATGCGTTGCTCGCGGAGTTTACATAGAAACAGCGCAACTCCCAAGAGGAGTTAGTTATCACAGGCTGCAGAACGCAGGAAGAGCTGCCAAGCTGCTCACGTAGCCGCGTTTTGATTACGTCATCACAACAACACTTTAGGTTACGAATGTTACATAACCCTGTTCTTTTGACATTCTGTGATATATTTTCGGTGCTAAAACCCTTTCGGCCGAAAGCCGAAAATGCCTTTTTAACCATTTACGGCCGATAATTTTCGGTGGCCGAATATTGGGTGCATCCCTACTATCAACCTCCAAAGCCTGTGGATCTTCCAAACAGGGACACAGTACGGAGGAATTCCGAGCAGACACTTGGCGAGAGAGAGCGCTCCGCCGTTTGCCTCGTTGCCCGACGCGATGCTCCGGCATCTCAGTGATCTCAGCCATCCGTCCGCCCGGCGTTAAGTGGCTCTGAATAGAGGGACGGACAGACGGACAGGACAACAAGGTCACTGGACCAGGACGGAGCGAGCGGCACTGGCGGGGGGGGGGGGGGGGGGGGGGGGGGGGGGCGCCGCATTGTCCCGGGGGCCAGAGCAGGGCGCTATCTTCGGTCCCTTCGGTCCCGGTCGACCGCCGGCCACGTGCTCCTGGAGGAGGCCCGCGCGTGAATTATTACATTTCATTCTGTTATCTTTCAGCACGCTTCATTACGGACCAACAATCGAAGCCCGCGAGAGAAGTACACACACACACTGCACTCGGGGTCCCCCCACATCCCCCGCTGGGCACGCACCCACAGATGCCCATAGAGGCGAGAGAGAGAGCCCCGGCACTCCACTGAAAAGGATGGAGGAGGATGGACAAAAACAGATTGAGTGTGAATTTTTAAAAGGGAGGCTTATGGCTGCTATGAAAAAAAAATTAAGAAAGAAAGAAAGAACTGGACGATGAAAAGAATGAATCCGCCCGCTGATGCCCGGTCAATGAGATGAAGAAGAGCAGCGTTACGCTTAGCACAGGCGTCGGGACGGAGAGGAGAGGAGGGAGAGAGAGAGAGAGAAGAGAAAAGAAAAGAAAAGGGACGAAATCTGAAGCAAATGACACTCAAGTGCTTCTGAAATAACTGACAGCCGCACAATAGGACACCAAGACGGGCTGCAAACGGCTGAATGGGGGCGGCGCGCTTGAATGGAAGTGCGACCGAATACATACACTCGGGATATACTGTCCATTGAGGGAGGAGAGGAGGACAAATAAGACAGGCGTGAAAATGGACATGAAGGGTGCGGTTATGCACTGATAAACGACCCCCCCCCCCCCACACCCCAGCACCGAGAAGAAAAAAAGAAGAGGGAGAAGAAAGGAGGCGAATCTGGGAAACAATTAAGCTGTTGTCATTTCAGGCACAGATGTGGCCCGGGATGACGAGTATGGAGATACACACAGAGAGATAAATCACACTCTAATGTACACAACACTCTGAACCTCCAGTCTACCGTCTGCGCAGCAAATGTACCCCTTTGGGTGCAGAATAAAGAAACCTTGAACCTTGAACCTTGGAAAAGAATAATCAAGGAGCCACGGTTAGCGGGTATAGGCTGTTTGATGACTTCAGTTCGTTTTGATCTCAAGTTCACACACCGACACGTTGTTATTCGATTAGGACGGGTCACTTTTTTATGCCGAATGAATGACTTTTTCCGAGCAAAAGTGATGAACCCAAATTGAACAGATTTGTTGATTGAATCAACAACTAATCTTATGACTTTGGTGTGAAGACAGCTCTGGTTTGTGCACCTCATAAGGCCCTTACAGCTGGGCACAGACCTGTCTGGTGTGCTCCGGAGGGAGGTGGTCCCAGGGAGGGAGGTGGTCCCAGGGAGGGAGGCTGTCCCAGGGAGGGAGGTTGTCCCAGGGCAGCGTCCCTGAACACACTCGGGAGTAGGGATAGACACTACTCAACCACTGGTGTGTGTGTGTGTGTGTGTGTGTGTGTGTGTGTGTGTGTGTGTGTGTGTGTGTCCAAGAGAGAATGTACATATGGCAATTACTCTGAAGAGCAGGGGGATCTCAGTCCAACTGTGTCTCTGTGTGTGTGTGTGTGTGTGTGTGTGTGTGTGTGTGTGTGTGTGTGTGTGTGTGTGTGTGTGTGTGTCTCTGTGTGTGTGTGTGTGTGTGTGTGTGTGTGTGTGTGTGTGTGTGTGTGTGTGTGTGTGTGTGTGTCTACTAAATGTGTCTGAGTGTTTACTGTATATATCTTCTGAATGTAAGCATAAGTACGGGATATGTTTGTGTCTATTGAATGTGTGTGTGTGTGTGTGTGTGTGTGTGTGTGTGTGTGTGTGTGTGTGCGTGTGTGTGTGTACCGTCTAAATGTGTCTATGTCTGAATTTACAAGTGCAAACTGTGTGTGTGTGTACTTGAGTGAGTGAGTGAGTTATTGGGAGAAAGTGTGTGTTTTTGTGTCTTTCATGTATACGTCTTATGAATGTGTCCATATCTACAAGATGCCTTTGTGTTTATCTTATGTGTGTGTCTATTTGTGTGTGTAGCTCTGTGTGCTGTCCCCACATACAGACACACACACACAGACAGACACACACACACAGACACACGCGCGCGCGCACGGAGGAGGCGGCGGCCGAGCATATGAACATACTGGTCCCATCGCTCGCTGTTCGCTGCAGACATTTTCCATTCTGTCAGAGAGCTGGTCGTGCAGCAGCACACAGCCTGCTTCCACACTCAGCACCACTTCATTACATGACTTCAGACTCTTGGCAGAGCCAGTGGGAAAAGTCTATATTAACTGTTGTGCGAGATCCACAGGGCAACCAACAAAGGCCATAGTTGTTCGTCTGTGCTGGTGCGGCTTTGGGGGGGGGGGGGGGACTTCTGGGGCCTGTCGGGGTACCCCTCTCTCACCCGGGCCCTCTGCCCCGCTTCGGTTCCACACACACACACACACACACACATGCATGCACACACACACACGTGTGCACTCACTCTCTCACACAGTCACACAAACACACACAGTCACACAAACTGCGACTTGACCTCTGCACTACCTTGTAGGAAATAGTGTTTAGACCATGAGGAAAGTGAACTACCTGGCACGGCTGCCAGTAAGGAGGGTGGGGTAGGTGGGTGGGGGATTTTGACGTCATTATATAGAATATGGCTGTATATGAAAAGAGGTGTGTGTGTGTGTGTGTGTGTGTGTGTGTGTGTGTGTGTGTGTGTGTGTGTGTGTGTGGGAGAGGGGGGTGCAACATAATTTGGATCTGGCTAGAAGATCCATCTACAGTTCTCACGTGTGTGTGTGTGTGTGTGTGTGTGTGTGTGTGTGTGTGTGTGTGTGTGTGTGTGTGTGTGTGTGTGTGTGTGTGTGAGAGAGTGTGAGAGTGTGTGAGTGTGTGTGTGCCTGTGTGTCTAGTTTATGGAGGACTTTGACCTGACTGCACACTGAATCAAGACCCTACCAGTACCAGTGAACAGAAAGTATATCCCATGTGTGTATCTGTCTGAGGTTGGGGAATGCATATGTGTGTGTGTGTGTGTGTGTGTGTGTGTGTGTGTGTGTGTGTGTGTGTGTGTATGCATATGTACGTCCACGCATTTACAGCTACTGTACTGTATGCATTTACAGCAGTGAGTGGAACTACACTCTACTCAACACTGCACTTTTAAGCACCAAAAAGTGGTTCTTTGGGGGCGTCAGCGAGAGGAAACCTTTTTTTTTTTGCCAAGTAAAGTGGTTTAAAGTGACGCTGAGTTTGGAGCTCTAGTCCAAGCCTTGTATGTTTAATCCTTTCACTACAGAAGGTTAACCCTTTCACAACCACACTATGTGGTAGTGAAAGGGTTAACCTTATGTAGTGTGGTTGTGAAAGGGTTAACCTTCTGTAGTGTCGCAGTGAAAGGGTTAACCCTTTGGTAGTGTGGTAGTGAAAGGGTTAAAGATAGCACCAAACCAACCCACCAGGGACCAACTGTAGCGGTGGAAAAACATCGTGATGTGTATCGTGTATCGCCGAAAGGTCAGAAAATATCGTGATATCATATTTAGGCCATATCGCCCAGCCCTAGTAGCGATGGACAACATCTGTAGCGGTGGACAACATCTGTAGCGGTGGACAATGGACAACATCTGTAGCGATGGACAACATCTGTAGCGGTGGACAACATCTGTAGCGGTGGACATCTGTCCTCAGACCCACCAGGACAGTTGGCCGGTTCACGTGGAGAAAAGCAGCGTCATAGATATTAATGACCGGAGGCAGAGCCTGGCTGCTTAATCAAGCGCTCCTCTGTGCTCACAGCCAGGTCATATAGCATCGAGGCTGAACCGCACATTAACCCTTTCACTACCACACTACAGAAGGTTAACCCTTTCACTACCACACTGACCTAATGCCGTCTGTAGTGTGGTAGTGAAAGGGTTAACGTCTGTAGTGTGGTAGTGAAAGGGTTAACCTTATGTAGTGTGGTTGTGAAAGGGTTAACCTTCTGTATTGTCGCAGTGAAAGGGTTAAACCATTTGGTAGTGCGTAGTGGTTAACCATTTCACTGCCACACGACAAAGGGTTAACCCTTTCACTGCGACGATACAGAAGGTTAACCCTTTCACTGCGACAATACAGAAGATTACCCATTTCACTGCCACACGACAAAGGGTTAACCCTTTCACAACCACACTACAGAAGGCTAACCCTTTCACTACCACTAGTAGTGTGGTAGTGAAAGGGTTAACCTTATGTAGTGTTGTAGACAGTGAAAGGGTTAAAGAGCAGAATGTAGGTGGCGAGTTAAAAGGTACAATCCGTGATTTCTTTCAGTGTGGGTGACATTGATTCACACGGATGCTTGTGAATTTAGATTCTTCAAATGCCAAACATTGTATTTGGTTGAGTGAATTAATGCCTCGTAAAAAAAGACAACACCCTGTGTGATGTCACAAGTGGAACAAGCCTGACCTGAGCAGACCTGGCGCACTTCAAAGCCTTTCCTCTACTAAACTACATGACTGGGTTGAAGGCATACAGCATAAGAGTATTCCGGTTTATATATATATATATTTGTCCATACGTCCAAGAGGAGTTAACGTTTAAATTTCTTTTAAGATTTCTGAGTGGGTAGGATCTTTAAAGACACAAATTACACCACAATTACAGCGTTTCTCGCGTGACACACACACACACAACCCTTTCCACTGCTGAAGCCTGCATCCCGTACCCTCGTCAGCCTGCTACCGCCACACACCGCGTGAGACACCGTGGCTGACACTGCATTGAAGCTAACAAAATACACTCATTTTACCTCACTAAAAATTACACAATGTTGACCTTTCACTGCAAAACCTACATCAAGGCAACGGCGGTTTTATTTTTAATTAGGTTTACCACAAAACTATGGGAGTGATGTCAGGAATTGACCGCTTGCTCGGTGGAGAGGTAGAGTAGCCTACTGTACATGTCAAACGGACAGTGTCAGCATGGACTGGATCAGACAGACTGACAAGTCATGATGGAGAGAGAGAGAGAGAGAGGTGGATTGAGAGAGAGAGGTGGATTGAGAGGGAGGTGGAGAGAGAGAGAGAGAGAGAGAGAGAGAGAGAGAGAGAGAGAGAGAGAGAGAGAGAGAGAGAGGTGGATTGAGAGGGAGAGTGAGAGAGGGGTAGAGATGGAGGGAGGTGGAGAGAGAGAGAGGTGGATTGAGAGGGAGAGAGTGAGAGAGGGGTAGAGAGGGAGGGAGGTGGAGAGAGTGGGAGGTAAAGTGGGAGGTGGAGAGAAAGAGAACGAGAGGGCAGGAAGCAGAGAGGGAGAGAGAGTGAAAGAGAGGGCAGGAAGGAGAGTGGGAGAGAGAAAGAGAGGGCAGGAAGGAGAGGGAGAGAGAGATAGAGAGCAGGAAGGAGAGAGTGAGATTGAGAGAGAGGGCAGGAATGAGAGAGAGAAAGGGGGACAGGAGAGAGAAAGAGATGGCAGGAAGGGGAGAGGGATAGAGAAAGAGAGGGCAGGAAGGAGAGAGGGAGAGAGAGAGAAAGAGAGGGCAGGAAGGAGAAAGAGAAAGAGAGGGCGGGAAGGAGAAAGGGAGAAAGAGAGGGCAGGAAAGAGAGATAGATATAGGGCAGGAAGGAAAGAGGGAGAGAGAGAGCGCTTCTGGGTGAGGAATCCATCACTGTCTACGGGTTGACAGTCTGGCCTGTGGTTTTGTGGGCATAGACACACACACACACGCACTAAAACTCCACAAAATAAATGCCCACAATCTGCCATCACTGTCTATGAAGGCACTCTCTGAATTCAAAAACCCACATGAACGCATTTGTGCACATAACACCCACATTCACATGCACACCCACACACAAACACAGCCAAAAGCAAACAGAAGCAGTCTCTTAACACATTGGGCGCCGGGGATTAGCCTCATCCTCGTAGCTAGAGCGCCAGCTATCTAGAGCCTATTTTCACTGTGCATGACGATGTTTGCCGAGCTATATCTATATGCTATATTATAGCTATGTATACAATACACTATGGTCATTTGACAGTAACTATCTTCTGTCCAAGATGCAAAAAAGAATAAATGTTTTCATGTATACGTTCGCACGTTATCCCGTGGTGAATATTGTATAGTTTAGGAGTGATCCGGGATAATTCCCGAAAAGCTGAGTTATAGGGCGCTACGTGAATTCTGCTATAAGCGTTGGCGTTTCTTGCCTGGACACGCTACTATTTCCAAATCAAATGTATATAATAGGTATTATGTTTCATCGTGAATGCATGAACGGGGGGGGGGGGGTGTTTCTTTATGCTTCATTGGCCAGTAACGGCATTCATCTTGAACACCACACACGCTGATCAGCTGGATCGATATGAAAACATTGTACGATCAAGCTGGAATTGACGTCAGATAGTCCTTACCTTTGATCGGGGGTATTCCAAAAATAATATTCCAATTGTTTGATTGTAATTTCCAGTATTGGTGGCCATCGTGTCCTCGACCGGCACACACATGCATGGAGGGTCATTGGACGCGTTTCAATGTGATCGGGTGAACCGCTAGACTTGCCTGACCCAGAATATGGCGTGCAGAGGGATTTAAGTGTAACACCCGGTGTGAAGGAGGGTTTCATAGGGTGGGTGATACTGCCACCTAGCAGGATGCGGCCGGCATTGCACTCTGGTTATCTCAGAATGATTCCCTATGGTAACCCAGAGGTCTGTGTGCCTGAAATGAATAAAAATATTGAATTAAAGAAATAACGACCAAAACCCGAGATATCTCGGGTCTGGCGCCCAACGCATGGCAAGTTAACCTGGGATATCTCGGGTCTGGCACCGAATGTGTTAATGCACCACATCGCATCCCAAAGTTTTTTTATTTGTGAGTGTGTGTGTGGGGTGGGGGGTGGGTGGCAAAGACATAGGCTTGCCATGGTAGTCTGTGATACCGGTGTTACTCTGTGTTCAGGCTCCACCAAGTACATTACTTGCCCCCCCCACCCCCAGTGTATGCTTTGTTTTTGTAGAAATAAACCCCATTTAGTTCATTTTCGCATATCAGTGCCCACATTCATATATATAATGTATGAATAATAAAATATATATATATTAAAAATATATATTATATTTGTACAAATATACATATATTTGTAAAATACTAAGCGTGTTATGAATTCTTAGTTTAACAACATTATGACGTGAAAAGTGTCAGTTTATAACAGCCGAGCTATTTTTAGGTCTGTGCAGAGTCGCTCTACAGAGTAGCTTAAGTTTCACTTTTACTTCTAGAGTAGATTTAACTTCACTTTCATTTAACTTCAGGCAGAGGAAAGAAAGAAGGCTCTAGAGACGACATGACACGATTTGGCAATCTTTCAGATTTAACCTCGGCGCCCCCAAAAGTGGCAAATTGTTTTACTTGAACTTTGAGGACTGCATACTTTTTTTGCAAACCAAAATACTATACTTTATACTTATAGCACATGCATGAGCCTGGTCTCTTTTGAAAGATGACATTCTGAAGTTTCTGATACAAAAATTTCACTTTTAGTGCTAATGAAATAAGAGTAACATAGGTCTGAACTTGAGTTGTAGAAAAGCTTGTTACTCACGTTTTTCTGTAGTTAGTAGTCCAGTAGTAGTATTTCCCAAAAAATAGCCCAAAGTCTTGTGTAGTACATGTGCAAATTTCATAAAGATTTTTTCCGAAATGAGTGATTAGGAGCGGTTTTGGTAAAAAGTGAAAAAGTGAGAAAGAGAAAAGGCTGCAGAAAACGATTTCCGCATTGACTCCAATGCATTCCACAGAAATGTCTCTTCCCGTTTGCGCTCGTGACTTTTCACCTAGATCCTCGCTCATGGTTACAACCCTGTCCAATCATTTTCGAGATCGCCAAATGATTGACAGAGGTAGAGGCTCAGGAGTCGGGAGTGGTATTTGAAAAAATGTAAAGTCTGCTGTGTACTTCGGTGCACGCCTCACATATTGGCATGTAACTCGAGAATCGCTGAACGGATTTCGTCGCTTGAAATGGCAATCGACAGGCAACAAATAGGACTTTAATTCTATCTATATATTGTATTGTATATATGCACACCTGAGCCGCTAGAGGTCAGCAAAGTGGCACATCGCACCACTTTGTTGCATGTTAAGAGGTAAACCCAGGACCAGTCCAGACCAGCAACAGTATGTTTGCACCATGTACTAAATAAGGCTGCAGCTACATTGATCAGTCAATGAACTGATTAACGGAAGGTATTACTGTCCGTTGGTTTATTATAAAGAAAAGACACTCGACAGATACCGGTGTTGTTATGAGTTTATTAATCATGGGAAAGTCCACATCACCGCGACAACACAGATAATCTAATGTAATATTGCATATTACATTTAAGCTGTGCATTTATTTTCCAAATTCAGTGATTCAAATGTAAACAAATGAGCCATCTCAAATAAAGAAACAGCGATGGAGACATGGTTTCATTCTAGGCGTTAAAATGTTGTTAAAGCAACACAATGTGCCATATTTTCAAGTAATGAATCAAGTTCTGGAGTGTGTATGAAAGAAACTGAGACCACGGGCACTTCAACGCGACACTCACCTTCACTGCTCTAGTCTCAAATGGTCTGGTGAGACACGCTTAAGGCTCCCACATAGTTTAGATTCAGATTAGATTCACTTGGTGTCACACAAAAGGCTGCTCGAGGGGGTTGGTTGACATCGACCTGCATTAAATGTGACACCGATCTGCATTCTACTCTGAACAATCACTCCGTGCCAAGAGAGAGTAGGGCAGGATCATGGTTAAATGGGTAGGATTGGTCCGATAAAACTTTGGCAGGTAGATGACGCTAAATTTAGTTTTACTAATCGCTAATCGTTATACATTCCAATTCATATACATTTGGACCATGTCTTTTTTTCATCATCTGAAGTAACTTGAGAAGTTTGAATGGCTTTTCTAAATGAAGTGTGTAAAACTGCCAGTTTTATTTTGAAATCTTCAAAACGGAGATAACCTAGACTCTTTATTTTGACATTACACAGAAAGTGTAAATAGCGCCCAAGGATTGTGGGAAATGTAGTAAACTGGCACGAGAAATGTAGGAAATTGGTACGGTACGTGGTGGTACGCTCGACTATGAAACCTCAAACGACTGCGGACATGCCGTGCAGAGTCCGGTTCGCTCACAGTCACAGAACGCCAGACTCTGTGGGAGCCTTAAGTCAGCCTTCTCGCGATACCAGAAGTAGACACCTTGAACCAACGAGACGTGATCGTTTCTTCCTGCACAGAATGCAGGGTATTTTTGGGCAACAATGGAAAACAGATACGCAGCCACCTCGACCACCGAGAAAGTAGAAACCAAGATTTTGCTCTGCGAACAGTCTGCATGTAAAGAAAGAAACACACATGGAGAGCAGAGCAAAGAGGCTCATGGGACAGTATTTAAAACACAAGAGACAGTACCGCTTGCGGCCAGCAGATGCCAGACACACACATTGTCGCTTTAAAAAGGGGCACACCAACATCATGGGAAATGCGCTTATCCGTTTCCATTAATTTGTGCTAAGCTAGCTTGCAGTCAGATACAGTAGCTTTATACTGAACACACAGAGAGTGTTCCATCTCCTTGTCTGACTCTGGAGAACACAGTAAATGCATTTCCCATAATGTTGCCGTGTTCCTTTAATGTTTGTAAACAGTGAAATAAAACTAGATATTCCTATTTACAATGTTCCAAATAATGTATCTACATAGAAAACTCTTCAAGAGTAAATATATCAGGCGACTAGGTGGCACAGTGGGCAAGGCGCTCGCCACCAATGCAGGAGATGCTGGGTTCGAGCCCAGCTCTCTGCGTTGCCACCAGCTTGGCTGGTTGTTCATACTAATACAATTGGCAGTATTAGGGGGTGGGAAGCTGGTGGGTGGGGATCGGACGCTGTGGACAGCGACTCCTACAGGTAGGTTGGTGCGCCTGCGCAGTAGAATCAGGAAGCGACGGGGGCGGCGTGTCCCTCCCACGCAGACCCTCACCGCTGAGAGATCGCGCTGTGCAGGTGAAAAGATGCGACGGCTGCCTCGAGTACCAGAGGGGACACGTGATGCAAGGCTTCGTCCACATTGCAGCCGGCTTGTGGGAGGCATGGCCTAACAACGCGAGAGACACTGGTATCGAATCCGGCTGTCAGTGTTGCCTCCGGTGGTAATCTGGTCGTTGTAAACAGCGACTCCTACAGGTCGGTCAGGGCGCCTGCACAGCGAGGAAGGGAGATGGTGAGGGTAGTGTGAGCCTCCCACACGTTACACCTCACCAATGAGAGTCCTCGCTGGCAGGTGAAAAGAAGTGGCTGGCTGACTCCGCATGTATCGGAGGGGACATGTGATGGTATCTATCAACCCTCCCTAGACCGACCAGTGGGGGGCACATACAAGCAACGACCAGGAAGGGGAGGGGGGAATTGGCATGACTAAATTGGGATGGGAGAAAAACAAACACAGAAAAACAGTGATATATCAGGCCGATAGACGTTTTTTAAATATTAGTATTGGCCGGTATCAAATTTTTATATAGAAATCTGGTTAGAAGTGGTGGAGAGAATAAAAGCTAGCATATGAATTGTAGTGCCTGGTTAGAAACGAATGAAAATGGATGGATTATCCAAGTGGGAGTCCGGGGGGGGAGAGCGAGCAAGAGCATATTGTATAAGATAGCAAGTATTAGGTATATATCTCGTAAACTACATTTATATTGATTGAAATGGAATGTATAGTCCTGTGATTTACATTGGATGTTTACTGTTAATGCTTGTGTGTCTAATTTTATGTTATGTTTAAAAAATTATAAAATAAAATACAAAAAAAAAATTAAAAAATCTTTTTCGCAGGCAAAATCCAACTTTAATGCTAGAGCAAAAATGATGGTATCGTATGAAACTAGAAATCGCAAGGAATCGTTGATACCAATCACTTGAAGCTAGCTTGAAAGTTACTATATCAATATGTTCATTTAATTAAAGACAGATGTGTGTTAGGGTTTACATTACTGTACATTTTGACACCAAACTGTTCACATTTACTGCAATTGAATATCACCCTCCTTGATTGATCTAACCCCAACTGACATGGTAAAATAAATCACAGACTGAGGCTTTAAATGCAGTCAGTAAGTCCATCCATCCGTTTGAGTTTACGTGTGCATTTTGAGGGATTCATGTGACAGTTGTATTCTTAACGGTCATGACCTTTAGCCAATCGGGTGGGTTTATTTGTTCTAATTAGATGGGTTAGAGCCCAATTAAGCCAATCATCTCAGGGTGACGGAGGAGAGGCCGCCGCAGGAGGGAGACGGACACCCCTCAATAGAGGAAGGTGAGAAGTTCACCAGAGAATACTGAGAGCACACACACACACTCAAGAGAAACACACACACACACATACACACACTCAGAGAAACACACACACACACTCAGATAAACACACACACACACACACTCAAGAGAAACACACACACACACACTCAGAGAAACACACACACACACTCAGAGAAACACACACAAGAGAAACACACACACACACATACACACACTCAGAGAAACACACACACTCAGAGAAACACACACACACACACACACACGGTCAAGGTCAACTTTATTTATATAGCACATTTAAAATCAACCGAAGTTGTACCAAAAGTGCTGTACAATACAAAAACAGAAATACTAAAAGAAATACAAAATACAGTATACACACACAAAGTCATATAACTACAATAAAACTACACACCCGACACACTCAGAGAAACACAGACACCGACACACTCAGAGAAAGAAACACACCGACACACTCAAGAGAAACACACACACAATCAGAGAAAGAAACACACACCGACACACTCAAGAAAAACACACACACAATCAGAGAAAGAAACACACACCGACACACTCAGAGAAACACACACAATCAGAGAAACACACACACGCATCTGTAAACACTGACACACATGCCATGTCACCCTCTCTGTCTCTCGTTCTCACACACACACACACACATACACACACACACACACACACACACGGTAAATGGACTGCATGTATATAGTGCTTTTATCGAAAGGGCTTTACAACTTATTCCTCACATTCATCCGCCATTTAGTCGGCGGAGGCGACCACGCAAGGTGCCAATCTGCTCATCAGGAGCCGTTAGGGGTTAAGTAGTGTCTTGCTGCCAGGAGGAGCCGGAATTGAACGGAGAACCTTCCGATTACCAGACAATCACTCTATACCTCCTGAGCCACACAAACACAAGAACACTCATAGACAGTACATAATAACCAAGGGCTGTCTCAAAGACACACACACATCGCACTGCACGCTCACTCATTATACGACACACTGACACACTGACACACACACACACTTCATGTACAGTACTAGACACACAGAGGTGCCAGTGTGTGGGAAGAGGAGGAGGAAGGAACAATCCCCGGCGAGCGGTGTTTATCCAGGCAGGCTGAGGAGGTCGTTCACTGGGCTGCTTCCGAGCGGCACCGCTGGGCCCGCTGCCGGCTCCACCAGCCTGTTGATCCAGACACTGTGGACCCACTTCAAGCCCTGAACTGAGCACGCTGCAACCACTATTCTGCGGGTCGCAAGTGTGCCCTCCCACCCACTTGTGACTGCTGTACGGTTCCGTTTGTGTGTATGTGTGTGTGTGTGTGTGTGTGTGTGTGTGTGTGTGTGTGTGTGTGTGTGTGTGTTAGGGGTGCTTGATTATGGCAAAAATCATAGTTGGAATTATTTTGGTCAATATCGAGATCATGATTATAAAAAAAATTATTTTTACTTTCTGTATTTTTCACCCATCCCAATTTAGTCGTTATGCCAATTCCCTTCCTGGTCGTTGCGTGCATTGCCCCACTGTCGGCCTGGGGAGGGTGTAGAACTACCACGTGCCTCCTCCGATACATGTGGAGTCGTCAGCCGCTTCTTTTCACCTGACAGCGAGGAGTTTCACTGGGGGAATGTAACGCGTGCAGAGGTTCACGCTATTTCCCCCAGATCCCCTCCCTGTGCCCCGACCGACCAGTAGGAGTCGCAGTTTAGCCAATTGTGTTAGTAGGGACTAGGGCTGGGCGATATAACGATAACGATAATTTATAACGATCACGATATATTTTAATAATCAATATCGGAAAAAATAAATATCAGAAAAAAAATATATCGAATTTTTTATTTTATTTTTTGTGACCTGCAACAGGGCAGTTTTAAAACCAGAGACAGTGGACATACTTGTCTTTCTTGCCTGCAACTTAAAGTAATGGCTTTGCTTGTCCAAATGACAATACTGACCAAATTGAGATTTATTTTTCTCGTCCATTTATTTTGTTTGCTTTCTAATTTAAAATACAGTTTGAAACCGTCTGTACACAGTAGGCTATGTGCGCTAGCAGAACTAGATGGTTTGTCCACCAAAAAAGCGCCAAAAGATCGAAAATAAACTAGCAGAGCCAGAACTGTTCAACTCCCCTGGAGCCACAGCCAGCAGAGAAGCCGGTTTACTTTAGCTTTCAAACCAGCTGCAGCCTGAGAACTGGAGTGTGAGGGGATGTAACACTAAAGATGGCAGCAACGACAAAGAATTGCTGCAAAATAAACATAATTTTTTTTTAAATGTATACTTATAACAATATCGATAATATCGAATGATATGATATTGTTATCGATATCGTTATCGCAATATCATTTTTGGCCATATCGCCCAGCCCTAGTAGGGACGACTGACCAAGCCGGAGGTACCGCTGACAGCTGGATTAGATCCCAGAGTCTCTGTGGTGGTAGGCGAGTGCTTAGTGCACTGCACTACCCAGCCGCATGATTATTTGACGAGATTATTAATAGACATTGGAAACATTGTGCATTTATTGAACAACCAAAAAAAAGTGTCCATTTTTAACAGTGGATTTCCACATAGTCTTATCTCGATTATCTTGTTTTCATAATCATTGGAAGCCAAAATCATAATTGAAAATACACAATTCAATTAATCGTCCAGCCTTTGCATGCGTGTGTGTGAGTCTGTGTGTGTGTGTGTGTGTGTGTGTGTGTGTGTGTGTGTGTGTGTGTGTGTGTGTGTGAGTGTGTGTGTGTGTGTGTGTGTGAGTGTGAGTCTGTGTGCACATCATGGAGGTCTGAGCTGAGCTCCAATCCACACTCTGAAGTTGCAGGCTCAAGTGCGCTTGAATACACAGATACAGAGCACATGCACACGCACACACACACACACACAGACACACACACACACACACACACACACACACACACACACACACACACACACACACACACACACACACACACACAGACACACACAACCTCCCAGTGACTCCCAGTCTATAGCATCCTGAGTAGAGCCGGAAAACTGCATGAGGAGATTCAGAGCAAATAATGAAGGAATAACACAAGGCAACACTATGGCCCAGTCAGCAGCACCGTGAGGGCTTCTCCCTCAGTACCATGGCACTAAGGCCACATCCTGGCATCTGAATAGGGCTCTGTCCGTCCGTCTAATGGGACTCTCTCTTTCCTCCTTCTATCACTGGTCATTTCTCCCTGCCGCCGCCACCACACTGAATCATTCTCCATGTACCCCCCCCACACACACACACACAGTCACACACACACACACACACACACACACACACCACATTCCCATCTAATCCGTCCAGTGGAACACACACTAGATTGGCGCGGGCTCCAGTGTAAACTCGTAGACCGAGGTCAGCCTCCGGGGTCACGGGGGACTTAAGTTTAAGACCACGTTACGTCCTACCTGGACTTCAAAGAGAGAGGGGGCAGACACAGGAGAGAGGGGGCAGACACAGGAGAGAGGGGGCAGACGCAGGAGAGAGAGGGGGCAGGGGCAGGAGAGAGAGGGGGCATGGGCAGGAGAGAGAGGGGGCAGACACAGGAGAGAGGGGGCAGACACAGGAGAGAGAGGGGGCAGACACAGGAGAGAGGGGGCAGACACAGGAGAGAGAGGGGGCAGGGGCATGAGAGAGAGGGGGCAGGGGCATGAGAGAGAGGGCACACAGGAGAGAGAGGGCACACAGGAGAGAGAGGGGGCAGACACAGGAGAGAGGGGGCAGACGCAGGAGAGAGAGGGCAGACACAGGAGAGAGAGGGGGCAGACACAGGAGAGAGAGGGGGCAGGGGCAGGAGAGAGAGGGGGCAGACGCAGGAGAGAGAGGGGGCAGGGGCAGGAGAGAGAGGGGGCAGGGGCATGAGAGAGAGGGGGCAGACACAGGAGAGAGAGGGCACACAGGAGAGAGAGGGGGCAGACACAGGAGAGAGAGGGGGCAGACGCAGGAGAGAGAGGGCAGACACAGGAGAGAGAGGGGGCAGACACAGGAGAGAGGGGGCAGACACAGGAGAGAGAGGGGGCAGACACAGGAGAGAGAGGGGGCAGACACAGGAGAGAGGGGGCAGACACAGGAGAGAGAGGGGGCAGACACAGGAGAGAGAGGGGGCAGACACAGGAGAGAGAGGGGGCAGACACAGGAGAGAGAGAGGGCAGACACAGGAGAGAGAGGGGGCAGACACAGGAGAGAGGGGGCAGGGGCATGAGAGAGAGGGGGCAGACACAGGAGAGAGAGGGGGCAGACACAGGAGAGAGGGGGCAGGGGCATGAGAGAGAGGGGGCAGACACAGGAGAGAGGGGGCAGACGCAGGAGAGAGAGGGGGCAGGGGCATGAGAGAGAGGGGGCAGACACAGGAGAGAGAGGGGGCAGACACAGGAGAGAGAGAGGGCAGACACAGGAGAGAGAGGGGGCAGGGGCAGGAGAGAGAGGGGGCAGACACAGGAGAGAGAGGGGGCAGACACAGGAGAGAGAGGGGGCAGACACAGGAGAGAGAGGGCAGACACAGGAGAGAGAGGGCAGACACAGGAGAGAGAGAGGGCAGACACAGGAGAGAGAGGGGGCAGACACAGGAGAGAGAGGGGGCAGACACAGGAGAGAGAGGGGGCAGACACAGGAGAGAGAGGGGGCAGACACAGGAGAGAGAGGGGGCATACACAGGAGAGAGGGGGCAGACGCAGGAGAGAGAGGGCAGACACAGGAGAGAGCGGGCAGACACAGGAGAGAGGGGGCAGACACAGGAGAGAGAGGGGGCAGACACAGGAGAGAGAGGGCACACAGGAGAGAGAGGGCAGACACAGGAGAGAGAGGGCACACAGGAGAGAGAGAGGGCAGACACAGGAGAGAGAGGGGGCAGACACAGGAGAGAGAGGGCAGACACAGGAGAGAGAGGGCACACAGGAGAGAGAGAGGGCAGACACAGGAGAGAGAGAGGGCACACAGGAGAGAGAGAGGGCAGACACAGGAGCGAGGGGGCAGACACAGGAGAGAGAGAGGGCAGATACAGGAGAGAGAGGACAGACACAGGAGAGAGAGGGGGCAGACACAGGAGAGAGAGGGCAGACACAGGAGAGAGGGGGCAGACAGGAGAGAGGGGGCAGACACAGGAGAGAGAGGGCACACACAGGAGAGAGGGGGCAGACAGGAGAGAGGGGGCAGACACAGGAGAGAGAGAGGGCACACAGGAGAGAGGGGGCAGACACAGGAGAGAGAGAGGGCAGACACAGGAGAGAGAGGGCAGACACAGGAGAGAGAGAGGGCAGACACAGGAGAGAGAGAGGGCAGACACAGGAGAGAGAGAGGGCAGACACAGGAGAGAGAGGGGGCAGACACAGGAGAGAGAGAGGGCAGACACAGGAGAGAGAGGGGGCAGACACAGGAGAGAGAGGGGGCAGACACAGGAGAGAGAGAGGGCAGACACAGGAGAGAGAGAGGGCAGACACAGGAGAGAGAGAGGGCAGACACAGGAGAGAGAGGGGGCAGACACAGGAGAGAGAGGGCACACAGGAGAGAGAGAGGGCAGACACAGGAGAGAGAGAGGGCAGACTAGGGATGGGTATAGTTAGGATTTTATCGATACTACTACTCTTATCGATACTGCTTAACGGTTCGGTACTTTATCGATACTCTTATCGGTTCTTTTAGATTCTTATTATTTAAAAAAAATTCAATTATAAATTTATTATTTGAACGGCTTAAGGTTATATGTGTACTTTATGTTTGTTTGTTGTGTTGCATATTTGAAATAAACCTCAATCAAATCAAACCCCCCCTCTTAAAAACAAAAACCTGTGTTTAACCTAGCCATCTATAAAACATCATGCTAAAACTGTGAAACAAATGTCCTACTCCCCTAAAGAAAGAAATACATAGCAAACCTGACTCAGTTATCCAATAGTGCTGCTGCTTTTTATTTTAATCTTTTAGTTAATAAGACTAAAAGACTACAATATGACTACAACGATTTCATGATGGCTTCCTGTCCTCGGTTTTCCGGTTTAACATAAAATGTTCAACAACAGATTGCTGCTAATTAAACACTTCATGTAAACGGAGTAACGTTAACGTTATGTCGAGTTCATACGTGTAGTGTCGTATGAACTCGACATAACGTTAACGTTACTCCGTTTCCAGTGTTGCATCGCAGATGGATGGTACACTCTGTTAGCTCCGTAGCTAATCCGCTCCTAGACTACCGATAGCAGTACCGATCGTCGGAGCTTATCAATACTCCGATTTTTTTCTAATTTAGTACCGGTTCCCGTTTAGAACCGGGTTTCGGGGGGCATCCCTAGGGCAGACACAGGAGAGAGGGCAGACACAGGACCGGCTTCTCAGCCCTCTCCGTCACGTTGCCTTAACCCTTTCACTACCACACTAATGGTTAACCCTTTCACTACCACACTACAGAAGGTTAACCATCTCACTGCCACACTACAGAAGGTTAACCTTTCACTACCACACTACAGAAGGTTAACCTTTCACTACCACACTACAGACGGTTAACCTTCCGTAGTGTGGTAGTGAAAGGGTTAACCTTATGTAGTGTGGTAGTGAAAGGGCTCGTGTGGCAGTGAGAGGGTTAACATTCTGTATTGTGGCCGTGAAAGGGTTAACCACTAGTGTGGTAGTGAAAGGGTTCTCGTCCTCGTGCTGGATTACATTGGGGCAGCGGTGGCTAAGCGGTTAGAGAAGAGGGCGTGTGATCGGAAGGCCGTCGGTTCGATCCCTGGACTAACGGGGGGGAAAGACACTCTTCCCTCCCTCCCACCATTCAAGTCCTTCAAGCAGCCCCCCAAACTGCCCCAGTAGAGGACTGGTTGTACTGGGCGGCCCCCCGGTGGACCTGTGGGGCAGAACGTTGTTGAAAGAAGAGCGCATGCTCTGAAAGAAAGAAACTGCTTGTCAAATACATTGTATATACTGTATGTACAAATATCAGGAATGTATATATGTACAAATACCAGCAATGTATATATGTACAAATACCAGGAATGTACAGTATATATCTACAAATACCAGGAATGTACCCTCTGCATTCAAACCATCCTAACCACCAGTGGGGCAGCCATGATCCGGCACCCGGGAGACCAACTCCAGTACGAATACCAGTGGTACTGGAGTCATGGAGTTACCTTGCATACATACATGCATGTCTTTAAAATGGTGAGGGAGGAAACCAGAACACCTGGAAGAAAACCCGCACAAACTCCCACACAGAAATGCCCCGAAGTACTTTACAAATGATGCCTCACACACATCCACCCAGTTCACTCACTCTCACATTCACACATCGAGGGCAGAGTCGAACATGCAACAAGGTGCCTACCTGCTCATCGGGAGCAGTTAGTTAGGCGGTTCAGTGTCCCGCTCGAGGACACTTTTGACACGCTGCCCGGGAGGAGCTGGAATCAAACAGGGAACCTTCAGATAAACCGCTCTACCTCCTGAGGCACTGTCGCTCCTCTTATACTGACGGGGTTAATGGGTTCCATTCTGATTGGGACTCACCCATGCATTAACGATACCCGACGGTGTTTCGTGTAAAAGTGGCTGCCAAAATACTGAACATTCCATGGCACATCACGACACGACGTTTCAATTCAATTACGCCTCTCACTGCATTCCTGCTCATCGGTTACATCGAGACGCCTCGCGTCAGCAGCGCTCGTCGGCCCGGCTCACACGGCTACATCAGGAGGCACATTAGCCAACAAATGATGACCGACCGATTCCACAGATTCCACTCTCCGTTTGGTTTCAGGAGGCCTCAGGCGAGGGAATCGTGGAGCCGGGCGATGGCTGACGATCAGTCAGTCACGGCCGGTCCCTCAGCTGTCTCAACTGCTCCTCCATTCATCTCCTAACGTAATGATCTGGCATGCGCCGATACTGTTAGCGGAAATCGGGCTAAAATAGGGTATTGGGAGAACTTCCTACAAAATAGCTAAAACTAAAACACAATACTGAGAGGCATCTGTAACGTCTCATAAAGCAAAAGCAAAGCCACTTTATTGGCCATATTCCACCACTTAATTGGCCAGGAACCCAACCTGACAATGACATAAGAGCTAAATGACCTCCGTGTGAATATGGTACATTTTCCTGCATTTCTGACTAATAGAAATATGTTACACGTCTCTATTGGAGAACATGAATGATAGTGGTATTATGCATCACACTGCATGGTAAAGAAAGTCACTGAAAGTACTGGTTTGCCCAATGTTTCCAGATCCTGGATCCCATTATTTAAGTTAGTGATGCTCTCATCATCTAAAACAAATGTTCCATTGGGGTACGTTATTAGTATTGTGTGGACCTTTACAACATTAGCTTTTGATTAAAGACATAGTACATTGCTGCCACCTAGTGGCGATAAGCATGAACAATAGCCTCAAGAGGGCACACCAGAGCTTAGTTCCAATCAGCTAGTAATGAACCTTTGAACCAAATTAAGAAGGGTATATATGATATATTTCATGTTTTCAAAGTATCTTATAGATGACATTTTACTTTCTAAAGTAGAAAGTAACTGTGTTAACCGTTTTACGGCTGGGCGATATGGCCAACATATTATATCACAATATTTATCTTAGTTTTGATGTTATAGCGGTATTTGACGATATTTTGTATTCCAGTACAAATTAGGCTACATGTGATTTAAAAAATATATATATTATGTCTAGCCTATATCTTTTAGTTCACAATATAAGACAAGCCTTATATTGTGAAAAACTCACTTTCCCAGTGCTTGTTCACATACATTTGGGTCTCTGATGGGCCTACTAACACACAAACTGTGCCTTTAAACGAGTCGTTTGGACTTCCACCATTATGTGATGTAGGGTAATTATCGTATTTGTACGATCAGGGCAGCTCGCTCGTTACAGACACAGAAACAGCCTGTTGAGAACAGGAGTGAAACATAAGGGTATAAAGGCTGCTAGGATGCATGATCTGAGTGGTTCTTTCAGCATAAAATGTAAAAGACATGTTCAGGAGACCTCAAAGACCTATTTAACTGGTTGAAAAGGACTACAATATGGGATCTTCAATACAATTGTCAGGAGACCTCAAAGACCTATTTAACTTGTTGAAAAGGTCTACAATATGTGACCTTTAATAAAATTGTCAGTGCTGTTCCTTTCGAAATTCTAATACATTTTCCTAATTTCATATTGCTGCAAGGGAATAAAATGCTACATTATGTAGGCTATAGGCTACAACACCATGGATGACAGGATAGTACAAATCCATACCTTAGGATGGATCCATGAGGGTATACCTTCAAATTTGGTATAGCCTAGTAGGGCTGAACAGTGAATCTGAATGTTATCGAGATCGCAATATGGCTTAATGCAATATCCAAATCACAGGAGATGCAACAGGCTAAATGGTAAATGGCTGCATTTATATTATAGCGCTTTTATCCAAAGCACTTTACAATTTGTTCCTCACATTTTACCCATTCACTCACACATTCACACACCGACGGCTGAGGCGACCATGCAAGGTGCCAACCTGCTCATTGGGAGCAATTAGGGGTTAAGTGTCTTACTCAAGGACACTTCGACATGCTGCCCGGGAGGAGCGGGAATCGAACCGGGAACCTCTGTATAACCAGAAGACTGCTCTACCTCCACTGTCGCCCCATATTTGGCTATTTGTTAAAAAGGTGAAATGTGTGTCAAAATACCATTGTAAATGTAGTGTTGTAGCACTGCAGAGATGGCCCTGTGTACAAATCATATTGTATAGACATCTTTGACTGTTTGACTATAGTTTTTCACCACTAGAGGGGGACAAGTCCCTTCTGTACTATCTACCAGTGGGGAAGTCAAAGCACAAACTGGTGGATTACCTTGTATAACAACTGTTTATATTTGTTTTTATATAAAACAAATAACCAAAATGACAAATAATTGTCGAGAAAAACAAAAAGGTAGCCTACTTCTCTCTCTCTCTCTCTAGTAAAGACTCACTAACACCCCCTGTTTTATTAAGCATTACAACTAAACAATGGACATCTCAATTCTCAATGCATCACAACAGACACATTGTACAGGTACATTGGTGAGCTACATCTTCCATTACTCAAAGATCATTCTCTGGATTCCTCGCACTTCTAACGCAAGGGACTTTCTTTAAAGGGACATGCTGAAATACTACCTATAGTGATTTGGACCTGGTCTACAGCTACACCAGGTGCTTTTCATCATCTAGCCACTTACTGCCCCGAACAACAAAAGGTACTTCACCATCTCTCTACCTGACACATCTATGTACGTGGCTGTGTCACACTTGGATTGCCACTTGACTTGGTCAGCTCATATTGATGATGTAGTGGCTCATATTGATGATGTAGTGGCCAAAATGGGGAAAGGAATTGTTATGGCTAGGAAATATGTTACATATCACCTTCCATTCTAATGGTCCTTCAATGTGTGCAACGCTGCTGCAGTCATTTTACCAGACTGCAGTAGCCAGCTTCCTCTTTTTTTGCCATAGTGCTGGGGGTAGGGCTGGGCGATATAACGATAATGATAAATATCGCGATATATTTTAATAATAGATATCGAATATCGAAATAAAAAAAATATCGAAAAATCGTTTTCTTTTTTTTTATATTTATTTTTTTCTTTTTTTTGTGACCTGCAACAGGGCAGTTTTAAAACCAGAGACAGTGGACAGACTTGTCTTTCTTGCCTGCAACTTAAAGTAATGGCTTTGCTTGTCCAAATGACAATACTGACCAAATTGAGATTTATTTTTCTCTTGTCCATTTATTTTGTTTGCTTTCTAATTTAAAATACAGTTTGAAACCGTCTGTACACAGTAGGCTATGTGTGCTAGCAGAGCTACCAAAAAAAGCGCCAAAAGATCGAAAATAAACTAGCAGAGCCAGAACTGTTCAACTACCCTGGAGCCACAGCCAGCAGAGAAGCCGGTTTACTTTAGCTTTTAAACCAGCTGCAGCCTGAGAACTGGAGTGTGAGGGGATGTAACACTAAAGATGGCGGCAATGACAAAGAATTGCTGCAAATTTAATTTTTTTTTTATAACAATTCGATAATTATCGATAGAGAAATATGATAACATTATCATATCGTTATCGCGATAAGATTTTTTTCCATATCGCCCAGCACTAGCTGGGGGCGTTAAAATCAACTCAAAGGACACCAACAAACTCAACAAGCTGGTGAGGAAGTTTAGCTCCGTGCTCCAGTCGAGCTTGTCAAACTAGAGGTGGTGGCAGAGAGGAGGATGAGAAGGAAGCTGGCCGCTATCCCACCCACCCTCTCTATGAAGAGCTAGCAAAGAAGAGGAGCCCGTTCAGCCACAGACTATACCCCCCCCCCCCCATACATTATGACCAATAGGGTACAGAGTCAGACCCTCATCTGCACCTTGTGTATACTGTGTACTTTACTCATAGTATACGTATATTCTGATTAAAAATATTTTTATTTTTATATATATATATATATATATATATATATTGCTTGTAACGTATATTATGACCAATAGGGCATACAGACCCTCATCTGCACCTTTGTTTATACCGTTTAATTTTCTCATATTTTATATTCAGATTGAATTTGATTGCCTATATTTAGGTCTTCTTTATTTTACCCTGCCTATACCTGTACCTCCCCTCCCCCCATGTTGCTATGACACCCAAGGAATAATCAATAAAGGAATACCTTATCTTAACCAGGTAGTACAGTCACTTGTTTTGTCACATCTAGAATATTGTCTGATCATATGGTCCTCAGCATCAAAGACGGAGCTGAGAACAGAGCTGCCAGGGTAGTTATTCAATGCTCAAAATACAACAAATGTAACTTTAATGCATAAACACCTCTCATGGCTGACAGTTGAATACAGACTCTTTGTAAGCCTTCTCTAATTTTTCAGAAATGTATTATCCTCAAGGAATCCTATATTTCTAGCTGATTAATTACATTATATTGAAAACACAAAACAGTCTCACTCATTTCACCAGACGGGCACTAAGTGGTGACCTGGTTCTTCCTCCACCGAGGACTAATAATTTAGAATACACTGTGCGCTATAGAGACACTGGAACAAGCTACCAGTCTCCACAAGGCAAGTAAAGAATAAATAGTTTTTAAAAATATATAAAACTGATGTAAATGAGACTGATGTCATAGAGATGTGATTGATTATGTTATGTGTGTATTATTATTTATTCATTTATATCAATGGAGTTTGTCTCTCTCTCTCTCTCTCTCTCTCTCTCTCTCTCTCTCTCTCAGATCATAACTTCATATTTCCCAGTTAGTCTTGTTATTCTGCTCTCGTATTGTTCTCTAGTCCAGCGGTTCTCAACAGGGCCAAGTTGAGCCTTGAGGATGACATGCGTGTTGCCTTGTCAAAGATCTCCCCACTTATTGACCGTCTTATTAGCCAGCAGCAGCAGACCTTGCATTGAGCTAGAAATGTCCACTGAGTGAACGAATGCTTATTTTCTGTATTTATTTATATTTTTTTTTAGAAATGGTAACTTGGTGATGCTTTTCTGTATTTAAAAAAAATACATGATTTTCTGTTTTTGAGAAATGGTCAAACTTATCCAAATATGCTATTTTTATGGAGAACAGTGCAGCTGCAACAGATAGCACTTTAGTGATCCTTTTCTGTATTTAAAAAAATATACATGATTTTCAGTTTGAGAAATGGTCACACTTATCCAAATATGCTATTTTTATGAAAAAGTGTGCAGCTGCAACAGATAGCACTTTAAATAAAATTACAGAAAATTATTACTAAACAAATATGCTATTTGATTTACTACTACAAGCAGTGTAATGTCAACAGTACTAAGCCATTTAGACCTGAAACACCTGTTAATAATTAATTATATAGGCATATACACACAAATGTGTTTCCCGGTTTCTTAAATAAACATTATTTTGAAAGCAAGCACTTTTGTCATCATTGTAGCAAAAAAGACAGGACCGGAAAAGTCTTTATCGTATGTAGGGGTGCCCTGGAATATTTTATTGAACACAGGGGTGCCTTGGCAGCAGAAAGGTTGAGAACCCCTGCTTCTAGTCCATTGTTCTCCGACCGTGTCTAACCCTTGTTGTCCTCCTTTCCCTGCAGTCCTACCTGGCTCTTCACCCTGATCTCTGGCTCTTGATAGACGTGCTCTGACCCCTGCCTGCCTGACAACTCTCCTTGCCTTCTCCCGGAACGTATGAGGACCTGTACCCATTTTGACCCCTGCCTGGCTGACTACCCTGTACCCGTGTATCGACTCCTGCCTGTCCGAATCTACTGTCACACGCACGCCCCCGGACTGTACAAGAATCCCCCCGTGTAATCGACCTCTGCCTGGATAACTGACTACTCTTTTTCTAATTAAATATACCCCTGCTGGGTTTTAACAAGTCCTATCTGCCGATTCTCATTATCTGCATATTGGGTTCAAATACGTCGAGAGAGACAGAGAGAAAGAGAGACAGAGAGAGAGACAGAGATAGAGAGAGAGAGACAGACCGACGGAGAGAGAGGACAGCACAATGGGATATAGGAATTGGACACCAATCACACAATTGACCACTTGTCAAAAACACTCAGATGATGTGTTCTAACAGCCTCTATACTTCTCTGTTTCAGTTCTCCAGGGGCTGTTTCTGTGCCTGTAATGAGCAAGCTGCTTTTATCGTACAAATATTATTAATTATCTAGCAGGGGTGTGCGACAGCGTTTCCGTTAGCCGGTAATTACCGGTATTTGACCGGCAAAATATGTTGAAGTCCGAATATTTAAATATCTCCGGTCATAATGTCCGGTGAAAATAATTTCTCTAAGCACAATTTTATTATTTGAATTGTATTAAAATAGGCTAAAATTAAATAGCCTATGCGATGAACGAAACAATCATTACATGTTGCTTCACTCTGATAAAGCGCGGATGGCGCCGCTCGGATGTGAATCTTTTTTTCTTTCTTTTTTTGAGCCCGTCTGGCCACCATAACGACAAACAGGTATACGAGCGAGAGAGAGAGATGGCCAAAACAAGCTAAGCTTAACAAATATTTCATGAAACCAAGCACAAGCAGGTCTAATAATAATGACAACGAAGATGAGTCTTCTGAACTTGAAGTCACAGAGACCGCTGATGCCGTGGTGAAAGAAAACAGAAACAGAAATGTCGAGCGTTCAGGCCCGAGTGGAAAGTTTAATTCTCCTGGCTGAGGTGCGACATTATATCCACATTTCCAGTTCACTGATCCAGCCAGGGTTACCACAGTTCATTCTGGAACCTCAGATCCCCGCTGATCATGGAGTTCTACAGTATCGCGTTGGATCCATACACGTATCGATTTTTTCGAATGGTGATCAGGAATTGGAATATACCAGTTGGATACCATCTGATGTCAGGTAAGGACTCTATGTTATCAGTGTTAGGATAATCAGAGTAAGTTTGATGAAGTTATAAGCTGTTTTGTGAAATGTCTTCTTTCGGTTTCACTGTAAAAGTCCGAGAGGAAATCAACAGGGCGATTATCCGTGCGCGACCGTAATGTGCTTGCGTGCACGTATAATATTGATCATCTAGCGTTTATTTGAAAACGATTCATAAAAAGGCCGACGAATATCAACGTTGTGGAATATTCCACTAAAAGACGATTTTCATAGAATGCTCCAGAATGAGCTGTTTTTTTATCTGAAAACGGGGGCTTTTCTAAATGCTCTGAAACGAAAACGACGCGATAAACAGCCTTGACAGCACTGACTGGAAAATCGTCTTTGATAATGCGATGGGCAGATTAGACACATCATAATTTAAAACATAGATTAGGCGATATTAACGTTAACATTGGCGCCGATGGTGGCATTCAGCCGGTAAAAAGGAAAACCAGGCTGACCGGAATTTCTCGAATATGTCCGGGGATAGAAATCTTGCAGGACACCCAGACCGGCACGAATATGTTCTAACGGAAACGCTGGTGTGCGAGCCTGTACCATCGAACGAAATTCAGATCCAACTTTCAGACTACACGTTGCAGATCAAATGACTCAAGATCCAGCAATAGCGTAGCAATCTTGTCGGTAAAGATTGTCAAACATTTTCCTTTAGGTTGTACACATGCATTGTGTCAAGATATCTTCACACGCATGTCATTACCTACGGCGATTGTGGCTGCAATTCTGAATGGCTCGTTTAAAGAGGGAGGGTTCTTGTCACAGTTCTCAGTCTTGGGACAACCCCTCATTCCGTAAACAATGCAACACACAGGAAAAAAGGCCAGTTTCCCAATGGGTCCCCTTTAACACATTCGGGGCCATTGGGATTAGACGGGGCCCACTCTAGGAGGCCAGCTTTTCATTACAACGTTTCACTGTGCGTGATATTTTTTATATTATTACTATGGTCATTGTCAATTGACAGTATAAACCTTCCCTTCAATATACCATAAATAAAAGTCATCAATACGTTCCCGTTTTATAGCATTGTGAATATGAACGTTATATCGGAATGGTCTGGTATAATTCCTGCAATGCTAGTTATAGGGCGCTAAGCTAATAACGTTAAATCGATTTTGGCGTTTCGGCCCTACACAAGCTAGAGTTAAAAATCAAAATGCATATGATCTGTATCATGTTCCACCATGAATGCATGAAAGGGGGGGGGCAGGGGAAGTCGTTTCTGATGATTGAATGATTACCAATAACGACATTCGTTATTGCAACAAGATACGCTGACCGGTAGGGTTAGGCACCGAGAACCGGTTCTAATAGGAACCGGTTCCTAACTTCCGGTTCTGGAAGTAACATATTTGCATTTCGATTCTTAATTTAGATTATAAAAAAAAAAAAAATACTTTGTTAATTAATACCCTAGTTACAGTACAGCAACCAAATGAAACTATCAAGTCAACTGACAATGTCAATAGTATGAGAAAAATGTAAAATCTCCTGCGAAATAAGCTGTGACCTGTTTTGACCTGCACCTCAAAGAATCGGAATCGAGAAACGTTTAGAACAGGAATCGGAATCAGAACCGGAATCGTTCAAATCCAAACGATGCCCAACCCTACTGACCGGGTGGATGGCTATGAGAACAAGGTCCGATCAGGCTGAAATTGACATCAAATCTCTCTTACCTGTGGCCGGTTGGATTCCAAAAAGAATTTCCCAGTTATTTTATCGCCATCTGGTAGATATGTCCATTGGCTGATGCTATATTCCTTTACTGCATACTGAATTTGGCGTCGCAAAAAGTATTCCAGGCGATCTGGTGATGCCATAGCTTCAGGCTAACAGAAAAGTCCACCCGGAGCGAAAAAAAAGTGACACCCGGTCTGCAACAGGGGAAACTGCATTCTCGAGACAGCGCCAATACCAGGATCTGGCCGGTACTGCACTTTCGGAGTCCCAATATGCATATATTAAAATGGAATAAAAGCAAAAGCGAGTTTAACACGTATACGTGGTTGGCCTTCAAAGGTCGGCTCCCAAACACGTATATATATACACGTGGTTGGCCCCGAACCAGTTAAGCAACAATGGCAGGTTATTTCTCATGAAAACAAGCATCTCGAAATCTGGTATCGGTTTCAGGTATCTGTGGCGAAGCTCGTCGCTGGTACGTCTTTTAACTCCGCTGATAATGTCTCTGCACAGTTTCTCGTAATTTCCAAACTGTACCATGGTTCCACGTGTCCCAAGGGGCGGAATCCCTCGACAGTCAGTCGAGGGTTGCTCATCTAGGATAACGAATTTGAGAACCTTCTCTGTTGTGTCACTTTCGCAATGGTCACTGGGCAGTGTCTCACGTCTTCGCATTCCGGCAAAGTTACCTGCTTCTTCGCATTGTCCCCTTTTTTTGGTTTGGTAGAACTCGTCGTGTTCTCTGCCTCCGATTGGCTCTGATCATCAGCCCTGACGCTGAATGACGGAATAAACAAAAAAGCCATGTGAAACCTGAAACCTCGCTTCAAAGTTATTTTCACACTGAGTCGCGTCAATAAACAGAATAGTTTCAAGACATTGCGTCAGTCAGAGAAGAATCAAGCATCGGAAATACATTTGGACTGCAGTATTCAGTTGTGGATGGTTAAAACCTTTGTTTACATATTGTGGTGTGGATTAAAACGTTCGTTTATGGACCAAGCTGGCGGGCTCGTTGAACACAGCTGCCTACAAGTCTCTGTAAGTAAGCTAGCTAATGGCTATGCATCGTTACACTACTGGCAAGCGTTGCAACTTGCAAGACGCTTATAATTAAACGTTCCAACGGCGACATTGTTCATCAATTCATTCAACCTAGAACCTACAGTAAGCGCGCTCTCTCTCTCGCTCTCTCTCGCTCTCTCTCTCTCTCTCTCTCTCGCTCTCGCTATCTCTCTCTCTCTCTCTCTCTCGCTATCTCTCTCTCAATTTCAATTCAAATGGGCTTTATTGACATGGGAAACATACATTTAGATTGCCAAAGCCAAACAAAACAATCAAACAGAGAAAACAAAAGAAATCAGTACATTACAGAAGGAATTTATTGTATGGTTGACAGTCTTTATGGTGGTTGTATTCTGTTGGATGTCCTTTTCTTGTCACAGCAGCTCACAAATCTTGCTGCTGTGTTTGCACATTCTTGTATTTCTCCCAGTAGGTATGGGAGTTTTGAGTTATTGTCCATGTTTCTTTGGGTGTTTGCAATTTGTGGGAAGTATATGTCTCTGATGTCTTGGTATAGTGGGCAGGTTGAAGTATATGTCTCTGATGTCTTGGTATAGTGGGCAGGTTGTTCAGTGCACAGTCGGTCTTCTCTTGGGAGCCAGGTCTGCCTATGGCGGCCTTTCTCAATATCTAGGCTGTGCTCGCTGAGTCTGTACCTAGTCAAGGATATTCTCTCTCTCTCGTGTGTGGGGATTTTTGGCTGGTGAAAATGCTGAGTGGCTAGTGACTTTGGAAAACCACTAGCCACAGTTAACGTCAAGCCCTGGTTATATATTATATATTTTGCAGTGCTTACCATCCCCCCTCGAAACATTGGCTTTGCAGGTATCGCAAACATCAGTAGAACTTGACCTCCAACCAGCTGACATGTTTGTTCATGTCGATCGGTTCCTCCTCCTTCCTTTGAGTGAAGTAACGAAAAGCTGAACACAAGTTGGTTGCCTTTAATATTCACGCGGCCGGGTCTACCGGAATACTTTAATTGAATAGATCGGCCCCATTGATCCAGATATTTGAGTCAGTATCAGCGCGATATCCCATATCAGTATCGGTGCATCCCTAATTGCAATATCATTGTCATAATAATCATATTTTTCAGCCCTTACCTCCCAGCCCCATTTTACATTACATTTATTGGTATTCAGCGTATGTATTGACTGTTATCCTAGACATCCTAGACCTAGACTTTTCAAGTATGATCATTAATAACACTCAGATATCATCTGTAGAAGAACAATATTTTATTTTCAGAGTTACTATTAATTCTGTTGCTATAAAATGTTACGGCTGTAATCAGTTTGTGTACGTCGGTAAACACTGTGGAGGAGAACAGATCTCTATACTGATTTTACAACGGGTCAAGAAAGATCCAAGAAGCTTATTTTCCACCTGCAGGTCAAACTCTTCAAGAATGTATGTGAACCCCCCACATTGAGATTGTAAAAAAACAAACATTATTTACACAATTACATTACTTAGCCACTAGAGGTCACAGTTTCACCGTCTATCAACCAAACCCATTCTGAAATCCTCACAAAGCCTGAACACACTGGAGTCAAGGGAGAGTCTATAGTCTAAATGCAAGAGCTGAGGGGAAGCTCTTAATCTAATACAGCGTTCAGTAATGACATTAAAAAGTCAACGGTATCCTCAGCACTGTTTGATTATAGAGCGAGGATGACAAGGCTAACGCAGTGGGGCCTGGGAACTAGTGGAGGATCAGACCCGGAGGCCAAAAGTAGGCTACTTCTAAAAAGGGATATGATTTGGATAATGACCTGCATACGCTGGTCTGTGTGCGTGTGTGCTTGTGTGTGCGCTATCTGCTGTGTGCTATAGCTGTCAAGGGAATTGTTACCAACTCATGTAATGGCTGAATGGTTTAGCCTAATGTCGTTTTGTGATGTCTTTTTCAATATTGCATAGCCTCCTTTGACATCACTTTCATCAATGATGGTCAGAGAGAAGTGCTTATCCCTTGTTGTCCATAGGGCTGGAGGAATTGCCCGAGAATGAGCCTTTGGCCACACATGTCAGACAGGCTATGGCTTCAGGCTATTAGTACAGATACTGATACTGCAGCCTTGACCATGTCCACAGACTTGCAGTTAGTGGCTTGAGGACTGAGGGCTTGTCTGGGCGGTAGGCCAAGCAGCTGGCTAGATGCTAATGTCAGCTGTAGCAGCCAGCCGGGCAGTCTGGTGGAGATCATGTTTTCTACACCCAAACGCTTATTGAACTGTCAATATTTGAGTCCTATCTATGCGTGACATATGACCTGTGGATTCAAAGACAGCCTATTTAAAGTAATAGTGTGTGTTAGGGCTGTCTTAAATACTTCGAAGCTTCGTTCGATGGGCATGGGATTCGAATATGAAAATAAAATTCGATTATAAAAATGTAAAAATATGATTTTTTATTTTTTTTTATCTCGAAGCTTCGAATTAAAATCGAATCTTGGGCCCAAAGCTTCGAATTCCAAAAAAAAATCGAATGTCAGCCCTAGTGTGTGTGTGTGTGTGCACAATATCTTTGTCCAGAGACCCCAAACTAATGGTCTAGAGATGTTCATCAACTCAGAAGTGATGGATTCAGAGTTAGAAATGGTATTGAGGCTAAACGTGGTATTCTTTAGTGGTATTGAGGCTAAAAGTGGTATTTTCTTTAGTGGTATTGAGGCTAAAAGTGGTATTTTCTTTAGTGGTATTGAGGCTAAAAGTGGTATTCTTTAGTGGTATTGAGCTATAGTGGTATTGACTAGGGATGCTCGATATTGGCCTTTTTACAGATACCGATATACCGATATTGTCCAACTCTTAATTTCCGATACAAACCGATATCAACCGATACCGATATATGCAGGGTTCCCCCCCCCCCCAAAAAAACTGAATAATTTCAGGTAATTAACATTACATATCTCTTGTTGTGTAATTAACACAACATTATGCATACTTTGACAATAAATAAAATAATAATTTGTTCTTACTTGCCTGGGTAAATAAAGGTTAAATAAATGTTTACATTTTTTAAACCGATACAGATATTTTCCGATATCACATTTTTATGCCGATATCGGCCGATAATATCGGTAGGTGGTATTGACGCTAAAAGTGGTATTCTTTAGTGGTATTGAGTAAGTGGTATTGAGTTTAGTGGTATTTTTTATTTAACCTTTATTTACCCAGGCAAGCAAGTAAGAAGAACAAATTATTATATACAAAAGCAGCCTGACCAAAAAGCAAAGGCCTTTTGTTTTGAGGGAAGGGGGGGTTGGGAGGCTGCAACAAAAACAAGATTATGTACATGCATACAAGTAAATCAAATAAAGAATTACAGTAGCAATAGTATACAAGGACAATTACAATAAATAAGGGAGAGAGAAGGAAAGAGAGAGAGGGAAAAAGAGTGAGAACCAAAGGGAGAGAGAGAGAAGATAGGGGAGGAAGGAGGGAGGTAGGCGAGGGGGCTTAGGGGGAAGAGAGAAGAGTCTGAGGGCTATGCGTGCGATTGGGAGGCAGTCAGCAGGTGCAACAGTCGGTTATGATCTGTTGCAGATTTAGTTTAAAAGCAGTGAGCGATGTGAGGGCAGTGAGTTTATGGGCGTTTTGTAAGGTGTTCCAGTCAGATGCAGCAGCAAATCGGAAGGCGTTGGAGCCAGAAACCATGCAGGCTTTGGGGATGGTGAGTTTGATGAAGTTGCTGGACCTTAGGTTGTAATCAAAAGTAGAGACGTGCAGAAGGGAGGAGAGGTAGAGAGGTGTTTTACCAATGTGGTGAAGGGCCAGATTAACACTGAGAATCTACGTTTTATTGTTTTATATAACTTGTATATTATTTATATATATAAGCTATATCCCTTTAAGCCTCCGTTTGAATCATAGTAATATTCGCTTTCCTCATTGGATAATGCCCTTGACGTTCGCGGCGCCAAGGACCGCGCCCCTGAGTCAGGTTCAAAGGCGAGTCTGGACATGTTGGGACATGCCTGGTGCCGGCGCATTGATTCCAGACAAGAGCTGCGGTTGGGCACTAGAAAGCCCCTTAAGTATATATATCGTGGAAGGCGCGAACAGTAGCAGTTCGGTGAAACAGTGTCAGATGCAGTAACGTGAAGTTTGTCTAAGCAAGCAGTGCACGTCTAAGTAGCAGTTGTATTAAGTAACGTCAAGTTCGACCTAGCTTAATGTGAAGTAAAGAGTCGTCATTTAGTGTGAATCGTATTACAGCAGTTCGTTCGGTGTGCAGCATTAACAAGCAGTTCGTTCGTGTAGTAACTAGTTTAAACCTTAGCAAGTGTGTGTGGACTTAGTAATTAGTGCCAGCACACGAGGAGGGCCTAGTCGCAGAACTACTGGACATGTGCATATTGGAACCTACTGCGGCGATATTGTAGAACCAGTATTGGTTGGATTATAGTGATTGTGGAACGTACTACCGTGGAGAAGAGCATCGTTAATACCCACTGTCGTTTGGATTAACTACCTTGAAGATCTTACCTCGGGCTAGCTTCGAGGACCGAAGCTGGCTGGCTATCATCATTGCTACTGAGCACTTGGATTATAAGGACCGGATCCGTATGAGAACCCCTTTTCTTCAAGTGAACAGACTGAGTATCCGTGCCTTCTTCCTTCTCCTAGAGCTTACAACTCTGGGAGGATATCACCTGTCTCCAGCGGTACCCTCGTTTGCCCCCCTATATTGCCATCCCACGCCAGGCGGCGTTTGGTCTAGTATACCCAGCTTAGGAATGATTCATTCCCACTGACTTTGCTACTCACTGACTCTCATATTATTCGCCATAAAAGCGCGACCAAGTAATTCCCATTTTGTATATTGCTGCATAATAATAAATACTATAAATGATATTTCCTTGTCACCGTGCCGTCTATTCTGAGTGTCTGCCATATAATAACTGTACTGTCTGGCAAGTAATAATAATAATAAATAGTAGTGGTTTAATCTATCACAATCTTTAATACAGTCAGGGTTTTGTAACCCCTCAGTTACAACCAAGTATGGTTTTATAGATTACTTGAAGCCAGTGAAGAAGCCTTCTGGTGTGAAGAGATGTCCAGAGTCCACCAGGTTATAAAGCTCACAGTGGTGAAGGGTGCACTAGTGGCAAAACGGATGGCGGGAGAAGGCTGAGGATCCCAAAGGCTATGAAAGCTCGTCACAGACTGAGCTTCTTCCCCTCAGCCGCCAGGCTGATCAATGCCTCAGGTCCCCCCCCCCATCTGCCCCCAAGTGACACTGGCACAATGACACTGACTGCACTGCACTAGTCCTTACTGGAACTCTGCACTCTACACTTTATATATATATATATATATATATATATATATATATATATATATATATATATATATGTATTTAATTGATTAATCCTCCACTGCACTGTTTTTTGTCCTGTGTCTGTGTTGGTGTTTGTCGTTTACTGTGAAAAAAGAGAGGAAAAAACGCATACACTGTAACTCTGCAACAATTACCAATGTGTTTTACACAAATGGCTTAATAAAGGAATCTGAATCTGAATCTGGAATGATGGAGTATGTGAAGTTTTCTGAGGGCACACTGGGATGCCATTCTATAGATGGTGTCGCCATAGTCAAATGGTCATCTTGACAAGAGTCAGTGTGTTCGGCCGAGCGGGTGAAAGAAGCTTTATTACGGTACAGGAAGCTCAGACGAGCTTTGACTTTGGCCTGCAGGTGTTTTATGTGAGTAGAGAAGGAGAGGGATGGGTCTAACCAGAGGCCAAGGTATTTATAAGAAGTAACAAACTCCAGCTCGGAGCCGTCGGCGCAGGTGATTTTAGGGGTGCTAGTAGTGTCATGCTTTCTGTCAAAGAGCATACAGGTAAGACTAATTTGAAGAGTGGATGCCGCAGAGTGGAGTGAAGGGCCTGCTGTGTACAAGATGGTGTCGTCAGTGTATAGATAGAGTGAATTGCCAGCAGCCTTGGCTACATCATTGCAGAGAACAGCACGGGACCCAAGATGGAGCCTTGAGGCACCCCTTTAGAGATGTTGAGAGGGTCGGACAAGATGTTTTCCGTCTTCACCTGCTGAACACGATTAGCAAGGTAGCTGGCAAACCAAGTGCAGGATTTTGAAGAAAGGCCAACGGTATTGGGTTTAGTGGTATTGAGTTTAGTGGCATAGATTTTAGTGGCATAGAGTTTAGTCATTAGTGGTATTGGGTTTAGTGGTATTGAGTTTAGTGGCATTGGGTTTAGTGGTATCGAGTTTAGGTATTGAGTTTAGTGGTATTGAGTTTAGTGGTATACTGCTATATTCTCCATGAACCGGGACTGACCAGACTGATAACTAACTCAGTCTCAGAAACATGCTGCCCACTGGTGTTTTCACTAACATCCGCTGTGCTAGCTTGGCATGTGTAGACTAAATGGTCTTTACATGCAACCGTGCATGTGTGTAGTGTACACACACACACACAGATATGTGCACAGTAGTGGTCGACCGATATGGGTTTTTCAATGGCCAATGACGATACCAATATTTAGAGAGCAGGGCGGCCGATGGCCAATATATGCAGATTTTTGCATTTGATCAAATACAACAATTAAATGTAATAACAAATAAGATCAAAATAAATAAACATGAAGTTAGCTTAGATTTAGCCTGACAAAATACCGGATATAAAATATTGCAGTATTATTTCCCTTAAAAATATCTGTGAACTGTAGAGATCAGGCCAGCTGTTCAGGTAAGCTAGCATGAGGTGATTTCCATCAATGGATTCCTTGTGATCACTAGTAGTTTCATACCATCATTTTCACTCTAGTGTTAAAATTTGAGTGGTATCATTATGGTACCGATATCAGCCCAATATATATCAACCATAGTTAGGGATGCACAATATATCTGTGACCATTTTCATCATATCCGTCCAATGTGCAAAACTGGGCCGATGTGAACTGATGATTATTTCTCAGTCTAGCTGCCGTTGCATGTGTGTGTGTGTACGTGTTTATTTTCTTGGCCATGCAGAGTTTGTTTGGGTAACGTTACTTGCATGTGACAATGACGCACAGGATTGTTCAATACAAAAATAGTGTATAAAACTTGATTATCATAGAAATTTGTTTTATTTATACAGATCATATAGACATCGGTTATCAACGATAACAGACATGTTAATATCAGTATCAGCCAAAATGTTCATACCGGTGCCTCCCTAGACATAGCATACACAGTTTCACTGGAATTCTGTCAGTTATTGCATTAGCAAAACAGCAACATGGAATAAACGTGAGTCTTTTTAGAATCTTATCGTCATCAATTTGAAACCTAGAACACACTAGAGGTGGACCGATTCAGAAAACCCACGGTCTCATCATGTAGGCTATTCGACATAGATGCTGTACGTCTGTTGACACCTAGTGCACAGTACGTAGCCTACATATTGGTGTCTCCTCTGCATCGTCTGATCGTCATGTAGGTTTTTCTACCAATGGGATGAACACCTGTATAAAACCCTCCACATCGTCTGATCGTCATGTAGGTTATTCTACCAATGGGATGAACACCTGTATAAAACCCTCCACGTCGTCTGATCGTCATGTAGGTTATTCTATCAATGGGATGAACACCTGTATAAAACCGTCCATGTCGTCTGATCGTCATGTAGGTTATTCTACCAATGGGTTGAACACCTGTATAAAACCCTCCACGTCGTCTGATCGTCATGTAGGTTATTCTACCACCAATGGGATGAACACCTGTATAAAACCCTCCACATCGTCTGATCGTCATGTAGGTTCAGGGAACAAAATTTACTTTTTGACTTACCTGCCATTTGGCTGGTAGATTTAAAAAACTACCAGCCAGGCAGATTTTTTACGAGCCAAAAATTATAAATAGCTTTTTAGTATATTGCCATGTGTTATTAACACTATAATACTCTCATATGCTATTTTCAATTAATATCATAAACAACATAAGGAATATTAGCATAATTTTGAGTGGACTGAAGGAATGAGTCAGCGTTAATAGTTTTAAATGCAAATAATTTATTGAAACATAGAAGTGGGACACACACACTGTTTCAACTCACCACCCCGCATCATATTGTAGTCTAGTCGGTCTTCAAACTTCCACTCCTCAAACTTTTTTTATATTTGAATATCAACATTATCTGTCCATCCTCAGTAATCCTCAGTTTACTATAATATCTGTCCTGAGTCCTGACTAGTGACTTCATCGTCTTTCCAAACGCGCACACACAGGGAAAGTGACCCCCCATTTCCCTTTCCCCAGTCCACACTGTCTGCTGTTCTCTGCCTCTGATCAGGATTAGCTTGTTAGCTTACGCTAACGTAACGTTCATTTCGGGCGATGTGGGCATAAAGGAATGGCGACGATGCAAAGCATGTTATGATGCATTTGACCCGTTGTGAGAAAAAAAAACACCACAGACTTATTTCGGATTGCAAAACAGGCGCACTGCTGTGTAGCGCTGCTCGGCTTTAATGCGAGCAGAAGCACGGACTGGGGCGGATATGACTCGCGGAGTTGCCACGTTTTTTTTTTCAAAATAAGAGTATCATATGAACCGAACGTTGCTAGCTGCCGGAGCCATAGATATTATGACTGGAGCTGCGCTTGGGGCGGAAATGAGACCCGCACAGGATTTTCAAAATAAGAGTATCGATATGAACTACACGCCAGGTGGCGGGCAGACCTCTCATTATTACTCGCCAAACCTTAAATTTTGTTCCCTGTGTAGGTTATTCTACCAATGAGATAAACACCTGTATAAAACCCTCCACATCGTCATGTAGGTTATTCTACCAAAGAGATAAACACCTGTATAAAAGCCTCCACATCGTCATGTAGGTTATTCTACCAATGAGATAAACACCTGTATAAAACCCTCCACATCGTCATGTAGGTTATTCTACCAATGAGATAAACACCTGTATAAAACCCTCCACGTCGTTGATCATCATGTAGGTTATTCCAGACAGGCAGCATTGCTTGGCAGGCACTAAAAATAAATAAAAAAAAAGGAATAACACAGCCAACAAACAAAAAGCCGATGACAGAAGTTCAGAGGCGCTCTTTTGAAACTGCCTTGAATTCTACCCCTCGGGGGATTTCGTCCCGTCACGCCTCTCGCACCGGAGAACAACAAACACACACAGACACACCTCACAACAGCTGCAATGACTGACTGCAACAACTCGCGGTTTCGCTTCGCTGATCGTTTCACACAATATCGTGCGACAAGCTTCGGCGAGCTTACGCAGCGTGATGGACTTGGCCTCCTATCTGTTTTTTCATCAAAGTCTCGTAGATGTGAGTTATGGTAGAAAGGGAGAGCATGCAATCGTACGCACAGGCTGTGCGTGTGTCTGTCTGTCTGTGTGTGTTTTTATGTCATACTTTACTCCAGAAATGTATGGAGACTTCAAGAACCAAAGCCACCTTTAAGAAAAAGCCACGTTTTATTCATATTCCCAGTGGGAAATCTGAACCTACTGTGTTCTGACAAATGTAAGCCTCAATGGTTGAAAGTTATCCACATGTATGCTGTGGAAAATAAGGTAATCGAATATCTTGGCTAATTTATATGCAGCTGCTTAATGTAGCCTAGCGTGTTGCCTAGCGTGTGTAAAATTCCACAGGAACTACAAATCCAAATCCAGTGACATTTGACACTGAAGCCAACTGCCTGCTTCTAAAGGCCAATATAAAATCATCACACAAGCACATCTGGACCAGGGCTGGAAAATAGGCTAATTTTACATTGCGATACAAAAGAACACAATGTCCAAAGGCTGCAATGAAGGCATTTTTGGCCTTTATGATTCTAACACAAACAATCAATTAGTGTAAATCTGAATAACCGGGGAGACACATCTCCTACAATACCAACAATAGTAACAGTCAATTATGAAATAATAATTCGACGTAGAGCTGCCACGGTATCGGTATTACCGCGGTATCGCTGTTACATCACGCCCACCGCAGAGTTAGGCTGAATACCGCATCACCGCTGTTTTTTATAATAATAATAAAGTACCCTGCTCTCGTTGGGCTTGCGGCTCTGCAGATATACCGTACTCCTCTGTCGAGGTTCCAAGCGACCCTATTGGGTACCAGAAAAGTCACATGAAACACTGCAGACCACCGATTGGTCAGAAGAGAGACGCGTCACACGTTGGAGCGTCCTGCAGTGTGTTAGAACCAATCGGCAAGCGCGTATTAGGTTTTTACTTCCTGAATGTCAGCCATTGATCAGAGCTCACAACACGGCTAATACGTTAGCTCCCACCGGAGACCGGAGTGGATTACCATCGCTCCTCAGGGGGAACGAGGCATAATGATTTTACTGCAACGAATGTTATAATAAAAGCCCTTCGTTCTATACACTTGTCTGATTGAAAACTTTATTAACAGACCGCAGAATGGGTACAACTCTGCACGCTCTGAGCAAAGAAAGGACCCGAGATATGAATTGAGTAACGCTTGCCTTGCTATGGTCCGGTAAATACGCTGATGTTATTGAACGTGTAACTATATAACGTTAATGCCACAAAACGAATGCCTTTGTAATCATAAGTAGTAACGTTATAATAATAAGAAGAAGAAAGGGTCGGGGGGGGGGGGTAACCGCCGGGTGCGCCGCTACCACCCCTGCCCGCGACACAGAGTGAACGGCGCACAACCAGAGGGGAGACTTCGAATCCGTGTTTCACTTTTAATAACGAATGCGTGCTTGCCGAATCCCAAACAATATTCATGCTGCAAAGTCATCCTCTAAAGATAGACATTTAGACTAGAGGCAGGCTATATGCTATAAAGAGTAGACTACAAAAAAAATAAAATGCATTCAAACTTTTTTTTTATTTTTTTTTGTGTGTGTGTCTGTGTGCGGTAATAACCGCAGCGGTAGGAAATATTTCGCAAATTTGTGCGGTAAGGAAAACATCAATACCGCGGCAGCTCTAATTCTACATACACTAGGCTATAGGCTAATAGGAGGAGATTGCTCATCTGTGGGAAGATATTCTCACAATATAGAGTAATAATAATAATAATAATAATGACTTGGATTTATATAGCGCTCTTCATGAGACCCAGAGCGCTTCACAGAGTCCATTATTCATTCATACACAGTCATACCGGTGGTGGTAAGCTACAATTGCAGCCAGAGCTGCCCTGAGGCAGACTCACGGAAGCGTGGCGAATAATCAACGCCTACGGCCCCTCCGACCACCACCAACATTCATTCACATGCATACACATTCATACGAGGCAAGTAGGTTAAGTGTCTTGCCCAAGGACACAACGGCAGTGGGATGGACATGGGCTTGAGCGGGATTCGAACCACCAACCCTTCGATCATTGGACGACCCGCTCTACCCCTGAGCCACGCCCCCCTGGTTCAGCCAGTATCACTTCTTCATCTGTTTGGCTTGTGTTATCACCTCTGCATCATTGTCGTCGTGTAGTGTCTGCGTTGTATTTATTTCCCTCCGTCTTGTCTTTGTCATTCCCCTTTAATGCAACTCCGTAACCATAAGTATTCACCACCTTCGTAAGAATTCGACACTTGACAGCGTAATACCTTTCTCGGAGAAACGTTGTTTATTCCATAAACAAAACCTCATAATCAGATGGGAACCAATTCGTATTGTCCTTGAAAAGTCTATTCTGATGATCTCTCCTCTCACCCCGCTCGGGGGTCATCGCGGCCTGGTGGTTATTCCAAAAGCCTGTCGTCGTGGCACTTCTCTAGTGCTGCCCTTCCCCCCCCCCCCCCTCTCTGTGATGGGAGGAGGGAGCCGTCTCAAAGTCTCTCAAAGTCTCTGATGGTTCCTCTCTTCTGTGTGGTTAGTTTCTCAGTCTGCCTTACACCCGGAAGAAACTCACTTTTCTATATTCTCGCCATAGCAACGACAGGCCCGGCCTCTCTTCTGGTTGTCATGTGACGCGCTGTCATGGCAACGGTTTTTAACCTTTAACACACATTAACCCTTTATTCGCCAATGACGTGTTACCACGTCATTCTCCGCCATGTGTAATCTGCCAATGATGCCGTAAGGCGTCTTTGAGATCAATATTTCAAAAATCTGTCATGTTAATCATATTTCACCCACGGCGACTTGAGATCTCCTGTTGATCTCCTCTCAACTCTCCAACGGTTCAAGAGCGCCATCTGGTGGCCGATCGGCGGATCGCCCAAACAGGAAATGAGCGGCAGGAAGTGGTGCTCATCCATATTCGGTCCGGCCACTCTCTCGCGGGACTCGAGCTCGACACACTGGATAGCGATCCGTTGCCAATAACTCGATAAACAACATGATTTGGACGTATATATTATTATACAACCTGGAAATGGATCGCATATATCAACATCCCATAATCGCAAACTTTCTGCTCCACGCCAACGGTCAGAGGAAGCTGCGGTAAGTTTCAGCGTGTCGGGGAGCTCCCGTAGCTCACCGCATATCTCGGCGCTATTTCTGCGTCGGGGAAAACCGTGCTCGTCACGGATCTGGGGGACACGAGTTCGATTCCCGGACCCGCCGTCATTTCTCAGAATGTCTTCCCCTGCTCTACATCCCATTTTCAACCTGTTTCTGTCGGTCATGCTTGACCGAAAAAAAGTTTAAAAAAAAAAAAGTTTCAGCGTGTCTGCTTATTATGATCCATATAAACTGCTGTGATCTATATATCGCCCATACTACATAAATGATTTAACGTCAGCCACGGACTTATGTGCTGTGGAATGCAAACACCCTGCTCGCTGCTCCCACTGACTCCTGCTTGCCTCTAAACCGCCTCCCCCACTGTCACCATGCACAGCTGCCTCTCTGACCTGGCACCGTTAGATGCTGTCATCTCCCCCCAATATATACGTTACATACATTGAAAAACACTGACATCCTTCAGTACCGTTGCTCAGCTGTTATAAGTGTTAACTTATAACTATAAAAAAGAAAATAAAGGTAATGCAGATTTTGGCTAACACTACAACAACAAAAAACTGCAATATCTATTATATATATATTTAAAAAGGGGACAAATGAGACAAATGAGGTCATATATCGCAATACCGTCACAAACAAGAAAGGTATCATGAGGGATATTCTGATCACTACATGGAAACTCCTGTATCTACTTGATAAATGAGTAGTTGCACAAGCAGGAGTCCCAAACCACCGAAACACTGTGGTAAATTTTCGTCACCGTTGTCATACCTTTGTGTCTGACAGGTCTGACAGGAAGTGATGACGTCAGAGTGTCGCTTGGTATCTTTGGGGAACAGCTTTATGTGAAAACAAGAACGTCTCACTTCCATTTACCAGAACTCATCGTCACTACTGCTCAACGTTACTGATATCCTCGAATAGGAAAGCTAGTTTTGTGCAGAAAAGCATCAATAGCAGCACATGCAGGGTACAATGGCAGACAAGCATGTCTGTGTGTCCCTTTAGAATGTTCTCTCAATGGGAAAATTAAGCAATTTGTTTTAATGCAGTTATTTACGCTACCAAAATGTGATTTGCTTAATGGGCGATAATATGTTCCGATTTAACAAGGAAGTCGGCAGTTATGTCAACAATTACTTTCTCTCAGTGTTTCCCAGAGGGGTGGGGGAAAGAATCATAATCACGGTTATTCTGATTGATATTCAACTCATGATTATGATTACGATGACTGCATTTGTTTTACCTTTCTTTTCTACCAAAGGCTGCTTTTCCGTCATCTTCTACAAGTTACCAAAGACGTTTCAAAGTAACCTGAGAAACGTGCCGTGGCTCCCTCCTCCCTCTCGACACGAGCTGAAACTACTGTCAAGGCTTGAGGGGGGAGGGGCGGAGCGCACCGTTGTGAAGGAAGGGTGTGCTGCATTTACAGCACAAGAGAAAATGAGAGCAACATGGTGGCATACGGCACAATAATCACTTTATCTTGTTTCCATGATCATGGGAAGCCATTAACCATTAACACATTAACTGCCACGCTTATATCCATCAATGTATGATCACTGCCACCAGTCTAAGCCTATGGAGATGTTTACCTTCTTTGCAGGGCTATAACTTTTTAAATTGTATTGCTAAATTGACATTACTATGGCCCATTCAACATCGATTATCCATCGTTCAGGATGTGGGAACGTTTGACTTTTTCATTCATAGATTCATACGAAAATACCGTCTAGAACAGGGGTCTCAAACTCAATTTACCTGGGGGCCGCTGGAGGTAGAGTCTGGGTGAGGCTGGGCCGCATCAAATATTCCACAAAAAAAGGGTTTAAAGTATTCAAAAAAAAAGTACAACTGATCCAATCTTCTCACAAACTCACTAAAACCTCACAAACACCAGCAACTGAGCATTCTCAGTGGTGTCAGTGGACTCATCCACAGCTATGGAAATGCACTGTGCTTTTTTTTTTTACAAAGCTGTTTAATCAAATCATCAGCCAGTATTTCAGTTATTCTGGTTGCTGTGCTATCTGAGGAGGATTTGCTTTCGTTTGCCTTCAAACATGGTATCCATCACTTCAGTCATACATTATTTTATTATTTATGCATCAGAGAATGGCTTCTTGTGTTTAGCCAACACCCATGCCACTGAGTGAGGACTTTGTTGCTTTTTCTCATTGTGACATAGCTTTAACAATAATTCTGCTTGCAGCTTGATATGATTTCATTCCATTTATTTTTGTGGTTCTTAGCACTGAATTCTGAGGAAAGGCTGCATCAAAATAACTGTGTTTTGTTTCATAGTGGCGTTTCAAATTGCCACTCTTCACAAGAGCTACCGTTTCTTGGTGCTGGGAGGATGCACGCATATTTTTCAGTCCATGCAGCTTTGAATTGCAGCGATTTTCACTGTCGACTTTTCTTTTACTTTCTTTGAACATGCCACATTTTTCTACTAACTGCCTGCTGGCGAAACTAGGCTACTAGCTACATTTATCTCACGGGGATACAACTGGGAACAAGGTTACTAGCTACAGTACCTGCAGATTAGACTACCTGTCGATGCGCTGTCAACTCGCTCTGACTGGGACCCGCTGAAAGACAACACGCATTCCGTGAAGACCCGCCCTACTCTGCTCTGATTCGCAGACTGTGGGGGGGGGGGGGGGGGGGGGGGGGGGGAAACGCTGACGGGGCGCTAAATGTCACAGACACAGACAGTGGAGAAGTGCTTGCAGAGGAGATGAGCGGAGAATTTTGAGGATGCCTGCCATACGCACTGGATATATTTTCCTTCCACACGGAATCACGTTTCAACCAAGTCACTAACGTAATGTTGCTGCCATGAGCCTGCGCTATGGTAGCCTACAAGTGATAAAATAAATAAAACATCCAAGTCGCACAACGACGCGGCAAACAGTTGCGCGCGGGCCTCACTAACACTAAACGTTGATGTCAAGTAGGGGGGCGCAAAATATCATCCAGCGGGCCGCAATTGGCCCGCGAGTTTGAGACCCCTGGTCTAGAATATAAATATGTTTTTATCGTTGTCTGCAGTAATTCCTAGAACGTGATTTATAGGCATGAACGCATATATAGATTATAAACTGCCGTTTGTTGGTGATACACGCTATATTAAAAATTTCAACTGTACATGATCCTAAACGTTATGACTTATCATGTGCGGATGAACAGGGGGGGGGGGGGGGGGGTCGTTTATAATTCCGTGATAGTCAGTAAATGCTTTATGTAGTATGGGTGATATATTGATCAGAGCAGTTTGCATGCATAATAATAAACAAACGCGCTGAAAATTACGTCAGCGTCCTCTTACCGTTAGCCGATGAGACTGGAGTAAAAAGATCCCACTTATTTGACGGCGATCTCCTAAATCCATTTCCGGTTTGTATAATCATAATAAACGCCCAAATCGTATCGATTATTGCGTTATGGCAGCGATCGCTATTCGCTACACACGGACGTGTGTCTACAGTCCCGCAACAATATGCGAGTGCCGGAAGCATTTGCCAGATGCACCGGAGATCTCCAGAGATCCACTTCCAGTTGCAACTCGCCGATCATCCACCAGGCGGCAGTATTGAAGCGTTGCAGAGTTGTGCAGGCTCCCACTGCATCAGACGAGGCTCCGTGAGGGAATTATGAATAACATGGCGGAAAAATGAAATATGATCTCAATAACGTCGTACGCCGTGGAATGGCAGAATTCGCATGAACTTGACCCTCTTCTTGGGACCAAGTAAGGTTTCTCTGGTCTGCATCCCCTTAACACATTCGGGGCCATTTGGATCCGTCTAAAATCACTCTAGACGGCCAGCATTTCTAAACAGACTTGCATAGTCCGTGGGGCTGTTTGTAGAGCTAAATCTATACTTTATAGTATTGCTATCTGTCCATTCTCATTGTCAATTGAGACCATAAACCGTCCCTTCAAAATGGCTTAACACTTTCAGTGCCCATCACGTCATATCACGTTTTATCAGCCCAATGCCTGAATGCCCACAACGTTTATTAGCGTTTTATTTTTTATTAGCGATCTGAATTCATATCTCATCAACCGAGTCTCCCGTTGGTATGCAGCCCCTGTAGGAGCTCAGATGTGGGAAAAACCGCCCCCTATCGTCTCCCAGATGGTAATGCACCCTTTTTGAATGGACTCAATGAAAATGGATGAGAAAAGAAAAATCCGGAATCCACATTTTACTTCTCAGGCATGTAACCCGAGCCGATCGGATTCATTGTGGACCCTCAGAACAGCGTGGAATACATATGTACAGTATGTAGCGTTGGATCAATAAAAGCGATCGATATTTGGAATGGCGATCAGGAATTGGAATAATCTTTTTGGATAACATCTGATCTCAGGTAAGGAATCTATTTTACCAGTCTTAGGATAATCAGACCTGTTTTCACGGAGATATAAGCTTTTCCCCTATGTGTGTGTGTGGCTGTGTGCGCGATCGCTGATGAGGAACTCAGATAATAGATTTTCAGCGTACATACGTACACATATACTATCGATAATCTAGCGTTTATTTGAAAACTATTCATAAATAGGCCGAAAAATTTCGTTTGTGTATTCTAGAATATTCCAGTAAACGTCTTTTATCGTGGAATCTTTTTATTTTCCTTGAAAACGAGGGCTTTTCAAAATGCTATAACTAGTGATGCACCGATGTGAAAATTGTGGCCGATACCGATAACCGATATTAATATTGCTGTTCTGGCCGATACCGATATTTACCGATGTCGATATCTCTGTATAGAAAACACTTTTTTATGATAATCAAATAAAGAGCTATTTTCCAAAACGCATAATTTTTTTACTTTTGTAACTTATTTTCAGAAATGACTGATATTTTGAAACTATTTAAGGCCAAAACATGTAATAAATTTTTTTTTATATCGGCCCTATCTTGATATCGGTCCGATACCGATGTGTAAAAAAAACGGCCATATCGGCCGATATTATATCGGCTGCCGATATATCGTGCATCACTAGCTATAACGAAAATGAACCGATAAAAAAACAATCCGCTTCAACAATGTTGACTGGAAAACGAGTCATTGATAAGCGACGGGCAGATTAGACACAGCCATAATTTAAAACATAGATTAGGCGTTATTAACGCTAACATTGAAGTGGATGGTGGGCATTCAAGCACTAAATCGTGCGCCCCTGCTGGCACTGAAAGTGTTTTTATCAATACGTTCTCATTTTATAGCATCTTGAATATAAGCGTTATAAGGGATTTCGGCTAGTATATTTCCTGGAAGGCGAGATACAGGGCGCTAAACTACTAACGTTATAACCAATGGCATTTCGGCTATACAGAAGCTAGAGTTAAAAATCAAACTGCATATGATCGATATGATGGTCCACCATGAATGCATGAAAGGGAGGGGGGCGGGGGACCTTGTTTCTGATTATTGATTACCAATAACCGCATTAGCCTCAGTAGCCAGCACATTCGCTGATCGGGTGGATGGCTATCATAACAAGCCCTGATCAGCATGTAATTTACGTGAAAAAGATCTTACCGTGGGCCGGTTGGATCCCCCAAAGGATTTCCCAGTTATCGATCGCCATCTGGTAGATCGATATGTCCATTGGCTGATGATATATTCCTTTACTGTAGAGCCATATGAAATCCGTTTTATTTTTTTCCAAATTCCATTTAATTTTTTTCCAAATTCCGTTTTTTTCCGTTTTAATATTTCAGAATTCTGTATTTTGCTTTGTACGCTCATTTTACCATCAGAAATAGTGTCTAATAAGTGGGAATGAATAAATGTCCACAATTTAATAAGATATAACAGTCCATTTAATAGGGCTGTCTTAAATACTTCGAAGCTTCGTTCGATGGGCATGGGATTCGAACATGAAAATAAATTGATTATTAAAAAATATAAAAATATAAATGATATATATATATTTTTTTGCAAAATCAACTCTGCCTCTCTTTGTTAATTACAACAAGCAATGCTGTTTGTTATTTAAGATGAGGTCAGACTCGGCACTGACAGATTTGTGTTCATTGTGCTGCTTTTATAAAGCCTCAAATGACGGCTTACAATATTTCATGAAAGCAAAGTGTTTTGTTTGTCTAAGATTTAAAAAGGTTTAAACTTTACAGCACTGACAAAGTTGAACAACGTGCTGTACAAGTCCCACAACATAAAAAAAAAAAAAAAAAAAAAAAAATTTTTTTTTTTTATTTACAGTTGATTCCATTTTTATTGCTCAATTCCGCGATTCCGTCCGCGATTCCGTGATCGCGGATTTCATATGGCTCTACTTTACTGCACACTGAAATCCGCGTCCCTAAACGTATTCCGTGTAACAGGCTATAGGCATCGCTTCATGTTAGCAGAAAACTACATTGGAGATCCAGAAAAAACAAGACAACTTCTGCCACAGGGAACACTGCATTATCGAGATAGCACCCCTAAGAGGATCTGGCCGGTAATGCACTTTTTCGAATTCAAAGAGTAGGGTACTTCTGCAGTGCTGCTCGGTGACATCGAGCAGGTTATTACAATGGAATAAAAGCCAAAACAACCTTGCCACGGACATGTCCGTGGTTGGTCCTCAACCGTTGGATCCGAAACACGGAGATCTCCGTGGTTGGCCGGGAAACGGTTAACAATTGTGTGTATTGAGCTGTACTGTATTGTACCCATTCTGCAATCTGTTAATAACATTTTCAATCAATCAATCAATCAATCAATAGGGAATCATTCTGAGATCGCCAGAGTGCAATTCCGGCCGCATCCTGCTAGGTGGCAGTATTGCCCACCCTTTGAAACCCTCCTTCACACCGAGTGTTACACTTAAATCCCTCCGGGCGCCATATTTTGGGTCAGGCGAGTCTAGCGGTTCACCCGATCACATTGAAACACGTCCAATGATCCTCCATGCATGCGTGTGCTGGATTATGTCGAGGACACGATGGACACCAATATTGGAAATCGCAAGCAGACAATTGGAATATTCTTTTTGGAATACCCCCTGTTACATTCAAGCCTAAAATATGGCTCGTGTAGGCCTTGAATGCAAAGTGGTGGACACAGGACACTGGACAAGAGTTATCAAAAATAACTATTTATTCGCACAGCAACTTATTTAGAGAACAAAAAGATGGGTAGCTGGGTGCTCCAGACTCCCTTGTTCAGGATATAATTATAAAGTAAAGCACAAAGGCAAAAAGGACAACAAGCCAAAAATAGACAAGTCAAACAGTGAGCAGGTGAGACTCTGGAGAGCTGAGATCTCTTGTGAAGTGGGAGACTACTACTGCTCCCTGCACTCTGCACTGCATTTGTAGGGTGTGGTGCCTCATCACCACACCTGTGATAAATTAGAAAGCGGCCATTTTAAACACAAGCTAAATGACAACAGAAAGAAAACAGTGTGTCAATCAAACCACCAATTAGTGACAACACACTACTACCACAATGTGAATATGCACCACAGACGGTAAGTATCCCTCCACCGTGAAAGTAATACATAACACCCCCGATCAAAGGTAAGGACTATCTGACGTAAATTCCAGCTTGATCGTACAATGTTTTCATATCGATCCAGCTGATCAGTGTGTGTTGTGTTCAAAACTAAAGTCATTACTGGCCATCAAAGCATAAAAAAACTACCCCTTTCATGCATTCATGATGAAACATAATACCTATTATATACATTTGATTTGGAAATAGTAGCGTGTCCAGGCAAAAAATGCCAACACTTATAGTAGAATTCACGTAGCGCCCTTTTCAGGAATTATCCCGGATCACTCCTAAACTATACAATATTCACCACGGGATAACACGCGAACGTATACATGAAAAAATGATCTCTTCTTTGCATGTTCGACAGAAGAAGGTCACTGTCAAATGACCATAGTATTGTCTCCATAGCTATAATATAGAATATAGATATAGCTCTCCAAACATAGTGACGCACAGTGAAAGTAGGCTATGGAAACCTGGGCCCTCATTCATCAACGTGTTCTACGCACAGATCTGTGCTTACCCTGTGCGTACGATCATTTCTAAGCAAAGAGTGGGATTCATCAATTTCGATTTGAACTTGACTCCGTGCTTACATCTACGCACAGGTCAGACCAGGCGTACCTGGCGCCCAGCGGTAGAATATCGTTACTACGCATAAGCACTCCTCAGTCCTGCATTAGTTTCAAGGCGGAAATAAGCTTCCGTGCATTAGTGTTCAACTTCTGTATGACCCGTAATTCATTATAGTTCATTGTAAAATAGCGACAGTAGTGTAATTATAACGGGCTCACACGCGAACAAGAGGTTGGCCTGCTTGTTTGGCACGGGGGGGCAGACGCAAAACACCAACCTCCAAACGCGATTAGATATTGTTTCAAATAAAAAGCAAATTATTTTGTGTGTCATGATTCCAAATAAGATTGGTCACGAAATGCTTTCTACTTCAATTTGTTGGTTAGAATAGATGACCTCCGTTGAAACTTCACTGAGACTAACAGTCTATTTGTGAGCTCCCGCACAGATGTGATGATAATAATAATAATAACAATAATAATGTGACATATTATGGTTAAATTAACCTACACTCTTGTGTCTTTCTTAAAGCTAGGAACTTAGCGGGTGTAACAATAATAATAGCTTCATTTTATATAGCGCCTTTCAAGAGACCCAAGGTCGCTTTACATAGATAGGGGGGGGGGAATAACAAAGTAACAAACATAGTGGACAGACACACAACATATATATATGATGATGGAATTCATTCAAGATCCTCTCCACCCTCGGGTCTTTGCCACCGCGGCACGGTCCATCGTGATATTGGAGATGGATCGACCAATAGACTGTTACTGTAGCTGTCAAAGCTCCATCACAAATGCAGTTATGTGAATAGAAAGGGATTCCACTCAGTCAATGTTGCGATGCGCATTTGCCTGATACATGTTATTGCTGGATGCCGGGAGGAAGGCGATGCTGAATGTTTTCAATTCATTAAATAAAACGGATACTTTTTGCAAGGGTTTACTGACTGTCATACAAATGATCAACCAACTACATACTGTAACTTTTCAGTGCATGTTCTTATTTACATTGTGACAACAGCCTTGTGAGTTCCCGCAGTGACCCGCACACAGACATGATGGAATTCAAGTTCATGTTTGTATTGATCACATATAGGCAGGCTACACATGGCGTATCTGCTACATCATACATGGCAGTAAGATTCATTGTTCTTGTATAGCTCTCGTATTATTGTTTATGTAGGCTACCCAATACTGACATCGAAATGGATTGTAGTATGCCTCTAGAAATCATATGCAGCAGGTAGAAAATTGACGGGAGATCCATCGCGATTTGGAATCAAATTGAGGAGAACTTTAATCCCTGGGTATTAATCAAACAACACGGGAAAAGGCAGTCATATTCCAGCGCGGTCTTTATTAGCCGACAACAAAATAGATGCCTCTAAAAATCATATAGCCAATCGAACACAACTAATAAAGGCATTCATATTACAGCACGGTTATAATGACACACAACCAACGCCAAACAGTGGTCAACGAACGGTCTTTATTAGTATTTTGAGCTGTCCAGGCAGAATTGCAGCAATGGTCTTAGGGAGCCGTTGATATCTGACATCACCGTTTACAAATCCGCCTTTTATTTATCCCATAATACGCGATAGTGTCTTCTTGGTTCGACAGCAGTGAATTCTCCGTGGAGTTTCTCAGAGTACCGCTCGGGTCAGTCCATTATTTCACATCCCATGGGGGGTGTTTCCTCACTTTCATGACCATATATGGATAATCATGCACGAGCATTGACGGTAGAACAAAGTTCCAAGGAGGAGCGTAGAGCCTGCGTATGCACCGTGTGATGAATCCCGACTTCCCTGTGCGTACACTAGTTCTACATTCCGTGCTTACGTGTGGAAATAGAACATATTCTACGTCCACGTTGATGAATGAGGGCCCAGGCGCTCTAGCTACAAGGATAAGGCTAATGGCTGGCGCCCAATGCATGCTGCATGTAGTATGTACGTATTGTAAGTGATGTTATATGTTCTATGTTGGAACAATGCTGTAACAATGCTGCACTGAAAACAAATTCCACCAGCCTGGCTGGGTGGTCATTAAAGAATCTGAATCTGAGTGCACACTGCAGTTAAACGAAAAGCCACTAGATGGCAGACGGGTTCTTTTACAACAACAGCTTGAGTTTCCCCACCTGCACAAAGCTACCTGGATTAGAACCGTTCTTTTTTGACAGTGTGATTTACATCGTTTTTCAATTATTATTATTATTTGCTTTTTTAATCGAATTGTGACCCAAAGATTTTATGTCAAATCGAATCGTGGACTTGGAAAATCGTGACACCCCTACAAGCAACGTAAGACAGCTAAACAGAATCCATTATAATCAAGACATGAATGGAATAAATCATGTTTATCTTCAAAACAAATAAATGAAACGAGGTGGAGGCAGACAGTGAAGGTACACAGTGAATCTTTTTGTTTAATTTACTTGTTTTCACCTTCAGTTTCCACACGTCCAGTGGACCTGAACACCACATACACATACAGTATGTAAATATGTAGGTGGAGTTCACTCAATGAAAATGTGTTTTTATAATGTTTTTCACAAAAGATGAGTGAAGGCCAATGAGTCTCAGGTTGAAAAAGATCATTCATTGAATCACTTCTTTTTTCAATAACAACATTGAAAGCGGGTCCCACAGACCCGAACATCACAGTAGAGTTAAAGAACATTAGAATATAATACCAGAGCAAGAAACAGGGCCCATGCATTTGCATTACATCGTATCACAATACAGTTTAACCGGAGTGCTATCTATCCATCCAGATCATTTTCAATCAACATTGTGGGTGAAGAAATCAGAGGTTTAATCGGCGCCGATAGGATGTTTTACAAACTATCGTCATCGGCAGAACTTGGCTCCGATAGTGGCCAATGGCTGCGCAGTCGTTTTGCATGGAGGCTCCATTACACAAAGTCAAGGTCATGTCATTGTGTGTACCTGAGATCATTTATATTTAAGTGAAAGTTTACTTTATATACGACAGCTCTATTTGTAAATGATGAGCATGGTAAGGTTGTTGGTTACAGTATGGCATTATTAATGTGTTAACTGCTGAAGATAACTGCTGCTCTGCCGAAAGTGTGCCGTCTCTGTTTTGCTAGCAGCAAGCGCGGTCGTTAGAACCTTGCGCAACTATGGCCATATCAGATCATTTGAGGGCCACTTTGACTTTAGCTGAGAATATCTCTGCACGTGTGATTGACTTGATAATAATCTTGATAATAATCTAAACGACTATTAACATTAGGCCAAAGACACAGACTGTGGTAACTGCTGTACAGATATGCAGCCATAAATGTGCAATGTCCTGTCCCAGGGTAAACGGTGGAACAGCTGGTTTTACAGCAAGGCTGATAAGTGGCATTCAAGTCATATCTGCCTCTCAAATGTATAACACAGGCAGACAGGGTGGAAAAGATTAGGAAACCCTTCACCATTACTTTTATTTACCAATTTGGCATTCTCTCTTCCAAATAATCCAGCCACGTAACTATCCATTCATGAAATGAAATGGCACACATTAGGATCCTCCTCACCCCAGGAATATCCACCAGGAACATTAATGGTTTGTAAGAGTGGGGGTTTAACAATGTAACGTTAACGAGACTGTGCAACAGGAGCAGAACAACCATAGCAGTAAACCACAGAACAGTGCATGGCCCGCTGAGAACATAATCCAACCATATGATCCACCAAAGCACACATTTCCAGAGCTTGTGTCTTGATGGGCGGCACGGTGGTGTAGTGGTTAACACTGTCACCTCACAGCTAGAAGGTTGTGTGTTCGATTCTCGCTTGGGGACCAGGTTGCCGCGTTGCCAGTTACCCAGGTGGGGTATCTCCCGGGCCTTTCTGTGTGGAGATCGCATGTTCTCCCCGTGCTCGCAAGGGTTTCTCCTCCCGATAAGATAAAACCAATGGAAAAACATGCACAACAGATCGCTAACGCTGTTGCGTCCCTGACGAAGACGGACAGGAGCACTTGGATTGGTCCCCGGGCGTGGCGCTCACCGCAGCCCTTGGAGGGAAGGACGGGATGGGAGGTGCACAGAGCATTTCGTCAGCGACTCAGTGCATATGTGTGTGTGTGTTCCTGTGGGTCGCCCATCGCATGTGTGTGCGTTTTAATCTGATGACAAATAAAGACTTATACTTGATATCAGGCAGACTTTAACCTCCATGCTCACTTATCACCGACTTGAGACGACAACCAACATAACGTTAGTGCAACATCTCCATGAGTAACAACCAAGACACAACAGGCCAACTTCCGGCCGGTGTTTTTCAAAATAAAAAGAACAATTCATTGCAAGTCTAAGAAACGATTGAAAACAACAAATTGTTCAGTTCAACAGTTATCTAGTTTCTAATAAAGTCAAACATTGTTCATTGTCGTTAGTGTCCAAAAAGAAAATCAAATAAAAGAAATTATGAAATACATTTATATCGGCCGATTAATCAAAGTGCCCCTTTAAAGCAACAACTCGATATTCTGCAATATCTAAAATTTTGCTACAATTCAGTAACATGATCAATATGACATATTCTATTAAATCTGACCAAACAAACAAAATAGGACCCAAGCATACTAATTTGTCTAGCCTACTTGCTTGCTTATTCACTATCTGAATCAATGTACTGCATGGACTGAATTGGACTGTCGCGACATCGCCTGTTAAATTCGTGTAGCCTATTGATCCAAATCGATGTATCGCCATACCCCAATATCTGTGTTCTAATAAGAACAGTTTTAGTACCACAGCTTGCGCCAGAACCCAAACTGGGATTAAAACAGGGAAGGATGTGGAATCCAAAGCAGAAGTGCTGCTACAACACTGTCACAGTGAGTGACAGGATCGCATTCTGTCTGAAACTCCATCATGACAAGACATCCTCGCAGCGGGGAAGTAGTGGAGGGTAAACTCAGCTCACCTACCTTTTTATTTGTGAAATGAAGACTTTAAAAACAACCTCTTTAAGCTGATATAGACCTAAATATTTATTGAAATTCATAGTATGGATTTTTGTAAGTAATTGATGCATGTTAGGCTATAGCCTACATGAAAATAGTTGTTATTTAGACCAGCATCATATTCAATAATAACACCCAGGCGACCATAGTTGTATTTAGACAAGCATCAGATTCAATAATAACACCCAGTTGTATTTAGACCAGCATCAGATTCAATAATAACACCCAGGCGACCCCAGTTGTATTTAGACCAGCATCAGATTCAATAATAACACCCAGTTGTATTTAGACCAGCATCAGATTCAATAATAACACCCAGGCGACCTCAGTTGTATTTAGACCAGCATCAGATTCAATAATAACACCCAGGCGACCCCAGTTGTATTTAGACCAGCATCAGATTCAATAATAACAAATAGTTAAGAATGATCAGAAGAATGGATATTCTCCAAATTTAAAAACTCGAATCACACAAATGACCCATCCATTATAGATTCAAAACGGCGATTAAATGAAAGACATTTGAGGTGGTTAAACCTGAATCCTATTGTTCTCTTGTGAGGAGGACAATTGATACTTGGACATAAAATGTAATACCATGTGTCTTAAGAGCTCGGCCACAGGACATCCACCCCCGAGGACATCTCCATAACGCCAGAGGAGAGCAGACCTCTGGTTAACTGTAAACTATATTTCCTCAGCTACAGTGTTATCAACTGTAGTTTGTAGTCGTCCCAAATCCAGGGAACTTGAGGAAATTGTTGAGGAAATAATGTCTGCAGATCACCAGAGGTCTGCTCTCCACCGGGTGACGTCAGCCAGCAGAGTTTCTTTGGGGGCTGAGCTCTCGTGGCCAACAATAACAACCCCTCCCCTATCCCCATTCAAGCCACACCCACACAGGAGACCCAAAACAACAAGTCTAAAACAAAGTGCAGTACCACCAAGAGGGACACTTTTGCCTAGAGGTCGCTGTTTGACATTGTTACAGATTCTACCTTTAATTATGTAACAACAAGGGAAATTAAGCATATTCAGACCTATACATCGTCATCGTAGTCTCAGAGAGTTTTGAGAGGGAAAGGGATATGCACTAAAAAAAATAATAATAATAATACAGATCGTCTAACAGCGAGACAACCTCCAGCCTCCATGCTGCTCTCAAGAATATCATATAATACCTGGGAAGCTTCAGTGAACAGGATTTCTAAGAAGTGTCTGTGAAGTGCGTATTTGCAAATATGGTATAGTATATAGTACACTCTCATCACTCAGTCATCTGTCTCTCTCTTGCTCTCTCTCTCGTGTCAACAGACTGTTCTTAAGCCCTTCTGACAGGAAGCATTAGACCCCAACCAACCCCCACAAACACACACAGGGAGCAGAGAACGTGCAGAACGAGCACTGTGCCCACATCCTCTTGGTGCTCGAATCTACTGTAGTTCTCTGGTTGCATTAAAGGTTAAGGCAGACCAATGCAGGCATCACCGGCTACGAGTCACGCACACACACACAACACGCACACACACACACACAACTCACAACACTTGTCTGCAGGAAAAAGCAGGTTCATCCCTTTAAAGAGGGGGCGACAGTGGCTCAGGAGGTAGAGCGGTCGTCTGGTAATCCGGAGATTCCCGGGTTCGATTCCCGCTCCTCCCGGGAAGCATGTCGAAGTGTCCTTGAGCAAGACACTTAACCCCTAATTGCTCCCAATGAGCAGGTTGGCACCTTGCATGCTTGCATCCGCCAACGTTGTGTGAATGTGGGACTGAATGGGTCAAATGTGAGGAACAAAATTGTAAAGCGCTTTGGATAAAAGTGCTATATAAATGCACCATTTAAAGATCCCCTGCAGATGTATTTTAAACCCTTCAAAGATGGATACAAGAATAACAATTTGTAAGTATGGTTTTTCCACCAGATTGTTCAATAAAGTACTGGGAATGGCTCAGCAGCATCTCTACACCTTTGCCCTCACTGAGAATAAACTGGTGAATATATATGCAAATTGACAACAAGCACCCGTTTATATTTACCAGGAATTCCAATTTGGCAGCTTATATTCTTTCAAAACACGCCAATGCAGCTTTCTGTATATATATGTGCTGCAGCTAAAAGGTAACAAGTACCGCATATTGGCCCGTGATAGGTTCAGCCTATTAGTGACCTCACACATGCAACTCAGATGTCAGTGAAGTAGAGAGACGCTCTCCCCCCTCTCCAGGGGAGGAATATGAAAGAGGCACTATGGTGGCAAGTTCTGCATATAAATAACCATTTGTAGTAAAACGTCATTGCTCCGAAAACATGGTTTTGGGGAGATCTGCCCATCAGAAGCTCCATGTTGTCTGAATGAGTAAAAGTCAAGAGTTGTGTGTATTTTTCTCTTATTTTATGTTTTTTGTGTATTTTATTTCAGTGGATTCTTGAGGAATACAAATGTTGCGTGCGTGTGTGTGTGTGTGTGTGCACATGTGAGTGTATGAGAGAGAGAGAGAGAGAGAGAGAGAGAGAGCGAGAGAGAGAGAGAGAGAGAGAGATAAACTACAAGGGATGACTGTGTGTCTGTGTAGCAGGAGTCCTATTCGACTTTTGACCCCCATGAAATGAAATGCATAAATGAACGAAGAATGAAAAATAACATTTCACACAACGGCACGTGTTTGCCCCGAAAAGCATTTAGTGACCAAATCCATAAACACATGTTCCGTGAAGGCTTTTCTATCAAACAACACTTATATCACATTTTGTTCTCTCTCAGCAAGCATTATAATTTGCATACCATTTCTTGTGGGGTTTACTCACACCCCAGCAGAATGACAACAAGTAGGTCTGCCTCCCTTCACCCAGTCAACAAATGACGAGTGGTCAGTGAATTTGGTCACACCATTAGGTTAAGAAAGGTACTCTATTTGGACGACTGGTATATATCAATAGTTTACTAATAAACTATAAATCTCTTATCTTTACAGCATAATGCACATAGGCATATGGAGCACAGAGCCAAACTATTACAAGAATGTGTGTTCCCCTTTTTTTCGTTTTTAATAAAACTAGCACACTGCAAATGCAGAGTCTTATTCAGTGGGTTACACAATCAAAATGTATGATATTCACTAGTCTATAGGACCAGCATAGGCTACTCAATGCAAGCTTCAAATTGCCACTATACACACCACACCTTAACATTCCCAATCTCTCAATCTGATCTTGTGTTATGATACATAAAAGCACAACGGCAACATCCTACTCACTATTACTATTTCAGACAATGCACTTGTGGATTTATTAATACTATCGTTACTTTTTATACAACAGCAACTTACAATACAAGTCCCACTTGAACGCTTGTCAACAACAAACACTATTGTGCTGATAGTGGACTAGTATTTCTACAGTACCTGCAGGGTCATCATAACCGATCAAGCGGTTTCATATGGCACAATTGCTCAGTATTTCGCCGTGCAAAGTTAAGTTGTTTGCGTTTTGTGTGTTCAGTTTGTGAGAGTCCCCCCCCCCCCACCATTTACTACGGATGACCGAGGTGTTATCTTTCACAAGCATGTCAGCCAACTTTCACTCGCACGCTACGAGCAGTTTACTACGAGCCAACTACTACTACTACTACTACTACTACTACTCCAGTTAATTCACAACAACAGCATGGAAGAAACGCGTGGAAGAAAAGACACTTCGCTCTTACCTAGTTCTTGAACTTCGGATGACTTTTCTGCTCGTGCCAACGCCGCTTTTTGTAGTAAAACGAATCAATAATACTTTATATTATTAGTACAGTACAACGTGCGAGGAGTTGTTTACAAAGTTTCTGCCAGAACTACGATTGGTCCGAGGAGAGTGAAGGCAACGCCCCAAGCCTCGGTCACACGGCCCAGTCTCAAATCTGTGTTCTCGACTCACAACACAACCTTCCTCCTTTTCTTCAATCGGTTTCCTCGACTCGCTCACTCCCTCCCTCATTGAATAAATAATTAAACTAATAACAACGTCCCCCTTCTCCTTCCAGCCCCCCTTCCTCAGGTGACACCATTGTGGATCTCTTTTGAGCATGGTCAAGTGATTATTTTTGTTTCTTTGTATAAGCTCAACGTGGGTTATATTCTCAAACATTCTTGAAGAGTTTGTTCTGTGGATGGAAAACATAGAGAGGATGATATTATTATTTCTTAGTGTTGGTGGCGAGGCTCCCTATTTGTTTACATTTGGATTACTGATTGGGCTTTAAGTAAATGTTTTAGCAGCGACCAGCAGCTCTATAGTTTGCTCTGTTGATTGGTTGGGTCACAAAAGTATCCCAACCCTTTCACCCTAGGAGGCTGAGGTCAAGTGTGTGCATGTGTGCGTGCGTGTGTGTGTGTCATGGTTGCCATGTGTGGGTGGTGAGATGTGTAATTTTTAACATCTAAGCTCACATACACCCATTGTAACTGCCATCGTTATTGCAGTTGGGACATAAGATGCACTGGACGCTTTTGGTAAACATGTGCCTCGTTACCACACACTAGCCACGTGGAGAAGGAGGTGCTAATACCCTTAAGTGTTCAGTGCTGCTTGGCCCTGATACATTTGATTCCCTGTTTATGTAATATAATTTGTGGAACCAAAGAAAGTATCCAAATGTGTGTGTGTGTGTGTGTGTGTGTGTGTGTGTGTGTGTGTGTGTGTGTGTGTGTGTGTGTGTGTGTGTGTGTGTGTGTGTGTGTGTGTGTGTGTGTGTGTGTGTGTGTGTGTGTGTGTGTGTGTGTGTGTGCGTGCGTGCGTGCGTGCGTGCGTGCGTGTGTGTGTGTGCACGTATAGATGAATGAGCATACATGTTTGCAGCTATTGCAGATTCATGCTTGTTTTGATTAGGAAGTTATCTTGGAAGCCACTTTTTCTATTAGTAGATCCAAGGGGTACAAACCCCAAGTTCATACAGTGCTGGTAAAGTAATTGATTACATTTAGCCCACTATAATTACTGTAATTGTAATTGAGTAGATTTAACACATATTATAAATGTGTTACTTCTACTTGAGTACATCTTAACTAGGTGTTTTCTACTTTTAGTTGAGTATGTTTTATTTGTGGTCATATGAGTATTATTACATCTGTAATTTATAGTAAAACAGCCAATCTCACCTCATAATATAAATTGTATGACATTTAATGGTGTACGTTTTTAATTTTTTTAACCTTCTCTTTCTCAAAATTTTCTCTGTTTTTCTCCCCGTCCCAATTTAGTCGTTGTGCCAATTCCCCCCCTCCCCTACCTGGTTGTTGTATGCATGTTATCCTACGAGTCGGTACAAGGGCGTCCCGAAGCCGATCGCACGCTTCCTCCGATACGTGCGGCGACTGCCAGTGACGTCTTTTCACTTGGCAGCGAGGACTCTCATTGGTGAAGTGCAACGCGTGGGAGGGCACGCTATCTCCACCAAGTCCTGCCCCCGCTGAGCAAGCGCCGAGACCTGACCTGTAGGCGTCGCGTTAGATTCTGATCAATCTGGCCAGTATCAAGTCTTCTTGTGTTATCCTCTCTCCATCCACTCCTCTGCGTTGTGTACTTTTAATGGTCCTGACGTCTCATATACTGGCTGATACAATCCTTATCTCTCCCCGTTAGTGCGATCCGCAAACCATAATAATTCTCCACCTCCATAAGAATTCGACACTTTGACACAGCGTAATACCTTACAAGGAGAAGCAGTGTTTATTTACATAAACAGAGACCTCATAATCAGATGGGAACCAATTCGTATTGTCCTTGTAAAATCTATTCGAATGATCTTTCGGTGTGTTCAGTCTATCGTCCTTCTGCTATTCAGTCCAATGGTGGTCAGGCCTGGTTGTAGCCAGAACCCTTCTCCCGTTAGCCGAAGCTAATGATGATGTGTCATTCCTCCTCATCCCCCCCCCTCTCCATGATGAGAGGAGAGAGTCTCTCAGTCCTAGTCAGATTGTAGTCTGCCCTTAGCCGCTCTTGGTCTGGCTTACACCCGGAAACACTGTCAGCTTTATAGGATCTTCGTCATAGCAACGATAGCCCGCCCCTCTTCTGGTTGTCATGCGCTGTCATGACAACTGCTAATAACCTTTCACACATTTCAAAACGTTTCATTACTGTTTCATTAAGATGAACCTCTCTCCGCCCTGCTCTCTGGGCCCACACTCGCTCTTATCAATGTGTTCTGGATCGGAATTCAAAACATTCTCTCGCTGGCAGTGTGCTGCTATTCAGTGACTCCTGCTCGCTCTGAACCACCTCCTGCTCATTTCGACATCTCTGACCCGGCCCCTTTTAGCTGTGGTCATCTCCCCCCAATCTATACATCACCTACATTGAAAAACACCCCCAGAACACCCGTTTTCTCTCACTGTCCACACGCCAGATTCCCACCCACCAGCTTCCCACCCCCTAATACTGCCAATTGTATTAGTATGAATGACCAGCCAAGCTGGTAGCAACGCCGAGAGCTGGGCTCGAACCCAGCATCTCCTGCGTTGGTGACGAGCGCAATCTCCGCTACGCCACCTGACCGCCTTAATGGTGTAAGTTTTAACTGATGTAACAGTACTTCTACCTGAGTAATTATTATTAATTAAAATTAATGCTTTTATAGTGAGTAATTATATTCCAGTATTTTTTACACCTCTGATAATATATTATAGTACCATTCAATAATATCAAAAGATAAAAGGAAACAATAATTCACCCTCAATCATTTCTATTTAACATTTATAAGGATTTAAAATGTTCAGATTTGGAATAATATCCCCCTGCTGAATGGACTGAATTGAGAGTGCATTGACCTAGTGGAGCTATAGTGGTACATCTTGTCATTGTTTTGTCGTCAGACGAGATAACCAAACCGGTTAACAAGAAGGAGGAGGCCCGGGACCCAGTGGTGTTCTGGTGGTGAGCAGCAGGGTATGCTGCTGACAGAAGCTGGGTACTGTGCTGTGACTAAAGGCCAAAATAGACTTCCACGTAGGCGCTATGAGCATTCACAGTTCCACACGACACAGTGGTGTAGTGGTTAATACTGGTGGTGGTCGCCTCACAGCTAGAAGGTCATGGGTTCGATTCCCGCTTGCGGACCAGGTTCCCGTGTTGCCAGTTACCCAGGTGGGGTATGTCCCACGCCTTTCTGTGTGGAGTTTGCATGTTCTCCCCGTGCTCGCAAGGGTTTCCCCTCCCGATAAGATAAACCCAATGGAAAAACATGCACAACAGATCGCTAACGCTGTCGTGTCCCTGACAAAGATGGACAGGAGCACTTGGATTGGTCCCCGGGCGCGGCACTCGCCGCACTCTTGTCTGCTCCCGGCTGCCCTTGGGGGGAAGGACGACGGGATGGGAGGTGCATGTCTGTGTGTTCCTGTGGGTCGCCCATCGTGTGTGTGTGTGTGTGTGTGTGTGTGTGTGTGTGTGTGTGTGTGTGTTAATCTGATGACAAATAAAGACTAAATACTTATACTTATACAACCTTTTTGCTAATCTCTCCTCCACACGAGAGCCAGGGAAAGGTGGAAACGCACGGCTCAAGGCAAGTGGGCCAATCACAGAACTCTTGACACTTGTTTGTGACACTTGTTTGTGACACACAGCTACTTAGGGAGAGGTGCGTGTAGGCTCCTTGGTCTACACCGGGACTGGTGACACCTCCTGCAGATCCCCGACGTCTGTGATAATTAGGGCCAAGACAAATAGGTGTATATAGCGCACGTGTAAGCTCTCATACACAGCTCAGTTTTTTTGTTTTTCTTCCCAAAATAGATTTAACCCTTTCACTACCACACTACCAAAGGGTTAACCCTTTCACAGCAACAATAACAGAAGGTTAACCCTCTCACTGCCATACGACAAAGGGTTAACCCTTGCACTGCCACACTACCAAAGGGTTAACCGTTTCACTGCGACAATAACAGAAGGTTAACCCTCTCACTGCCACACGACAAAGGGTTAACCCTTTCACTTCCACACTACATAAGGTTAACCCTTTCACTACCATACTACATTTACATTTACATCTACATTTAGTCATTTAGCTGACGCTTTTATCCAAAGCGACTTACAAGTTCAGTACGACAAGCCATCAGGAATGGCACAACTCTATCAGCTGAGCAACAATGTTCATCAAAGTGTTGAGTGCTACAGTGTAGGTTAGTTTATTAGGACAAGTGCATGACAGTACGGTTAGTTAGGGTTAGATATTTAAAAGAAAATTGTTTATTTTTTATTCAGATAATTGTTGAAGAAGTGCGTCTTTAGTCGAAGGCGAAAGATTGGACGTGTTTCGGCTGTCCTAACTGGGGTGGGTAGTTCATTCCACCATTGTGGGGCAAGGACTGAGAATAGGCGACTTCTCTTTGATGACCCTCCCGGAGCTTGGATAGGAGTTGAAGAGGCTTAGTGGCAGTGGCCGGGAGGCCAGCGAGCAGTGCGTTGCAGTAGTCGAGGCGGGAGATGACTGTTGATTGGACGAGGAGTTGGGTGGCTTCTTTTGTCAGGAAGGGGCGGATCCTTCTGTACTACATACATACATACATCTGTAGTGTGGTAGTGAAAGGGTTAACCTTATGTAGTGTGGTAGCGAAAGGGTTAACACCATTTGCCCCGCCAAATGGAGCTCAATTGTACTACGACGCCCTTCCCATCTGCTCAACTATTAGTTCGTTTGTTGGACTGTGGAGTAGTTAGTGTAGTTGTGGACTACAAAACCATAAAAGATTGTATTTCTACCCAGATAATGCATCGTAATACGGCCAAGGTGAACGATGTAATGCAAACTTACTGTACACAGAGATTAAAACAACCAGATATGGATTCATATGTTTAAGACGGTTGCTTGACGTTCAATCATTCTCTAAGAGGAACGTGCTTGTCATTAAACCATAATTTCCAGCACCACATAAAGAATAGTTGAATGGCATACATGACGTTTTAGTAAGTTTGTCACATAAAAACTCAAATAATACAACAAGGCTGGTTGTACACAGCGCCCCTCCAGAACATACGGTTATCCTATAACCATAGTTATATGAGTATAGCGAGCGCTCTGCACTCTAGTGGAACTATCCCTTTATCCAATCTAACACTGAATAATTTTTCTCCACATGTACACACCCATCCGCCTGGCCACACCCACATCCGCTCCTCTACATAAGCGGGGTCGTGGCCATACTAACAGCTCCTTCCCAAGTCTTTCACCACCGAAGGCGAAGACCACGGGGTCCTCAGTGAGTCAGTGCAGAGCGCTCGCTATACTCATATAACTATGGTTATAGGATAACCGTATGTTATATTATCGTATAGCTTACGCTCTGCACTCTAGTGGAACACAGGAGCTGAGCAGAGCGGAAGCTCGACAAATGTACCCGCTGAGGCCCCCCACAACCATCAGAACCGAGGAGGACCCGAGCCCCCGGACCCCCCTAGAGGGGGACGGGAGGGAATCGGATCCGACTGTGCGAAGAGGGTTTAGCACCTCTACGCATAGGGTGAGCAGATCGTGGGACTTACCTTCACACAGAAGGACCCGCGACCACTCAGGCGCGCATCCCACATGCCACTAGGGAACGAACGGGAAGAAAAAACCCTGTTACAGCCCCTAACATCACAGGGTCAAAGGTCAAGAACCCAACCCTGTGGCAAGGCCATAGCAGCGGAGCGCGTAGGAGGACCCAGCCCCAGGAACAGCCTGAGGGCCAGGACCCCCCGAAAAGGGGGCCTGGTGAGGCCAACGATGCCGTAGCATTGAGACCCCACCAGACGGTCACTAGTGACACCACCCCCCACATCGCCAGCGTATCGGACAGGGCCCAATCCAAGAGCAGGCCCTTCCCCCCTACAGCACGCCGCCATGAAGCATTCCACAGAGGCTATACCCCCACAACACTGTGGGGCCAGTCGGCGCACCGGGGAGACAACCCCCAAGAGGTTGATCCCTCAATCCCGGCAACAGGCCAAGAGCATAACTTGACCTGTGCCCAGAGCACTGCGGACTAGACAGGCGCCTAAGGGGTCTACTGTGAAAACAGCACCCCGGCGGAAGGGGCGTTCGGTATGCTGTGCACCATTTCGCAGTCTCCACAAAACCCGACCCCTTAGAGAGGTCGAGGTCCAAGAGAAGGCTGACACAATTGGCAGACGTCATGAAAAGTGCGGGGGCACACTTGCAGGCAGACAAGGTCAAGCCCGGCCTAAACCCGAGAGTCGACTCTGCTACCAACACACCGGGGAATCAACCACCCCCCTATGTTTAGTTTAACAGGAGGCGGTTTGTTCCGGCACCCGCGCCTGCTCCAGCCAAAGATGGAGCTGGGAGAGAGTGGCCAGGCCGTGCTCCTTCCCGGCGGCTATCGCCTGCAGCTGGGTTAGGTGTAGGATGGCTCCAGCCGCCTGGGCATGAAGGTATCGTTGATGGTCATCCAATACCGACCCGCCCGCCATCAGCCCCAACATGTAGCGCGCTAGCTGCGCAATGTTGGAGGTCGCAGCTAGGCTCTGAGTCGTGGCAATGTACACCTGGTCACTACAATTAGCCAACTGCCTAGCCGATTTCCCTTGGGGAACCGGCTTTCTTAACGGCTCCCACACCATTTCGGGACAAAGTATGGATGCCATCGGGCTATCAATTCGAGGCACCTCGTCCTTTAGCCCCTGGACCAAACCCACCACCTGCGTGACTGGCACGTAGGAGGGGGTAAGGCCAACAATGCGGGAGATTACCTGTCCCTGTGTCACGTAGGCCTCCATTGCTGGGAAGAATGGGCAGACAACGCCCGTCTCTCTCACAGGACGACGTTGCCAGAGATGATCTATCATGTCATCAGGAACAGGTGCTGGCAGTGGCTGCGGCAACGCCACGCCATTAGCGGCTGCGGCGGCCGCCATGAGCTCGGGGAACAAGGCAAGCAACTCCCCTTGCATACCTCCCTCCACGTCACTCGCGTCCCTCACGTACGGGAGGCTGCCTCGGGCGCCAACGTCCGACGCGGCAGATAGCTGGGCATCTTGTCTCGGGGTCGGAGGTTCTAACCCAACGCTGGAGTACAAGGGACCCCAAGGAGACGCAACACTCCCTGCCACTCCCCGAGGGGAAGAGTGATATGTCTCTACTGGGGTTTCGAACAAGAGAGCTTTCGCCCCCTCCATGTAATCCTCAGTCTCCATCGGAAATGGAGAAGAGGCAAGAGAACTCTCGTCCGGCTCCAGCGCAACACTAAAGCCAGGCCGTTCGCCCCTGCTGCTCGCCGCCTTACAACAAGAGTGAGCCGAGGTGAAGAGTCTGCGACGCCAGAGGAGCTGTCGGCCTATCGGCTGACTGTCCACTGGCGGGGGAACCAGGGCCGGAACCAGGCCATCTCACAGGAGATGGAGGCTCAACGGCCCCTCGGCGAGGCAAACTCACCACCGGGCGCCGCCCAGGTGTATCTGGCTGCCACGACCGCAGAGCCAGAGACGCCCCACGGCGCACAGAGGATGCAGTGATAGTGAAGCACTGGTGAAGGGTGACGTTGCGAGCGTCTAAACCCTCCGACGGTGCAAACATTATCTCTTAGTTTTTCTCATAAAATTGCGAGAGAGCGAAAAACAAAGATACAATGTCAACGTAGCTCCTTTCCAACAACTATTTTGGCACTAAACTCAAAGTGGTGTATACAGTCACTTCTACGGTGGTGAAAATAGGGAAGGAGCTGTTAGTATGGCCACGACCCCGCTTATGTAGAGGAGCGGATGTGGGTGTGGCCAGGCGGATGGGTGTGTACATGTGGAGAAAAATTATTCAGTGTTTGATTGGATAAAGGGATAGTTCCACTAGAGTGCAGAGCGTAAGCTATACGATAATATAACTGGCATAAATCAAACAAAAGAAGTGCTGGATTCTGGAACACATCTCTGCGGGTTTGGAGATCCACTGACCGGGGGCCGACAATGCATCATCACCCCCTGGTCAAGTGTCTTCTGGTTAAACTCAAAGGGTTTTCCTCCACCAGCTGATGTGGGACAGACCACGGCTGGAACCAAAGGAGGATTCGACCAGTTTTGCACGAAGATCACGCATTGACGGATGAATTGAAAATGGGGGACCCTGATGTAAACAAGACGAAAGTCTTTCTCTGGTCTGCATCCCCTTAACAATTGTGTGTATTGAGCTGTACTGTATTGTATCCATTCTGCAATCTGTTAATAAAAATTTTCAATCAATCAATCAATCAATCAAACCAATGTTGTTTTGTCTGTCTACCCAGTGTGGTTGTGTTTGAGTCAACTCTGACAGTGTTGGCCACTATTTACACCACCAGGGCGTTTTTAATTCATTTTAAATCCCTTTCTCCGTTCATTAGCTGTCTCCCTGTGTCCCCACTCCCCACCTTGCACCTTCCCTGCCACATCTCCCCTGTTTGTTGTGTTCTTAATGTAGTGTATTTGTGACAGGTAGTATATTCTAGTTCCCAGGTGTTCTTTTCATTCCTTGTGTTCGCTTGCACAGCATCCACGCTTGGTCATTAGGGTGAAGGCCACCTCCGTTGACCATAGTCGTCTGGTAATTGGGAGGTTCCCGGTTTGATTCCGGCTCTTCCCGGGCAGTGTGTCGAACTGTCCTTGAGCAAGACACTTAACCCATAATTGCTCCCGATGAGCAGGTTGGTACCTTGCATCGTTGCCTCAGCCGTGAATGTGTGAGTGAATGGGTGAATGTGAGGAACAAAATTGTAAAGTGCTTTGGATAAAAGCGCTATATAAATGCACCAGTTACCATTTATTTCCCATTTGTGGATGGTGTATTTGCACCCTTCTAGTTGGCATAATTTTATTGTGTGAATTTATGGGCCATTTTAATGCCCAAGTATGGTTGGGGTGGTATTACAGATTTACAGTATGAATGAATGAATGAAAACTTTATTTAACAGATTGCAGAATGGGTACAATACAGTACGGCTCAATACACACAATTGTTAAGGGGATGCAGACCTGAGAAAGACGTTTGTCTTGTTTACATCAGGGTCCCCCATTTTCAATTCATATAGACATTTATGACATACACAACATACATGACATTTATGGTATAGGGACATATAGGTATTTAGTACTGATACATTTGTGACATAAACAGTATTCAAATATACAGTACTGTTACCCCTAGATCCTGACAGAGTATATACATATACTCTGGTATACCAAGGTATTTGAAAAAGAATGACGGTATCCATTTCAATACCGTCATAAAATGTCTGCTCTGCATTTATTCAATAAATTGCCACTGTTCACCCAATCACAGATTATAACTACCCGTTTAATCCGAGAATTATGGCAATCACTATCTGATTCGGCTTGGTATCGGATGAAGATATGAAAAAATAGATACCGCCCAAGTTCATCGCAATGATGAAATATGCTGACTAACGCAAGTATGGCTCTGTGACTTGTTTTAACAATGGCATTCTATGATTTCTGGATGCAAGCTACTTCCAGTGTCGACGGACCATACTGGAAGTAGGAGAAATACATTGTAGATTTAGATCTTTTCGTGGGCTGTGCTGTATGTTGACCATAAGAAAGAAACACAATTTCAACTGGCCTTATCCTTTAATTCTCAGCATCACATAGAGGAAAGTGGAGGAAAGTGGAGTAATACTCAAAGTCCTTTTCCAGTGCTTGTACTACTCAAAGTGTGTTTCTATTGCTAGTAGTACTCAAAGTCCTTTTCTAGTGCTAGTAATACTCCTCTGTCACGCTTGTTATCAGGGTCATAGCAAGGTGAATGGGTCCTCCAGAACTCACATACAGTACACTAAAAGTACTGTGGGTTCCAGAATGTTCCGTTGAACGATGCCTCACAATATCCACATCAAAAGGGCCCTCTGCTGCCTGCCAATTTGCACATTAACGTTTAAAAGCCCATTTGTTAATAGGCAATTACAGCCCAAGCTGATTAGGGGCCACTTTACACCATTTTAATTACCTTGCTTCTGCCATTACTGGGCTGGGTGCAGCACGCAAGCTTCCTTATGGCACAGGATGTTTTGGTAACACGTTGCTTAAAGCCCCAATGTTTTTCTTTTTTATATACCACATATTTTTAAATGTGGGGCACATTCACATACATTCTGGAAGAGCTCGATTTGTAAATGGAAAACATTTTCAACGTAAACAAACCATTTGCTGCCATGAAACACAACATTTTCATATTTACTTATTATAGACACTACGCTAGTCTAGTGTTATAGTACTTGTATCGAGAGCCCAGGCAATCAACTAGAGAATGAAAGCATGTTTCCAATTCTATTTTTCACTCTTGGTGGTGGGGCTACTACTTTGTTTGCATTTGGATCACTGACTTGCTGATCTTTAAGGCATACAAGGTGGAGAGACATTGCCACTGCTCTACAACAGCTAGGTGAGTAAAATTGCTTGAGTTTTTCCTCATTTTTTTTTTTTTTTACAACAATAGAGAAGTAGCGGTGGGAGAGAGAGAGAGAGAGAGAGAGAGAGAGAGAGAGAGAGAGAGAGAGAGAGAGAGAGAGAGAGAGAGAGAGAGAGAGAGAGAGAGAGAAAGAGAGAGAAGAGAGAGAGAGAGAGAGAGAGAGAGAGAGAGAGAGAGAGAGAGAGAGAGAGAGAGAGAGAGAGAGAAGGATGAAGGATCTCGCTATATCTCCAAGGTCACTATACATTTGATCAGTGTTGGGCAAGTTACTTTGAAAAAGTAACTAGTTACAGTTACTAGTTACTTCTTCCAAAAAGTAACAAAATTACTTACTCAGTTACAAATTATAAAAGTAACTAGTTACTTCAGAAAGTAACTATTGCGTTACTTTCAAGTAAATTTTTTACATAAACAACATACACAAATATAGACTATTTTAATGTTGCTGCATGTGGGACAAAGTGAGACTAGCCTCCAATCCAATGCCATATAGTGGATCATACAAATACAAACACAATAGATGTTTTATTATGCTTGTTAAGCACTATACCAAAAATAAATAACAAATATATACTGATTGATTGAACATTTTAATTAACAGATTTTAGAATGGGTAGAGTACAGCTCAATAGTCAATACACACAATTGTTAAGGGGATGCAGACCAGGGCCCTATTCCCCGTACCTGGTTCAACTAAGTCGATCAAAAGTCCCATTATCCAGATTCAATTAACGGGATGTTTGAATCCGGGCTTTCCCTGTTCCTCAAACGCTGATTCACTCTGGTTAATCGAACCAGACTTGATACTCAGGATCATTGCGCGCGGCCGCCTCACCTGAAAAGACAGCAGGTGTCGATCGCAGAAATCCTGATTTTCTAACGGCATTGATTGATTGATTTAAAACTTTATTAACAGATTGCAGAATGGGTACAATACAGTACGGCTCAATAGCCTCGCCGACAAGTTAAATGCATAATCTATAGGCAAATTTTAAGTCCCTTATTACCCCAATCAATCAGATTATATTTCTTTAAAATGTGCCTGCTGGCAGTAGGCTTAATTTAATGAATAATCGAATGAGATCTTGCTAGCGAAAATAATTAGTTAAACTCTTTCAGAATAAGTATACAAAAACAAGCCCAAAAAGTATATCTAATTGATACAAATTAATAGATACTTATGAGGATATCTGTACTGTATGCGCTTAGGTACAGTATCATGTAATATAATAAATACATCGTTCCTAAAGTTTTCAGGCCGCGACCCCCCGAAATAACGGTGTCAGAGAGCCGCGACCCCCACTATTATAGAGGTGGTTGAAACATGCAAACGTTCACACGCACACATATGCATTGGAGGCTTTTAACACGCACAATAACTACACAAAATAACACAATAATCAAACAACCATAAAATGAATACATATAGCGTGTTTCATTTAGAAGGCTATAATGTTCAACTCACCTAATGAGATGGATGGGCATATGTCCAGTCTGGGTTTAATTTTGGAGACAGCGACTCGGAGATCATCCTCCACATTCATTCAGATGTGATCTGTACTTATTTTTTATATAAGTCAGTGCAGATAATGTTTTTTCGAATAGGTAGGTATAGCTGTGCGTATTCCCCCTCAATTGATATCTAGTCGGCATCGGAGGTGGGCAGCTAGCTGGGACGCATTCTCCATCAGAAACAAGCACGTCTCATCCCGCAGCTCAAACAGGTGTCGTGCAGTATGTAGGAAATCCATAGGCTGAATATGATTTATTATCAGCATTTTAGGTCTATTATTTTACATTTCAAAAGAATTTATTTGACCAGTTTAATGTATTTTAATTGTTTTTAATTATAGGCCTATTTCACACATTCTATGAAATCAATACATTCTGGAAATCATCTCGCGAAAACATTATTCAGAATGGTATAATGGGATGAAAGAGCACCTACGGGAGGCTGCAATTCAAAACTGGCCGCCGTAAATGTCCAAACACCCCCTCCTCCCACCCACCCACCCCCTCCCAATGTACAGTTTCCTCCCCCTCGTATATATATTTTCTGTTAGGATCTCTGTTTAACAGTACTGTATATTTGCATATCTTGTATGTCACAAATGTAACAGTACTGTATGTCATGTATGTCATAAATGTCATGATATATATCTGTATCTGTATTGTGTATGTCATAAATGTCATTATGAATTGAAAATGGGGGACCCTGATGTAAACAAGACGAAAGTCTTTCTCTGGTCTGCATCCCCTTAACAATTGTGTGTATTGAGCCGTACTGTATTGTACCCCATTCTGCAATCTGTTAATAAAGTTTCGAATCAATCAATCAATCTCTGAGGAAGGGAGCTGCCATTTTGTTCCGAGGGAATGGCCAGCTTATATCCAGCTAACTCAACTAAACCTGCTCTGGAGCAGGTAAAAAAATTTAGATCTGTTGCCATAGTGATTTAGGCTACGTTTAGACGGAGAGAGTCTGAACAGAAACCGCAAAAGTCGTCTTGCGGTCTCACCTTTAATTTTGCGTTCAGACTAGCGTTTTGGGATGGAATTCCCAGTGCAGACGAGGCTGTAACGACTCGAGACGACTGAGCCCCGCTGTCACACGATTGGCGCATATGTCACATGACGTGCTGTGAAGACCCGCCCTACTCTGCCTCTGATTCGCAGACTGTGGGTGGGGAATGTGATTGGACCAGAGTCGAGTGACAGACAGTGGGTCCAGTCACTAATAGTTGTGATAGCCGCGGGACAGATTCGTGTGTATTTAAAAGGACTGCCAATGTAGCCTTCAGATGATCGCCATGGATAGAATCAGACATGCTTTGTTTACGCTTCTAGGCTACTGGCGCATGCCTGTGTGTTAAGCAGTACGCGCGACGAGAGCCTTGACAACCCCTTCGTCATCGTTTTATGCGGTTTGGCAGTTTAGATGAAAGCGCAAAGGTTTATCGTTTCTAGGAATTTCACCCTGGAAGGTAGTCTCACTTTTTTGCGGGTTCACCCCGTAAAAACGCCGTTTCCGTATAAACAAAAGGCACATCCGAAAAAATATTTTTGCGGATTCACCTGCTAGCGTTTACGTCTAAACAGGGCCTTAGACAATCACGCGTCGGGGAACCGAAAGTTCTGGCTTAAGTCAAGTTATCCTGAAAATTATCCGGCTAACTCAGTTAGCCAGGTACGAGGAACAGGGCCCAGAGAAAGACTTTCGTCTTGTTTACATCAGGGTCGCCCATTTTCAATTCATGACATTTATGACATACACAACATACAGATATAAGAATCTAATCTAATCATCTAAACTAATCTAATCATGACATTTAAGACATGCATGACATACAGATATATATATATCTGAGCACCTGAAGACTGTGCTATTAAACCAGGAAGTGCAGCACTGTTGATAAGGCTGTAGCCTCCACTACTGTAGTGCCCTGCGCTGCAACACAACTAACACAAGAGCGAACAAAAAACGCTCATGGACCTGTGGTCTGTCGTTGACTGCTCGCTTGTGTTGTTCGTTGGATTCGTTTTGGATTATTTGGGTTCGCCAAACAAACTATCAAAACGTACACGGACCTGCGGTCTGTCGTTGACTGAGTCGCTTGTGTTGTCGCTGTGTGTCAGACTCTGGATGATTTCGAACACCCGCCCACCTCTACCTCTGATTGGCTTACCATGACATTTTACTCAACCTCAGCCAATCGCGCACTGCCCACTAACCAAGGAGAAAAAGTATGACCTCCTGGGCGCAGAGATCTGCCTGATGAAAAAAACAGCTTCAATCATAGTAACGCGCCGCATTCTTTGGCAGTAACGGTAATGGCGTTATTAAGATTGGAAGAGTTAGATTACTCGTTAATGAAAAAACGAACGCCGTTAGTAACGCTGTTATTTATAACGCTGTTATTCCCATCACTGCATTTGATAGACTTAAGTGTAGCATCTATATACTCACTAAGTATGAATATTCTTCTAAGTTATAAATGTATGCCTCTGTTATCAACCTGTTACCAAATGTTTTTCCAGTACAAATACAATAGGTAGTGGAAATCTGTGTTAAAACCTAAGGAGGATATGTTTTCACCCCTATTTGTTTGTTTGTTTGTCTTGGAAAGTACTGTGCACATCCATGACCCCAAAGAAAGGTGACTGCATGACATTTCCTCTAATACCACAATCGGGTTCAACTGAGAAGTCAACACAACATTTAAAATTGAACATAACATTATTATAAGTTAACATAACATTTAACATCCACATTCTGTGAATATCCATGGCCCCCAAAGAAAAACTATTTAGATTTTTGTGACCCCAGTACTTTTCCTCTAGCACTACCATCAGGCCAAACCTTAAAATTAGTATATCTCCTGACCCATTAGTCTCACAGTTACAAAAATGATATCCAGAGACACGGCTTTTCATGTCAACACATCAAAGGACCTGATTACTACTGGCGCTCGTTTCCCTATGCTTTCTCTTTTGTTGTTGCTGTTCTTAGCTCTATTCTATTTAAATCTTTCAAACATTTTCTTATGTACCCCAGTTGCTATTGCATGTACATATTTGTGTTTTATTACACATATATATACATACATAATTACATACCAACTATTTCGCCTGTTTTATTCTCCACCCATCGATCATCCATAGCAACACTACTATCACCGACATCCAAGAAATGAGATTCCCCCTTGAACAGCCCTTCTAAGGTTTCTCTCCTCCACATTGCCTGTGGTGCTTTTTTCCTATTGCTAGGTTTTTAGTGAGTTTTTCCTTACCTTCGCTGGGGTGTGTCTGGGAGTGTTGTTTTGGATTTCATTATGTTTTTTTTGTTCTTGATTTATTGTGATGTTTCTTCTTGACTTGTTTAAAGAAGACTTGTCCAGCCCATGGGGACATTAACTTGTGATTGCGGGCTTTGCAAATACATTTGATTTGATTTGATCTGAAGTCACCCAGGGTAGATGTTTCACCTTTTTGATTTTGTTTGCAAATCCCTCGTCCCCCAAACCTACTGGACCATTCAAAGGATTGTCACAAAACTGTGACGTCTAGGGACCCAACAACATTATATTTATCGTTTATATAGTCGAGCGGCCAAACCGTCCGACAGCCAGTTTCAATCACATTTTTGGATAAACTCGTGGTGAACAACAGGACGTGATGTATTACTTGTGAACATTGTGAACTTTGTGTTTGTTGTAAAACAGTGGGATAATGAGGTCGTATTGTTGATACATGGATTTACAGCCTGCGGGTCCTGACTTGAGACAAGCAATATTGGCAACACGCGTTTATGTCAGCTACCCAGTAAAATGTTTATGTCAGCTACCCAGTAAAATGTAGAGTGTGAAACTAACAGGCAAAGTGGGGATGTTGTAAAGCCTTGGCAGAGGTCTTCTAGTGTTTCCTCATGGGAACATCTTGTGTTGTAATGAGATTGTACTGTATGTGAGAGAGAGTCCATCGATTCTTCAAATCCAGACGCTTTAGGTCCTGCGCATTTCACCATATCCTGCATATTCAGCTAATGTCACCCACCTTTTCTAACACATCAAAGAAAAGACGGTTAAGGTTCCGGCTAATGAATATGAATTTCAGAGGCGGATCCAGAAATAGAATTCACCACCTTGGTGGGTTCGCACAATAACTCTATTAAAACGGCGGGTTTATCTGAAAGGTCTGCTTTGATGAGACACGAGGAAAATAATAACCTTGAAGGTAAAAAGGGAAAAAAAATAAAAGGGAAGGAATACGTTATGGATTTTTCTTCACAGGCTCTGTATTGTCAGTGTGAAAGGGAGCAAGGGAGAGGGTAATTGAAAGAGAGAATGTAAAAATATTATACATTTCACATACAGATATACAGAAGCGAATTGGTCAAAACGTTCTGGAGTGTCAATTATTATAACGTTTTTCTTTCCTTCTTTGTTGCGTTGCATCGCAGAGATGTTGCTACGGTTACATAGAGGCTTACGTGTGACTGTACTACAGTAATGTGATTACAAAAACTGGTAATTGTACTGTAAAAACACAGGAATAAGATAACAGATTATCTTTTATTAAATATGTGTTGGATTATTGAAGGGGGTTTGTTTTGATGGTGAAACTGAGTTTGTACCTACAGTGAGTTCACTATTCATTCATTCATTCATTCATTAAATTATTTATTTATCCTCGAAGAAGGAAGTTGAGGTTTCCCTCATTTACAATGCCGTCGAGATTTATGAGATATAATATTAAAAACAGGTTGAAAAACACAAAATAAAATAAGGAACAGAAAATCATCTTGCACAAATTAGACACTGGAAAGAATAGGACAAAAATACTAAGAAGATCAAAATCTCTATTAAACAGGGAGATTTGTTAGCGGGGTATTGCTTTCTAGTGAGAGTTGAAGATCGTCCCAAGAAGCCGGGGCATTAACCCTTTCACTACCACACTACAGAAGGTTGACCCTTTCACTACCACACTACAGACGGTTACCTTCTGTAGTGTGGTAGTGAAAGGGTTAACCCCTTGTTGTGTGGCAGTGAAAGGGTTAAAGGTCCACTATCTTATAAATGGCCTTTTCCAGTGGTTTGCATTGTTTTCTAGCAATGTGGGGTTGTACCAATAGATGTGAAATCTCTACCCAGTCCCAGTCCCGTTTCTTCAGTTCAGCTCAGACAAGAACCTCCCCCACTGAACCAAGCCATTCTGAATTGACTCACTCGCTGATGTGAATAGGCGCTGATCTGCCACCGCCCGCCCACAATCAACTGTGATACGTTGAAAACGGAGTGAGTGGAAATAATGCGGAAGCGGTTTCGACAGCAGACAGCAGAGACCTTCAGCTGTTCAGCACTTCCTCAAAAGTGTTCGACAGCATAGCTCCAGAGTGCTTATAACTCCCAGCTTTCCCCCCGCACTGTTTCTATGTGCAGTGAAAACTTAAATGCTTTTAAATAAGCTTTGCAATGTACCCTCGTAACGTTAGCCACTAGCTAGCTGCTAGCTAGCCAACCGAGTCATACACACAGATTTGGTTAGAATGGGTGGGAGGGATTCGGGAGGCGTCTATGCTTTCACCAACGCGTTCGTGTTTCCGGGTTCCCGTTTTGCGCTCTGATTGGCCAGGTCATGTGACATGTGCGCCAATCGTGGGACGGCAAGTTCTGCGCCTATTTCCGGGTCGAACAGCCTGCAAACTACCTAACGCCTAGTTTATCACATTTTTATTTTTAATTTTTTATCTCCCCCCCCCCCCCCCCTTTTTTCCGATTTTTCTCCCATCCCACTGTTAGTCGTTATGCCAATTCCCAACCCCCTTCCTGGTTGTTGCGTACTTCCCCTACTGTTGGTCCGGGAGGCCGGAGACTGTCACATGCTTTCCTCCGACACATGTGCAGCCAGCGTCTGCATCTCCCACACACTTCCAGCCATCAGAAACCCACCCATCCAGTTGGCCAGTAGTGGTAGCAAATTACAGAACAGTATTAGATTTGGGTTGAGCACATAATATATAAGGCAGTCATATTGAACTGAGACAGACACTCGACAGAACCAAGCTGTCTGTGTCAGGATGGACCACTGTTGCTGTGTAACCTATGCTTGTATGCTGAATTAAATCACCTTCTTCATCAACTGAGCCATTGCCTCTGAAAACCATCTCCAGTCTGAATTCTTCTTGAAACCAGCGCTCACCCTCATCAAATGATACTTCAAGCGCCTAAGCTTAACCAGTGTAGAAACTTGCGGTCCCACGATTGGGCGTACATGTCACATGACCTGGTCAATCAGAGACGCAGAAACACGAACGCGTTGGTAAAAGCAATCAGGCATTCGGGAGGGGAGTTCTCTCTCTCTCTCTCTCTCTCTCTCTCTCTCTCTCTCTCTCTCTCTCTCTCTCTCTCTCTCTCTCTCTCTCTCTCTCTCTCTCTCTCTCTCTCTCTCTCTCTCTCTCTCTCTCGTATGGTGGGTGACTGTCAATCAAAGCGCATTGCGAGTATGGGCGGAGCCCAGCCAAAAACAGCTTGGAGTCTGAAAGGGCAGAAAGTGGTGCACCAAAAGTACTTGATTAAAAATACATAACAATGAATTTTATTTTAAAAAAAACGTACAGATGTGTTCCATAGACTCACAGGAATTGTGTAAAATGTCCCAAATAGTGAGAAATAAAGCAAAATATAGGACCTTTAAAACAAAAGGCTGACTTTCCAAGCTCAGTCTGCACTCTGGGAACCTTAAGCATAAGAAAGCCATTAGAGCGTCAGATAGGGTCCATAGTTCCAATCTAGCAACATTGTGATATAAGGCGCCAAGGCGGTAATGTCCTTGCAATGGCCTTAAAAGGTAAACAGATACTAATGTAAATATCTGTCTGTAGTAGAAAGATAAATGGTAAATGGACTGCATTTATATAGCGCATTTTCTGTCTTCCAACCATTCCGTGCGCTTCAAAGCGTCTGGCTCACGTTCATCCATTCACGCATACAAACACACACTGACGGCAAAGGCAGCCATGCAAGGCACCAACCAGCTGGGAGCAGTGAGGGGTTCAGTGTCTTGCTCAAGGACACTTTGACCATGAAGCAGGGAGAAGCCGGAATCGAACCGGAAGCCTTCAGATTGCCAGACGACCAATCTACAATTAATCATTTGATTACTTGACTCCATATTTTGTAAGTTGATGCTTTTTTCCATGCTGACTGAGTTACATTTACGTCTCTGGTAAGCAGGATATTTAACCCTTTCACTACCACACTACCAAAGGTTAACCTTTCACTACCACACTACAGACGGTTGTGTGGTAGTGAAAGGTTAACCGTCGGTAGTGTGGTAGTGAAAGTGTTAACCTTTGATAGCGTGGTAGTGAAAGGGTTAACCATCTGTAGTGTGGTAGTGAAAGGGTTAACCATCTGTAGTGTGGTAGTGAAAGGGTTAACCTTCGGCGGTGTGGTAGTGAAAGGGTTAACCTTCGGTAGTGTGGTAGTGGACAGGCTGCTTTTGTATATAAGAATGTGTTCTTAATTGCTTGCCTCGATAAATAAAGGTTAAAAAAAAATATTTTAAATAGTGAAAGGGTTAACCTTCTGTAGTGTGGTAGTGGAAGGGTTAAGGGTTGCCTCTGTGTTATTGCATGTGGGAATGTGAAACTTTACAGATGTGTCGACAAAGTCCTTGACTATTATAAGGATTTCTTTACTCCCCTCCTGATTCCTTCACTTGGCCCTGAATGTGACTGCACTGTTAAACTGGCAAAACTTGCTCCCAAACAAATACCCCTTGGCACCCACAGTAATCATAATAATGTGTTGTTTTGCCCTCCCCTACAAGGACCTCTAATAGAAGCCTCTCTCCCAGCGTGTCCATTCATTCATCATTCCTTCCATCTGCATCTAATGGCTATTTCCTCAGGGGGCAACAAAATAATTGTTGCATTACGATGCATTGATACACATGTTGAAATCCGTCTGCATCCATAATGCAAACAATATTTATCAAAACGGCAAAAAAATAAACATAAACAATCATAAACAAAAAGCTGATGAATGAAAAGCCGGAGTGCTTATCTAGTGCTAGTACTACTCAAAGTGTTTTTCTAGTGCTAGTATACTCAAAGTGCTTTTCTAGTGCTAGTAATACTCAAAGTCCTTTTCTAGTGCTAGTAATACTCAAAGTCCTTTTCTAGTGCCAGTAATACTCAAAGTGTTTTTCTAGTGCTAGTACTACTCAAAGTGCTTTTCTAGTGCTAGTAATACTCAAAGTGTTTTTCTAGTGCTAGTACTACTCAAAGTGCTTTTCTAGTGCTAGTAATACTCAAAGTCCTTTTCTAGTGCTAGTAATACTCAGTATTTTTCTAGTGCTAGTACTACTCAGGTGCTTTTCTAGTGCTAGTAATACTCAGTATTTTTCTAGTGCTAGTAATACTCAGTATTTTTTTAGTGCTAGTAATAATCAGTATTTTTCTAGTGCTAGTAATACTCAAAGTGTTTTTCTAGTGCTAGTACTACTCAAAGTGTTTTTCTAGTGCTAGTAATACTCAAAGTGTTTTTCTAGTGCTAGTACTACTCAGGTGCTTTTCTAGTGCTAGTAATACTCAAAGTGTTTTTCTAGTGCTAGTACTACTCAGGTGCTTTTCTAGTGCTAGTAATACTCAAAGTGTTTTTCTAGTGCTAGTACTACTCAAAGTGTTTTTCTAGTGCTAGTAATACTCAAAGTGTTTTTCTAGTGCTAGTACTACTCAAAGTGTTTTTCTAGTGCTAGTAATACTCAAAGTGTTTTTCTAGTGCTAGTACTACTCAGGTGCTTTTCTAGTGCTAGTAATACTCAAAGTGTTTTTCTAGTGCTAGTAGGCTAGGTGTGGGGCGGCGTGGCTCAGGGGTAGAGCGGGGCGTCCAATGATCGAAGGGTTGGTGGTTCGAATCCCGCTCAAGCCCATGTCCATCCCATTGCCGTTGTGTCCTTGGGCAAGACACTTAACCTACTTGCCTCATATGAATGTGTATGCATGTGAATGAATGTTGGTGGTGGTCGGAGGGGCCGTAGGCGTTGATTATTCGCCACGCTTCCGTGAGTCTGCCTCAGGGCAGCTCTGGCTGCAATTGTAGCTTACCACCACCGGTATGACTGTGTATGAACGAATAATGGACTCTGTGAAGCGCTCTGAGTCAGAGCAACAGTCAGTCAGAGAAGAGCGCTATATAAATCCAATCCATTATTATTATTATTACTACTCAGGTGCTTTTCTAGTGCTAGTAACACTCAGTATTTTTCTAGTGCTAGTACTACTCAAACTGTTCTAGTGCTAGTAATACTCAGTATTTTTCTAGTGCTAGTACTACTCAAACTGTTCTAGTGCTAGTAATACTCAAACTGTTCTAGTGCTAGTACTACTCAAGTGCTTTTCTAGTGTTAGTAGCCTACTACTCAAAGTGTTTTCTAGTGCTAGTACTACTCAGGTGCTTTTCTAGTGTTAGTAGCCTACTACTCAAAGTGTTTTTCTAGTGCTAGTAATACTCAAAGTGTTTTTCTAGTGCTAGTAATACTCAAAGTGCTTTTCTAGTGCTAGTAGCCTACTACTCAAAGTGTTTTGCTAGTGCTAGTAATACTCAAAGTGTTTTTCTAGTGCTAGTACTACTCAAAGTGCTTTTCTAGTGCTAGTAGCCTACTACTCAAAGTATTTTTCTAGTGCTAGTAATAGTCAAAGCGTTTTTCTAGTGCTAGTACTACTCAAGTGCTTTTCTAGTGCTAGTACTACTCAAATTGTTTTTCTATTGCTAGTAATACTAAAATTGCTTTTCTAGTGCTAGTAGCCTACTACTCAAAGTATTTTTCTAGTGCTAGTAATAGTCAAAGTGTTTTTCTAGTGCTAGTACTACTCAAGTGCTTTTATTTTTATTTTTTTAACTTAAGTTTTTATTTTCATTTTTTTTAACAACATACATAGACAACATTCATAGACAATACATTTCAACATATCAACAGTACATAAATATAAAACAAATAGACAAAAATGAGAAAATAAAAAGTGTGGCATGGGTCCTTCGGTCCATTCTATATTTGCATTATTTATTTACATTTTCATTTATTTCCTTGTATCCTTTTCAATCCTCTGTGATGTCGTTACTTCCCCTCCTATATTCTTCCCACTTTCCCCATTTCCATTCATACTTTTCTTCCTGCAGCCTCAGCAGATGTGTGATTCTCTCCATTTCCTGTATCCCCTCTACTAACTCTACCCATTGGTCCTTCGTCGGCACTTCTACCTTGTACCACAGTTTAGTTAAAGCTTTTTTGGCTGCCACTATCAATATCTTAATCAAGTATTTGTCTTCCCCTTGGATTCCTTCTTGTGATAGATTCCCCAGATACAACACTTGGCCTCCCTGGGGTATTTCATATCCTATTATTTCATTTATTATCCCTCCTATCTCTTCCCAGTAGTGCCTTATCTTTTGACATCCCCAGAATATGTGTGTATGGTTCGCCCCTTCCTGTCCACACTCCCTCCAACATGTTTTCTTTGCTGGTGTGTAATTGCCCTGTATTTCTGGTGTTATAAAGTATCTAATTATGTTTTTCCACCCAAACTCCCTCCATATCCTTGATCCTGTGGTTGTTTGTTGCGTCTTACATGTGTTATACCATTCCTCCTCTGTTATCTCTATTTCTAACTCTTTCTCCCACTTTTCTTTTACATACAATGTTGTATTTCCCTTACTGTCCATTATTGCCTGATATAGTGCTGATATCACCCTTCCCTTCCGTCCTTCGTATGACTTTACCATTATCTTAATTACCCCATTCTGTCTCTGTCTTGCTTTATTTCCTTGTTATAGTAGTCTCTAATCTGTAAATATCTAAAGTGGTCCCTATTCTCTAGTCCGTATCTTTCTTTCAAGTCTTGTAGAGTCTGCATCTCTCCTCCTTCTGTCATTGTACACATTGCTGTTATACCCCCCCGTTCCCATCTCTTGAACCCATGGTCTTCTATCCCTGGTCTGAATTTGTTGTCGTGTGCTATCCATCTCAGTATCTTAGATTATTTTTCTAGCTTGTATTTCTTTACTATTGTGTTCCATATGTTTATAGTGAATTTAGTAATTGGATCTAGTAGTTGTTCCTGTCTTCTGAACAGCTCCCTATCCCCTATCAGTGTCTGTAGTTTGAATCCTTCTCTTTTGGTTTCTATATCTTTCCATTTGGCCTCATAATTCACATTGCACCAGCATGCTACTGTTCTAAGCTGTGCTGCATAGTAATAGCTTTCTAAACTGGGTACTGCCATCCCTCCTTTCTCCTTTGGTAATTGTAGAGTCACATATCTGATCCTTGGCCTTTCCCCCCCCCCAAATTAATCTTGATATCTGTCTACCCCATTCCCTAAATTGTTTTTGTGGTATTAATATAGGTAGAGATTGAAATAGGTATAGTAACCTTGGTAATATGTTCATCTTAATGATTTCGATCCTTGAGCTGAAATCTAGGGGCATTACCGTCCATCTTTCTAGGTCTCTCTTGATTTTCTGCTCAAGTGCTTTTCTAGTGCTAGTAATACTCAGTATTTTTCTAGTGCTAGTACTACTCAAAGTGTTTTTTCTAGTGCTAGACAGTAATACTCAAGTGCTTTTCTAATGCTAGTAATACTCAGGTGCTTTTCTAGTGCTAGTAATACTCAGTATTTTTCTAGTGCTAGTACTATTCAAGTGCTTTTCTAGTGCTAGTACTACTCAGTATTTTTCTAGTGCTAGTAATACTCAAACTGTTCTAGTGCTAGTACTACTCAGGTGCTTTTCTAGTGCTAGTACTACTCAAAGTGCTTTTCTAGTGCTAGTACTACTCAAAGTGCTTTTCTAGTGCTAGTACTACTCAAAGTGCTTTTCTAGTGCTAGTACTACTCAAAGTGCTTTTCTAGTGCTAGTAATACTCAAAGTGCTCTACAGTGGAATGACTACATACATGTTTTTCAGTATGGCTGGGCCCAGTGAGCGCCACTCATTGAGCTACACAGGACCACTGAGCACACAATGAGGTGCACTCACACCTAGTCAAGTCAAGTCAAGTCAAGAGTTTTATTTGTCACGGCATACAAGCATACAGTGAAATGCGGGGGGTCATGCCCGCAGCGATTGTGCAATAATAGTAGTAGTAATAAGAATAGGAATGAGAATAAGACATTTGTGCAATAATACAAGTAATAAGAATAAGACATAACAGGTATAATGTACATACATTTTACAAAAAGCATGGTAAGACATGCTAAGGTCCTGCGATAGTGCAATACAATGTTAGCTACGGATGAGGCACTGGGTCTTATGTACACTGCTATACAATGCTATACTATACAATCTACAGTTATACTATGTGTCCTTATGCTAACTTGCTATATCCATCTATTTACTATACAAGAACCACTCCCGTTCTTTATTTTTTATTTTTTAAAGTGACCTTCTCATTGTGTAAAGTGACCATAAGTGTGAGCGTGTGCAGCATGTGTGTGTGTGTGTGTGTTCATGCTAAAGTGACTGTTAGTGTGTGAGCGTATACAGTGTGTGTGTTATGTGTGTGCTCATGTGTGCTTGTGTGTGGAGAGTTCAGTGTTCAAGACTCTGATGGCCTGGGGGAAGAAGCTGAGCCGAAGTCTCTCTGTCCTAGTTGCTGGTGTTCGCAGGCGTTTGCCTGACAGCAGCAGCTTGAACAGGCTGTTGTTGGGGTGGTGAGGGTCTTTCATTGTTCTGCAGGTGTTACGATTCCTGGAACGTTTCGTTGGCATGTCGGTGGTAGAGATGAGTAGAACCCAGAATGCAGACTTAACACGAGGAGAGGTAGTGGAGGATGAAAATAGACGAAGCACGAGTCGTGGATGAAAGTAATAAGCCTTTTACTGAACGTGGCAGCCAGGGGCGGATTTAGGATTGTAGGAGATCCGGGGCTTAGCCCAGATAGGTGCCCTTTATTTTTAATTTTTTTTTTTTTTTTTTTGGCAGGAAAGGGGTGGTTTGGAGGGGGTCAGGCACGACCCCCTCCACGGCAGATTTTATTTGAATTTAATTAACCTGTACGTGCAATTTCCTGCAATATAGAGCCTTCAATCTTGACCAATAAAGCTGCTCTTTTCACTATAAAACTCAGTTAACCATAACGTAGTTATGGTTAGATTTATATATTGGGGGGGGGATATATCATATTTTTCATATAATCAAAAAGTGGTGGAGCAAGATCATACCTTTGCTCCCCCAAGTTCAATAGTGGGAGAGCAGAGATGCTCCGAATGCTCTTATGGCCAGGCGTCTATGATTCACTGATACAAAGTAAAATAGTGCAGTGCAATAAAATAGTTAGTAAAATAGAATAAAATAATGCAATAGTGCATTGCAATAAAATAGTTATCATCGTATTTTTTCGGGAGGCCGGTAAGGAGTGCATTACAGTAGTCGAGTTGGCTTGAGATAAAGGCATGGATCTGGTTTTCAGCGTCCTTTTGATTTATAAATGGCCGTACTTTAGCTATGTTTCTAATGTGGAAGAATTACGTTTTTGTCAACTTGTTGATTGTGATTTAAAGCTTAGGTCTGAGTCTACCATAACACCAAGACTTAACTCACTCAAATACAGTTAGCAGCTGGATAGACCACAGATGGAAGCTGTGCTGCATAGTAATAGCTTTCTAAACTGGGTACTGCCATCCCTCCTTTCTCCTTTGGTAATTGTAGAGTCACATATCTGATCCTTGGCCTTTCCCCCCCCCCAAATTAATCTTGATATCTGTCTACCCCATTCCCTAAATTGTTTTTGTGGTATTAATATAGGTAGAGATTGAAATAGGTATAGTAACCTTGGTAATATGTTCATCTTAATGATTTCGATCCTTGAGCTGAAATCTAGGGGCATTACCGTCCATCTTTCTAGGTCTCTCTTGATTTTCTGCTCAAGTGCTTTTCTAGTGCTAGTAATACTCAGTATTTTTCTAGTGCTAGTACTACTCAAAGTGTTTTTTCTAGTGCTAGACAGTAATACTCAAGTGCTTTTCTAATGCTAGTAATACTCAGGTGCTTTTCTAGTGCTAGTAATACTCAGTATTTTTCTAGTGCTAGTACTATTCAAGTGCTTTTCTAGTGCTAGTACTACTCAGTATTTTTCTAGTGCTAGTAATACTCAAACTGTTCTAGTGCTAGTACTACTCAGGTGCTTTTCTAGTGCTAGTACTACTCAAAGTGCTTTTCTAGTGCTAGTACTACTCAAAGTGCTTTTCTAGTGCTAGTACTACTCAAAGTGCTTTTCTAGTGCTAGTACTACTCAAAGTGCTTTTCTAGTGCTAGTAATACTCAAAGTGCTCTACAGTGGAATGACTACATACATGTTTTTCAGTATGGCTGGGCCCAGTGAGCGCCACTCATTGAGCTACACAGGACCACTGAGCACACAATGAGGTGCACTCACACCTAGTCAAGTCAAGTCAAGTCAAGAGTTTTATTTGTCACGGCATACAAGCATACAGTGAAATGCGGGGGGGTCATGCCCGCAGCGATTGTGCAATAATAGTAGTAGTAATAAGAATAGGAATGAGAATAAGACATTTGTGCAATAATACAAGTAATAAGAATAAGACATAACAGGTATAATGTACATACATTTTACAAAAAGCATGGTAAGACATGCTAAGGTCCTGCGATAGTGCAATACAATGTTAGCTACGGATGAGGCACTGGGTCTTATGTACACTGCTATACAATGCTATACTATACAATCTACAGTTATACTATGTGTCCTTATGCTAACTTGCTATATCCATCTATTTACTATACAAGAACCACTCCCGTTCTTTATTTTTTATTTTTTAAAGTGACCTTCTCATTGTGTAAAGTGACCATAAGTGTGAGCGTGTGCAGCATGTGTGTGTGTGTGTGTTCATGCTAAAGTGACTGTTAGTGTGTGAGCGTATACAGTGTGTGTGTTATGTGTGTGCTCATGTGTGCTTGTGTGTGGAGAGTTCAGTGTTCAAGACTCTGATGGCCTGGGGGAAGAAGCTGAGCCGAAGTCTCTCTGTCCTAGTTGCTGGTGTTCGCAGGCGTTTGCCTGACAGCAGCAGCTTGAACAGGCTGTTGTTGGGGTGGTGAGGGTCTTTCATTGTTCTGCAGGTGTTACGATTCCTGGAACGTTTCGTTGGCATGTCGGTGGTAGAGATGAGTAGAACCCAGAATGCAGACTTAACACGAGGAGAGGTAGTGGAGGATGAAAATAGACGAAGCACGAGTCGTGGATGAAAGTAATAAGCCTTTTACTGAACGTGGCAGCCAGGGGCGGATTTAGGATTGTAGGAGATCCGGGGCTTAGCCCAGATAGGTGCCCTTTATTTTTCATTTTTTTTTTTTTTTTTTTGGCAGGAAAGGGGTGGTTTGGAGGGGGTCAGGCACGACCCCCTCCACGGCAGATTTTTTTTGAATTTAATTAACCTGTACGTGCAATTTCCTGCAATATAGAGCCTTCAATCTTGACCAATAAAGCTGCTCTTTTCACTATAAAACTCAGTTAACCATAACGTAGTTATGGTTAGATTTATATATTGGGGGGGGATATATCATATTTTTCATATAATCAAAAAGTGGTGGAGCAAGATCATACCTTTGCTCCCCCAAGTTCAATAGTGGGAGAGCAGAGATGCTCCGAATGCTCTTATGGCCAGGCGTCTATGATTCACTGATACAAAGTAAAATAGTGCAGTGCAATAAAATAGTTAGTAAAATAGAATAAAATAATGCAATAGTGCATTGCAATAAAATAGTTATCATCGTATTTTTTCGGGAGGCCGGTAAGGAGTGCATTACAGTAGTCGAGTTGGCTTGAGATAAAGGCATGGATCTGGTTTTCAGCGTCCTTTTGATTTATAAATGGCCGTACTTTAGCTATGTTTCTAATGTGGAAGAATTACGTTTTTGTCAACTTGTTGATTGTGATTTAAAGCTTAGGTCTGAGTCTACCATAACACCAAGACTGTGAGGTTTTGCCCGCTGCTCACCACCTTTTCTCTGTTTCTTTAAAGCCTACTGTTAGAAATTCCCTTCTCACTCACTCTCTCTAGCCCCCACCCTCTCGTTCTTTACTCTCGTTTACTCTCAGTGGCCACACCTGGACTATTATCAATTACCTCTCGCACCTGTGGTGGCAGGCTAATTAGTTCCCCTGTGGGCTTTAAATACCAGGGCTCTTCCCCTCGTTTCGGCGTGGGGTCGTGTTGTATTCATGCTGAGTCATATTCTCTAACATCTAGACTCTTTCGGGAGATCCTCTGGTCTACCAATGCTGTAAGATGGATCTCTCCAGCCTTGAGATGTTTGCTCCAGCCTTCGTCTGCTGTCGCCGTAGCCTGTGGAGGAGACTGTTCTGCGCTCCCTGTAACTTCCACGGGAGGCACCCCAGCGCTCCACTGCAGACCCCAGCGCAGCTGTTCGTCCTGACGCACATCTAGACCAACGCGCATCTCCCGGACCCTCGGGCTTGGCACGCTCTCCAGTCACCAGCGCGCAACGCGCATCTTCAAGGGCTTTGGCCACCTGTCGCCGTTTGCCTGGAGGGAGACATTGTACTGCGCTCTCTAATTCTCTACGGGAGGTATTCCAGTGTTCCACTCCAGACCAGCGCGCCAGATGCGCTCAAGCCTTCGCCACCTGCCGCCGTTTGCCTGGAGGGAGACACTGTACTGCGCTCTCTAATCCTCTACGGGAGGTATTCCAGTGTTCCACTTCAGACCTTCGAGCTTGGCACGCTCCTCCGTACCAGCGCACAGACGCGCATCTTCCAGACCTTCGAGCTTGGCACGCTCCTCCGTACCAGCGCACTGACGCGCATCTTCCAGACCTTCGAGCTTGGCACGCTCCTCCGTACCAGCGCACAGACGCGCATCTTCCAGACCTTCGAGCTTGGCACGCTCTCCAGACCTCAGCGCGCCGACGCGCATCTTCCAGACCTTCGTGCTTGGCACACTCCTCCTCGCAGACGCACCCCGAGGCGTCTCTCGGTTCCGACGCGCACACCAAGGTGTGGCGCGCACTCTGTTCCTCGGCTCCGACAGCGGCTACCCGGTGGACGACACCCTCGCCACCGCCACTGTTCCGACGCGCACACCAAGGTGTGGCGCGCACTCTGTTCCTCGGCTCCGACAGCGGCTACCCGGTGGACGACACCCTCGCCACCGCCACTGTTCCGACGCGCACACCAAGGTGTGGCGCGCACTCTGTTCCTCGGCTCCGACAGCGGCTACCCGGTGGACGACACCCTCGCCACCGCCACTGTTCCAGCACTCTGTTCCTCGGCTCCGACAGTCGGCTACCCGGTGGACGATACCCTCGCCACCGCCACTGTTCCAGCACTCTGTTCCTCGGCTCGGACAGCCAGCCACCCGGTGGCGATGCCCTCGCCCCGCTGCTGTCCCTGTACCATTACGCATACGCCTGGGTGAGTTTTGATTGTGATGTCACTCACCCAGCGTAGTGCCCTTGCCCCCGTTCCCGCTGCTGTCCCTGTACCTTTACGCATACGCCTGGGTGAGTTTTGATTGTGATGTCACTCACTCAGCGTAGTGCCCTTGCCCCCGTTCCCGCTGCTGTCCCTGTACCTTTACGCATACGCCTGGGTGAGTTTTGATTGTGATGTCACTCATCCAGCGTAATGCCTCTTGCCCCCGTCTCGCTGCTGTTCCTGTACCATTACGCATACGCCTGGGTGAATTTTGATTGTGATGTCACTCACCCAGCGTATTGCCTCCTTTAGTTCTCACTTAGTTATTAGTTTGGACATTTCATCTCCCACTCTGTTTTGTTCTCTCGTGGATATTATTTTGGACATTTCATCTCCCACTGTGTGTTTATTCACACGAAGATAGTATTTACTTTGTTACTTTGTTATTTGGACTGTTCTGCATCTGCTCTGTTTGTTCCCTTTGAATATTAACCCTCTCCTCTGTTCCGCAGAGCGGCCCAGATGTTTTCCCACCAGTCCCCAGTTCCTCCCTGTCCCCAGCCCGCCTCCGCGGGCCTCAGTCCCCTCTGCCCCTAGTTCTCCCCTTCTGTTTCCACCTAGTCCCTAGTTCCTTATCCCTAGTTCTCCTAGTCTCTAGTTCCTCTGTTCCCTAGGCGTTCCCTTAACCTTCCCTTAGGCGTTCCCTTACCTTCCCATAGTGTTCCCTTTTCCTGCCCGCCTCTTAAAGGCACTTTACCTTCCCCTCTTGTGTTATTCCAGTGTTTTGTGTTTTCTCCCTTAAAGGGACAGTGCCCTTTTTCCCTGTTCTAAATAAATATCTGTTTCTTGGCAAACCATCATACCTGTCTTGTGTTGTGCGATTGGGGTCGGTTACAAACCATAACAGTACGACCCCACCAAATCGACGACCCCAGCCAGCACAGACGGTGTATGTTGAGTTTGCCTTTTTTTTTTCTTGTTCCCTCTAGCTCCCCTGTTAGCCCTGTTTGCTTCCCGTTTTGCCCTGTTTGACCCCCCTGTAGCTAGCCATGCCCTGGCAGCTAACCCAGTCCCTCAGCAGGGCCCCTGTCTGCTAGCTTAGCCCCGGCTGCTAGCACAGCCTCTATGTTTATGCAGCCCTTGCTGCTGGCATAGGCCCTGTAGCTAGCCATGCCCTGGCGGCTAACCCAGTTTCCCTCTGCATGGCCTCCACTTTTTTGTGTAGTTTATCCCACTGCTAGGACTGCCCTTTCAGCTAGCAAGGTCAGTTTTTCTCACACAGCTAGGACTGTCCTTCCAGCTAGCTTGTGCTCTCATGCTGGTCCAGCCCTGTCTGCCAGCCTAGCTCCGGCAGCTAGCGCAGCCTCTATGTTGATGTAGCAGTACAGCTAGCATAGGCCCTGTAGCTATCAGTGCCCTGGCAGCTACCCTTTCCCTCTGCTAGCCTGGCTCCGGCAGCTTGCGCAGCCTCTATGTTGATGTAGCAGTACAGCTAGCATAGGCCCTGTAGCTATCAGTGCCCTGGCAGCTAACCTTCCCTCTGCTAGCCCTTTCCCGGTGCTTCCATGGTTACCCCTTAGCTACCCTGCTTGCCCCTCAGTTCCTCTAGACCAGTTGCTCTAGACCAGTTCCTCTAGACCAGTTCTCTAGACCAGTTATCTTGCCCAGTTCGCTAGACTAGTTCTCTAGACCCAGTTCCTCTAGACCAGTTGCCCCTCTGCTACCCTAGTTACCCCTCGGCGACCCTGTTTCTTTTGCTAGCCCCACTCTTGTGGTGGCTTCCCCTGCTGGCTTGGCCAGTACCTCTTGTTTTGCCCCCTGCCACTCTGTCTGTATTTGTTTTGGGTCGCCGGGTGGCTCCCGTTGAGGGGGGGGTACTGTGAGGTTTTGCCCGCTGCTCACCACCTTTTCTCTGTTTCTTTAAAGCCTACTGTTAGAAATTCCCTTCTCACTCACTCTCTCTAGCCCCCACCCTCTCGTTCTTTACTCTCGTTTACTCTCAGTGGCCACACCTGGACTATTATCAATTACCTCTCGCACCTGTGGTGGCAGGCTAATTAGTTCCCCTGTGGGCTTTAAATACCAGGGCTCTTCCCCTCGTTTCGGCGTGGGGTCGTGTTGTATTCATGCTGAGTCATATTCTCTAACATCTAGACTCTTTCGGGAGATCCTCTGGTCTACCAATGCTGTAAGATGGATCTCTCCAGCCTTGAGATGTTTGCTCCAGCCTTCGTCTGCTGTCGCCGTAGCCTGTGGAGGAGACTGTTCTGCGCTCCCTGTAACTTCCACGGGAGGCACCCCAGCGCTCCACTGCAGACCCCAGCGCAGCTGTTCGTCCTGACGCACATCTAGACCAACGCGCATCTCCCGGACCCTCGGGCTTGGCACGCTCTCCAGTCACCAGCGCGCAACGCGCATCTTCAAGGGCTTTGGCCACCTGTCGCCGTTTGCCTGGAGGGAGACATTGTACTGCGCTCTCTAATTCTCTACGGGAGGTATTCCAGTGTTCCACTCCAGACCAGCGCGCCAGATGCGCTCAAGCCTTCGCCACCTGCCGCCGTTTGCCTGGAGGGAGACACTGTACTGCGCTCTCTAATCCTCTACGGGAGGTATTCCAGTGTTCCACTTCAGACCTTCGAGCTTGGCACGCTCCTCCGTACCAGCGCACAGACGCGCATCTTCCAGACCTTCGAGCTTGGCACGCTCCTCCGTACCAGCGCACTGACGCGCATCTTCCAGACCTTCGAGCTTGGCACGCTCCTCCGTACCAGCGCACAGACGCGCATCTTCCAGACCTTCGAGCTTGGCACGCTCTCCAGACCTCAGCGCGCCGACGCGCATCTTCCAGACCTTCGTGCTTGGCACACTCCTCCTCGCAGACGCACCCCGAGGCGTCTCTCGGTTCCGACGCGCACACCAAGGTGTGGCGCGCACTCTGTTCCTCGGCTCCGACAGCGGCTACCCGGTGGACGACACCCTCGCCACCGCCACTGTTCCGACGCGCACACCAAGGTGTGGCGCGCACTCTGTTCCTCGGCTCCGACAGCGGCTACCCGGTGGACGACACCCTCGCCACCGCCACTGTTCCGACGCGCACACCAAGGTGTGGCGCGCACTCTGTTCCTCGGCTCCGACAGCGGCTACCCGGTGGACGACACCCTCGCCACCGCCACTGTTCCAGCACTCTGTTCCTCGGCTCCGACAGTCGGCTACCCGGTGGACGATACCCTCGCCACCGCCACTGTTCCAGCACTCTGTTCCTCGGCTCGGACAGCCAGCCACCCGGTGGCGATGCCCTCGCCCCGCTGCTGTCCCTGTACCATTACGCATACGCCTGGGTGAGTTTTGATTGTGATGTCACTCACCCAGCGTAGTGCCCTTGCCCCCGTTCCCGCTGCTGTCCCTGTACCTTTACGCATACGCCTGGGTGAGTTTTGATTGTGATGTCACTCACTCAGCGTAGTGCCCTTGCCCCCGTTCCCGCTGCTGTCCCTGTACCTTTACGCATACGCCTGGGTGAGTTTTGATTGTGATGTCACTCATCCAGCGTAATGCCTCTTGCCCCCGTCTCGCTGCTGTTCCTGTACCATTACGCATACGCCTGGGTGAATTTTGATTGTGATGTCACTCACCCAGCGTATTGCCTCCTTTAGTTCTCACTTAGTTATTAGTTTGGACATTTCATCTCCCACTCTGTTTTGTTCTCTCGTGGATATTATTTTGGACATTTCATCTCCCACTGTGTGTTTATTCACACGAAGATAGTATTTACTTTGTTACTTTGTTATTTGGACTGTTCTGCATCTGCTCTGTTTGTTCCCTTTGAATATTAACCCTCTCCTCTGTTCCGCAGAGCGGCCCAGATGTTTTCCCACCAGTCCCCAGTTCCTCCCTGTCCCCAGCCCGCCTCCGCGGGCCTCAGTCCCCTCTGCCCCTAGTTCTCCCCTTCTGTTTCCACCTAGTCCCTAGTTCCTTATCCCTAGTTCTCCTAGTCTCTAGTTCCTCTGTTCCCTAGGCGTTCCCTTAACCTTCCCTTAGGCGTTCCCTTACCTTCCCATAGTGTTCCCTTTTCCTGCCCGCCTCTTAAAGGCACTTTACCTTCCCCTCTTGTGTTATTCCAGTGTTTTGTGTTTTCTCCCTTAAAGGGACAGTGCCCTTTTTCCCTGTTCTAAATAAATATCTGTTTCTTGGCAAACCATCATACCTGTCTTGTGTTGTGCGATTGGGGTCGGTTACAAACCATAACAGTACGACCCCACCAAATCGACGACCCCAGCCAGCACAGACGGTGTATGTTGAGTTTGCCTTTTTTTTTTCTTGTTCCCTCTAGCTCCCCTGTTAGCCCTGTTTGCTTCCCGTTTTGCCCTGTTTGACCCCCCTGTAGCTAGCCATGCCCTGGAAGCTAACCCAGTCCCTCAGCAGGGCCCCTGTCTGCTAGCTTAGCCCCGGCTGCTAGCACAGCCTCTATGTTTATGCAGCCCTTGCTGCTGGCATAGGCCCTGTAGCTAGCCATGCCCTGGCGGCTAACCCAGTTTCCCTCTGCATGGCCTCCACTTTTTTGTGTAGTTTATCCCACTGCTAGGACTGCCCTTTCAGCTAGCAAGGTCAGTTTTTCTCACACAGCTAGGACTGTCCTTCCAGCTAGCTTGTGCTCTCATGCTGGTCCAGCCCTGTCTGCCAGCCTAGCTCCGGCAGCTAGCGCAGCCTCTATGTTGATGTAGCAGTACAGCTAGCATAGGCCCTGTAGCTATCAGTGCCCTGGCAGCTACCCTTTCCCTCTGCTAGCCTGGCTCCGGCAGCTTGCGCAGCCTCTATGTTGATGTAGCAGTACAGCTAGCATAGGCCCTGTAGCTATCAGTGCCCTGGCAGCTAACCTTCCCTCTGCTAGCCCTTTCCCGGTGCTTCCATGGTTACCCCTTAGCTACCCTGCTTGCCCCTCAGTTCCTCTAGACCAGTTGCTCTAGACCAGTTCCTCTAGACCAGTTCTCTAGACCAGTTCTCTTGCCCAGTTCGCTAGACTAGTTCTCTAGACCCAGTTCCTCTAGACCAGTTGCCCCTCTGCTACCCTAGTTACCCCTCGGCGACCCTGTTTCTTTTGCTAGCCCCACTCTTGTGGTGGCTTCCCCTGCTGGCTTGGCCAGTACCTCTTGTTTTGCCCCCTGCCACTCTGTCTGTATTTGTTTTGGGTCGCCGGGTGGCTCCCGTTGAGGGGGGGGTACTGTGAGGTTTTGCCCGCTGCTCACCACCTTTTCTCTGTTTCTTTAAAGCCTACTGTTAGAAATTCCCTTCTCACTCACTCTCTCTAGCCCCCACCCTCTCGTTCTTTACTCTCGTTTACTCTCAGTGGCCACACCTGGACTATTATCAATTACCTCTCGCACCTGTGGTGGCAGGCTAATTAGTTCCCCTGTGGGCTTTAAATACCAGGGCTCTTCCCCTCGTTTCGGCGTGGGGTCGTGTTGTATTCATGCTGAGTCATATTCTCTAACATCTAGACTCTTTCGGGAGATCCTCTGGTCTACCAATGCTGTAAGATGGATCTCTCCAGCCTTGAGATGTTTGCTCCAGCCTTCGTCTGCTGTCGCCGTAGCCTGTGGAGGAGACTGTTCTGCGCTCCCTGTAACTTCCACGGGAGGCACCCCAGCGCTCCACTGCAGACCCCAGCGCAGCTGTTCGTCCTGACGCACATCTAGACCAACGCGCATCTCCCGGACCCTCGGGCTTGGCACGCTCTCCAGTCACCAGCGCGCAACGCGCATCTTCAAGGGCTTTGGCCACCTGTCGCCGTTTGCCTGGAGGGAGACATTGTACTGCGCTCTCTAATTCTCTACGGGAGGTATTCCAGTGTTCCACTCCAGACCAGCGCGCCAGATGCGCTCAAGCCTTCGCCACCTGCCGCCGTTTGCCTGGAGGGAGACACTGTACTGCGCTCTCTAATCCTCTACGGGAGGTATTCCAGTGTTCCACTTCAGACCTTCGAGCTTGGCACGCTCCTCCGTACCAGCGCACAGACGCGCATCTTCCAGACCTTCGAGCTTGGCACGCTCCTCCGTACCAGCGCACTGACGCGCATCTTCCAGACCTTCGAGCTTGGCACGCTCCTCCGTACCAGCGCACAGACGCGCATCTTCCAGACCTTCGAGCTTGGCACGCTCTCCAGACCTCAGCGCGCCGACGCGCATCTTCCAGACCTTCGTGCTTGGCACACTCCTCCTCGCAGACGCACCCCGAGGCGTCTCTCGGTTCCGACGCGCACACCAAGGTGTGGCGCGCACTCTGTTCCTCGGCTCCGACAGCGGCTACCCGGTGGACGACACCCTCGCCACCGCCACTGTTCCGACGCGCACACCAAGGTGTGGCGCGCACTCTGTTCCTCGGCTCCGACAGCGGCTACCCGGTGGACGACACCCTCGCCACCGCCACTGTTCCGACGCGCACACCAAGGTGTGGCGCGCACTCTGTTCCTCGGCTCCGACAGCGGCTACCCGGTGGACGACACCCTCGCCACCGCCACTGTTCCAGCACTCTGTTCCTCGGCTCCGACAGTCGGCTACCCGGTGGACGATACCCTCGCCACCGCCACTGTTCCAGCACTCTGTTCCTCGGCTCGGACAGCCAGCCACCCGGTGGCGATGCCCTCGCCCCGCTGCTGTCCCTGTACCATTACGCATACGCCTGGGTGAGTTTTGATTGTGATGTCACTCACCCAGCGTAGTGCCCTTGCCCCCGTTCCCGCTGCTGTCCCTGTACCTTTACGCATACGCCTGGGTGAGTTTTGATTGTGATGTCACTCACTCAGCGTAGTGCCCTTGCCCCCGTTCCCGCTGCTGTCCCTGTACCTTTACGCATACGCCTGGGTGAGTTTTGATTGTGATGTCACTCATCCAGCGTAATGCCTCTTGCCCCCGTCTCGCTGCTGTTCCTGTACCATTACGCATACGCCTGGGTGAGTTTTGATTGTGATGTCACTCACCCAGCGTATTGCCTCCTTTAGTTCTCACTTAGTTATTAGTTTGGACATTTCATCTCCCACTCTGTTTTGTTCTCTCGTGGATATTATTTTGGACATTTCATCTCCCACTGTGTGTTTATTCACACGAAGATAGTATTTACTTTGTTACTTTGTTATTTGGACTGTTCTGCATCTGCTCTGTTTGTTCCCTTTGAATATTAACCCTCTCCTCTGTTCCGCAGAGCGGCCCAGATGTTTTCCCACCAGTCCCCAGTTCCTCCCTGTCCCCAGCCCGCCTCCGCGGGCCTCAGTCCCCTCTGCCCCTAGTTCTCCCCTTCTGTTTCCACCTAGTCCCTAGTTCCTTATCCCTAGTTCTCCTAGTCTCTAGTTCCTCTGTTCCCTAGGCGTTCCCTTAACCTTCCCTTAGGCGTTCCCTTACCTTCCCATAGTGTTCCCTTTTCCTGCCCGCCTCTTAAAGGCACTTTACCTTCCCCTCTTGTGTTATTCCAGTGTTTTGTGTTTTCTCCCTTAAAGGGACAGTGCCCTTTTTCCCTGTTCTAAATAAATATCTGTTTCTTGGCAAACCATCATACCTGTCTTGTGTTGTGCGATTGGGGTCGGTTACAAACCATAACAAAGACTTAACTCACTCAAATACAGTTAGCAGCTGGATAGACCACAGATGGAAATTAGCCTCTGCTAAATCTGGTGCAAACATATTTTCATGTAACAATGATGAATTGTAAAAAAAAAAAAAAAAAAAAATTTTTAAATAGATTCGGGGCTTTTCAGAATACATTCAGGGCTTGAGCCCAAGTAGCCACCCCCTAGCCCCGCCCCTGGTGGCAACAATACAAAAACTGACTCACAGGGAATACGGAGAAACATAAAGTTGACAGCACACAGGACGAGGGTAACATGAGTAATGATCCAGCAAGGAAGGCAGGGCAGACAACACTAATATACACAGACTAATTGACACATGAGGGTGATTGGGAACAAGACACAGCTGCGTGGAAAAGACTGAACAACCTGGGGTAAAATACTGAAACATGACGAGACTAAATAACACATAGATACAGACATAGGGGAGAAATCACTAGACTAGACAATGGGGCACAACACAGACAGCAGATACACAGACAACAGATTAGTGAGCATGACAGAGAACAAATTAATAAACATAGACAGGCACAAATGCAGCAGTGTATTGTTCATGAGTGGTGCTGAAAGTCCGATGGCCGGTCCAATAGGACCGGGGGGGTGACAGCAGGCTGTGGATTTGCACCTCTTGTTATATAAGACCTGCAGGGGTGGTAGTGCAATACCCGTAGTACGCTCAGCTGAGCACACCACTCTGTAGGCTGTAGGGCCTTCCTGTCCTGTGCCGTGCTGTTTCCATACCAGGCAGTGATGTTTCCAGTCAAGATGCTCTCTACAGCTCCGGAGTAGAAGGACTGGAGTATCTTCCCCGATACTCTGAACTTCCTTAACTGTCTCAGGTGGTAGATGTAGGGTTTATTAATTGCATATATTCCATTATCACTGACTGGATCAGTCCCATACATTTGTATACCTATTAAACTTTAAAAAGCACCAAAATTAAACAAATTGAGTCACATTTAATTGAACCGTAAGATTTCATGATGCATTAAACCGTTGCATAATTTAGCATTTGAATCAAATCAAAAACCATGCTTCCCCTATTTGAAAATGATTTTCCAGAGAGAAGAATAGAACGTGAATTAACAGTGGAATATGTCATACAGAGGCGATTGTTTAACGTCTTAATTGCCTAGAGATGTGTCTCTAACTGTGCTGTGCAGAAAGTTGGTTTCTTTGTCATCACGTCGCTAAATCCACTGGTCCTCCTGAGAGTCGGGCTACAGCAGTAATTAAGTCAGACAACTCAGAAGGAGTAACAGGAATCTCATCGATTGCCTTCCTCCCTTCATTCCAAGCCTTTCTTCGGAAGGGAGAAGCGGGAAGGGAATCTTGTGGAGAGAAAAAAAAGAAAAGAATAGAGTTGGAATATTGGCAAGTGAATTTATCAGCACTGGAATAAATTAATGAATGGGAACTTCTGGACGTTCAGTTGATGACCCTGAAATAAAAAGGAACAAAAGGGCGCCTGGGGGGTGGGGGGCAATGGTAGTGAAAAGCAGCCTCTTTTCATACAACCCTTTGACGTAATTTCCATACAAATGGTGAAAAATGCCCCCCAACATCTGTTCACGAGGGCAAAAAATCTAATCTAAGAGATTATCATCTGTTGGCTGATTGCTAGGCCTACAAACGGTACATTCTAGAGGCGTGACACAGAACGAGCTGGCCATGGCATATTCATATTTGGGCTATTTTGCATAACGGACCATAAACAGTAGTTTATGGATTGACCTTTACATCCAGCATAATGCTTGTGCTTCGTCTAGACGAGTCCCAGTAGCCAGGCGTCTCTGTATCTGGGTGCTAGCCCAAGCTGTAGCGTGTTGAAGTGGGAGTGCCCTCAGCCTATACATAAACTAAACTTTGCACAACGAATATCTAAACAGACATGGACATTAAATGGAAACAAGTGAGTGTCTTTGTAGAAAGTTGTTGACATTATGGGAAATTACCGTCTTCTCCAGAGTCAGACAAGACGATATATATACCAATTTCCTCTGTTCATTAGAAAGCTATCTGGCTGCAAGCTAGCTAGCTTAGCACAAAATAATGGAAGCAGATCACGGACTACTCGATAGCTTTCTCCTGAATGCACAGAGAGGAAATTGGTATCCATCTTCTCATCTGACTCTGGATAAGATGTTAAGTGCATTTCCGAATAATGTCTGCGTGTTCCTTCAACCTGCTTGCATGCTGCCATTTTTTATATCACTGACGTTCATACCATGCGGTTCCACTCCACTCATCATAGCAGGTTAGGCCCCGTCCATAAAGACCCCTAGTCAGTTCCCTGACTAGGCAACGAGGGGGCTGCTACAGTAGTTTGCCGCTTTTTGTAATTACATTTCCCCATGTGTGCGTGACACAGTGATAAGGACACGCCTTCAATGTCCAATAAATGTTTTTATCAAAGACAGCAGTTCTGTTTCTTCACAATCATCTTTGTTACAAGCCGTTTCGTAATTATAACTACATTATGTATTCTGTTTGGGAATATATACACACTTGCTAGCGCCTTTGTCATGACGTTCAGCAACCAGACATATAATTAAACCGGCAAGAGTGGGCGGGACAACATAGATTGAACGGCCTAATGACTCTCAGCAGTGCTGACTGTGACCTAGTGGTTGAATGGAAGCTCTCGTTTATGATTTGACCTTCGCTTTTAATAATACTGGTTGATGACAAATTGGGACAAGCGATGATGTTCCTCTGGGCCCCAGAAGTGATATAAGGCCAGGTGAAGAGGTTAAATAGACGGAGATTGAACATGTGGCTTTTAAGGTGCAAGCTGTGAGTGAGAGGGACACGTTCGGGTGATATATAGACCAAAGCATCATGGGTAATTTGGTTCTAAATGAGTTTGGATTGCTACCATCACCAACAGCTGCTCCCCATGTGTCTGTCAAGTGTCCACGTGCGCGCACGAATGCACGCACGTGTACACACACAGACACACACACACACACACACACACACACACACACACACACACACACACACACACACACACACACACACACACACACACACACACACACACACACACACACACACACACACACACACACACACACACACACACACACACACACATGCCTACAGTATGATCAGCTGGAGAGATATGCAGTTTAATGATCTCCTGTAAATCAAGCTAATAGTGACTAACTTTATTGTTTATCAGCAACAGGCAACAAACTAAGAACTGCTTTGGTGCATTTCTCTGATCAGAATTAAAGTTCTCATAACTGTTAGTTCAACCTCCACAATATTTTGTCATTTGTGCACATCATAGTAGCAGTTTCTCATTCCTCAGAATAAATTGCAAATGCTTTTGGACATGCATCAATTGCTTTCATACAATTCTCTGCTGTTTTATAACATTATCATTTGCTTATGTCATGTCAGTAAAAATTAACTATACTTATGACTGCTGAATAGTCATTCCCTATAAAACGAATAGTCCTCATTTCATTGCTTGAGTCATTACATACAAAAATTTTGAACTAGTTGTCAAAATCTGTCAATTGTGGACCATGTTGTCAATCACAGCCTCACAATGGCTGAGGCTGGTCGAATGGTGCAGCCAAATGTTGAGAGAACCACTGTAAATTAAATTACAGTTTTTCTCAATTGCTTTGGTGCATTTCTCTGATCAGAATTAAAGTTATCATAACTGTTAGTTCAACCTCCACAACATTTTGTCATTTGTGCACATCATAGTATCAGTTTCTCATTCCTCCGAACAAATTGCAAATGCTTTTGGACATGCATCAATTGCTTTCATACAATTCTCTGCTGTTTTATAACATTATCATTTGTGTTGAAGGCAGAGGTTCTGTGTAGGATTGTTAGTAACTGTCTAACTGCATATATAACGGTTTACACTAGTAACTGTCTAACTGCATATATAACTGTTTCCACTAGAGGGTGCTCTAGGCGGAGACACTCAGGAACACCACCAGGTGGCAAGTATAAATAGAGATGTCTCCTCCCACTTCTTTCTCTTCCCCCTAGCCTCTCAGTGAGAGGAGACCTGTAGTGTTACTGCTCTGCCATGTGAATAATAAACCACGCCAGTTAAGGCTCAAGATAGAAACCATGCCTCTTGACCACATTATTGTCGCCCTATAGCCGAATTCTGTCAACAATTTGCTTATGTCATGTCAGTCAAAATTAACTATACTTATGACAGCTGAATAGTCATTCCCTATAAAACGAATAGTCATCATTTCATTGCTTGAGTCATTACATACAAAAATGTTGAACTAGTTGTCAAAATCTGTCAATCACAGCCTCACAATGGCTGAGGCTGGTCGAAGGGTGCAGCCAAATGTTGAGAGAACCACTGCAAATAAAATGACTGTATTTCAAACATTTAGTCGGGAGAGCAGGTGTGTATACTGGACAGTAATTCAGCACTAAACAATCTGCACTGCACTACTGCCATTGTGTCATACATGAAGCTTGCAGTGGGACAAGAACTTGTCACTTTTTACATTTTACATTTAGACAGCTTTACTGCAGCACAGATTTACTGTATTGTAGTGTAAAGTAGTGTTACAGTAAAGATTTGCCATATTTACAGTATGGTACTGTACTGCAGCATTTTACAAGTGGGAAGCACTGTTATTGTACACTACAGTAATATGGGTTACTGTAAAGCAGTATATCTCATGTTTGCTGTACATTACTGTAATTTTACTCTGCACCACATAGGATTGCAAGACAAGCTCGCAGAGGTGGAAGAGGGCCCCTTTTTACTCCGCAACAAGAGCAAGCCATTTGTGCAATCGTGATTGCACACAATGCCACAAGGTTGAGAGAGATACAAAGCGCTGTTATAGAGGATGACAATATCTTTGGGAATATTGAATCTGTTTCAATCGCTACAATTGACAGAGTGCTCAGGGGAAATTAAATGCGCATGAAACAATTGTAGTATAATGTGCCATTTGATCGGAACAGCGACAGAGTGAAGGAGATCCGCCACCAGTATGTACAAGTAAAACATTTATGTGTTCTATGCATACTCTAATGTTCAGTGCTGTAAACTGGTTACTTTGTGTAGTGCCATGCAGTACACGTACATGACAGTTCATACTGTACAATATGTTGTCCAAAATGCATTATGTTACACGGGAAAAGTTTATAGTTTTTCTCTCTCTCTTCTGGGATAAAGCGTGTACCAGGGAACCGCTGCACACATTATACGTTGATGAGGCAGGTTTCAATCTGGCAAAGGGTAGAAGGCGTGGAAGAAATCACATTGGACAGAGAGCAATAATTGATGTCCCAGACCAACAAGGAGGGAATATTACAATGTGTAAAGTGTGTACAGTAATGTGTAACTGTAGATGTCAAATGGCTGTGTAAATAGTGTTTAGTGCTGTCTTGAGCATTTTCAGGTAGTGTCACCCAGATCTGACTTTTTTGCATTGGAAAACACTTACAGAGTGATCTGTCATAATGAAAACATGACAAAGCCATTTGACTATCTTGTTCATAAACAATGGTGTCAGGACTTTTCATTTTGATGACACTGACACTTTCATTGACATGAATACTTGCTTTTGAAGAAGGAACTATCCATTTTGAGCAAGTGACACGCTTTTGCAGGTTATCAACTAGGTTTTGCATTTGCATTTGCACTAACTGTTGTGCAAATGTAAATAGTGATGTGAGAAATGCACCAAAGTGACTGAGAAAACTGTAATTGGCAATCCTGGGTCTAAAGTGCCACAGGGCTGGGATACGCATTTTAAAAAGGATATTTCAAACACTAAAATTATTTGAAGCTTTTATATTTTTGGGCCAAAGGAGGGATTTTTTTTTTATCTACTTTTTCTCCCATTTTCAATTTTTCTCCCATCCCAATTTCGTATCGTCCAATTCTACCCTCCCCTGTCTCGAACGCTGTTAGGCCATGCCTCCCACAGGCCGGCTGCAATGTGGACGAAGCCTTGCATCACGTGTCCCCTCCGGTACACGATGAGGCAGCCGTCGCAACTTTTCACCTGCACAGCGCGATCTTCCTGATTCTGCTGCACAGGCGCACCAACCGACCTGTAGGAGTCGCTGTCCACAACGTCCGATCCCCACCCACCAGCTTCCCACCCCTAACACTGCCAATTTGTGTTAGTATGAACGACCAGCCAAGCTGGTAGCAATGCGGAGAGCTGGGCTCGAATCCAGCATCTCCTGCACTAGTGGCGAGCGCCTTGCCCACTGCGCCACTTAGCCGCTTGGCCAAAGGAGGGATTTTAAATTCTGGTGTGAGAGACTGTGTGAGAGGCTGTGTGAGAGACTGTGTGAGAGAGACTGTGTGAGAGACTGTGTGAGAGGCTGTGTGTGAGAGACTGTGTGAGAGACTGTGTGAGAGACTGTGTGAGAGACTGTGTGAGAGGCTGTGTGAGAGACTGTGTGAGAGGCTGTGTGAGAGGCTGTGTGAGAGACTGTGTGTGAGAGACTGTGTGTGAGAGACTGTGTGTGAGAGACTGTGTGTGAGAGCCTGTGTGTGAGAGGCTCGGATTGTGTCTCAATCATGGTTTCTTGGAGTAAAAGAGGTGAGTTTTGAGGAGTTTACTGAAGCAGAGTTGGGGCTTTGCAGAGTTCTGTGGGGAGGGAGTTCCAGATGGTGGGAGCTGCCACGCTGAAAGTTCGGTTCCCAAAGGATCGCAAGGACCGTGACTGAGTGCCTGAAACCCCGGACAGGACCCCATTACAGTAGTCCAGGCGGGAGGTGACGAAGGCATGGATGAGGGTCTCTGCTGTGGAGTCGGAGAGTGATGGTCGGAGTCTGGAGATGTTTCTGAGGTGATAGAAGGCGGATTTGGTGACAGAACTGACATGGGCTTGGTAGGAAAGGGTGGAGTACTTTATACTTTATATTATACTGTACCTAATAACATGTAACAATAACTTTTAGCTCAGATCTATGTCCCCAATTAAATAAAGTAAATATAAAGTAAACACAAAGTCAACTAAATATTCTCAAGCCTGAGAATACTTTCCACAGAAACAATTGTGTGCCCAGGCTGACAAGAGCTTTCTATACATCCTCTCACCTCGCTGCACTCCTCATCTCAAAGTCATCCGCCCACCTGTCTCGAGTTTGATTGACAGACAGGGATGGAGAGAGTGTGGAAGAAAGTGGGAGCGAGAGACGGAAGGCGGGTTTTAAGGGAGGGGAGGCGGAGTCTGAGGCGAAAACAACAGCGTTTGCTCCCCGGTTGACTGCTGTTAGTCGGCGGTCTATTCTGGCCTGCCCTGTGACTGCCAGTAGGCTAATTAGCACTGAGCCGAGTGCTTAATCCCCATCTAAGTCATTAGACTGCGAAACAAACAGTGGTGCTCAGAGTGGAGGTAATTAAGAGCGATCCCTGACATTCTGGCTAAGTGTTGCGGTCTCCTAAGCTGAGCTCTTCTGCCTGTCAAAACAAACTTTTAACCCATGTCAGATGTGCAGTAGGCAGGGGTCACTAGGCAGACCAGGCACTGCGCCCAGGGCCCCGCCTTCCTTAACAGGACCCCGACCTATCAGGCCATGAACATTATTTCAACCGAATGGCAAAATGTCAAAATGGCTGTACAACTCTGGTGTGGAGATCCAATTTAGCGTAACTAATCATTTATTTGCCTAAGGCCCTCAACAATCGATGGACGGCGCTGGCAGTAGGCCTAACATGCAGACAGAAACGACATGAATGAAACATACGTGATGATTATGCACACACACATACACACACGCGCACATGTACACATACATGCATACACACACATGCACACAATTTCATGCTCTCTGTCTCTCACACACACACACACACACACACACACACACACACACACACACACACACACACACACACACACACACACACACACACACACACACACACACACACACACACACACACACACACACACACACACACACACACACACACACACACACACACACACACACACGCCTACACCAAATCCTGGCATCGTTGGCCGGCATGCCGAGTGAAGCGTGAGTCCCTCTGCAGTGCCGTGATGTCACGCTGCACCATGTCATTTAATGATCACTCTCACTCGCTCACTCTCTCACTGCTCCAACGCAATCATCATTCATTCTTTCCCACCATTTGTTTAGCCGTTTCCCTCCCTAGGTTTTAGAGACGCCCGACACCCTCGGCACCATTACGTCTAACTGCGGGGGGGAGATTAGAGCGGGAGCCGTGAGCAGCACTATGTTTCTTCTGCCGACGGGTCCAGGAGTCACCGGGGATGTTTCTGCTCCGGTGATGGAGACCGGAGGCACTTCTGTCTCTGACTCATCCCAGCTCCCCTGCCTCATCCCAGCTCCCCTGCCTCATCCCAGCTCCCCTGCCTCATCCCAGCTCCCCTGCCTCATCCCAGCTCCCCTGCCTCATCCCAGCCCCCCTGCCTCATCCCAGCTCCCCTGCCTCATCCCAGCTCCCCTGCCTCATCCCAGCTCCCCTGCCTCATCCCAGCCCCCCTGCCTCATCCCAGCTCCCCTGCCTCATCCCAGCTCCCCTGCCTCATCCCAGCTCCCCTGCCTCATCCCAGCTCCCCTGCCTCATCCCAGCTCCCCTGCCTCATCCCAGCTCCCCTGCCTCATCCCAGCTCCCCTGTCTCATCCCAGCTCCCCTGCCTCATCCCAGCTCCCCTGCCTCATCCCAGCTCCCCTGCCTCATCCCAGCTCCTCTGCCTCATCCCAGCTCCCCTGCCTCATCCCAGCTCCCCTGCCTCATCCCAGCTCCCCTGCCTCATCCCAGCTCCTCTGCCTCATCCCAGCTCCCCTGCCTCATCCCAGATCCCCTGCCTCATCCCAGCTCCCCTGCCTCATCCCAGCTCCCCTGACTGATCCCAGCTTCCCCGCCTGCCCGGCTCATTATCAGTATTAGCGGGGTCTTTTTCCATCAATCGCACCTCTGCAAAACTTGATTGCCGTGTGTAAACGTCGACCCTGACCCAGGGGTCAGACACGAGGCGTTATGGTGATTACTGGTTAAGAAAAGGTGCACCTACATAGGGTTGGGGGAGGGGGTAATGCCGACATGATGCGAGTGACGCGAGGAGGACAGTAGAGGGACGAGATGCACGTAATGTGCAGGCGGAGCTTTTCAGCTAACTGTGCGCGCACACACACACACACACACACACACACACACACACACACACACACACACACACACACACACACACACACACACACACACACACACACACACACACACACACACACACACACACACACACACACACACACACACACACACACACACACACACACACACACACACACACATTCATGTCAAAGAATATACAATTACTGGTTAAGGAGAGCCGGGAAAAGGTAGAGTAAAATGACGCTGACATGGTGACACGACCTGCACGGTGACACGTCCCATTATGCAAAGAACCAGGATGGAAATAAGATGGGGCATTCCTGCGCTGTCCTCAAGCGCTTTCTATTCTGTCCTTTCAAGGGTATTCTGTCTCTCTCTACTTGACTTAATAGCTGTATATACCTGGCTTTAAAAAATGTCATACAAATCAACCAGTCAGACTGTCAGGCTTTAAAACGGTGTAGGGCACAGGCCTAGAATTGTGCCCTGAGAGAGGGAACTGCGCCCTGAGAGGGAGGTTTGCCGTGAGTGGGAGGTTTAAAGGGTCAAAGTGGGTATCAAACAAGAGGGAAGACTGTCAGGTTTTAAACTGTGGATACCAAACAGAAGGTAAAGACGACTTTGAACTGTTAAACAGTAGCTAATGCAGAACTATATATTGCACTGTAAAAAAAAGAAAAGAAAAAAAGACAACATGTTATATGTCTGCACTTTATGTGCTCATTTCATGTCTTTTCTATTCTACTAAAACTGAATTAAACCATAAACAAAGTGGCCTCCTAATGTGAAAAACTGTGATTTTATATGTCTGCACTTATTTTAACCTTGCTATTATTTTACTTATTTTTAGTTTTATTTCTACGCCCCACTATCCGCTGGGTGCATACTATGACCTTTATCATGTTTTGTAACAGATTACAGAAATTCAAGAAGCATATTGGAACGTGAGGTTCTGATATGATTTAGATGAATATTATCTGCATTAATTTATCCCACTTTATGCTTTGCTCTTGCTGCATGTTTTACACAGATTTGATATCTTATTTCTTACTGATGTGAAGCACTTTGAACTGCAATCCCCTGTATGAAAGGTGCTATACAAATAAAGTTATTATTAATCAATCAATTCTGTCTGCGGTGGAGGGGTTGACCTGCTGTCGTGTGGCAGTGAAGGCCTTCTGTGGTGTGGCAGTGAAAGGGTTAACTGTCTTGCTGTGTTTTTTTTTCTACGATCTGTAAGGTGACCTTGGGTGTCGTGAAAGGCGCCACCAAATATCATGTATTATTATTATTATTATTATTATTATTATTATTATTATTATTATTATTATTATTATTATTATTATTATTATTATTATTATTATTATTATTATTATTATTATTATTATTATTATTATTATTATTATTATTATTATCTTCACTCCAAGACAGCAAAGTGTTTGTGAACTTTGCATACTGTCATGTCAATGTGAATACGGTACCTATACATGATGTAGCTGATTCGCTATATTGTACACACACTCACAGACACATCAATGAATTAACAATGCCGTTGTAGATCATGTGTGACGTATGGTGAGGAGAGTATGAACGCTATGCTTCTCTTTTAAAAAGGGGACAGTTCACCCAAAATGAAAAAAACAAACACACTTATTGTCCCTCTTAGAGTGTTGTCTCTCCATCCAGATAGTCTGGTGTGAGTTGCCTAGTTTTGGAGATCTCTGCCGTAGAGATGTCCGCTGTCACTCCAATACAATGGAGCTGGATGGCTTGTGGTGCTCAAAGAACAAAAACTCAAAAGCAATCAGCAATGTCTCTTTCCAGAAATCATGACACGCCCACCCGGGTCACAACCTTTTCACCATGCTTCCCCACGGAAGCTGCCCAGCACATTGAAAACCTGCCACGGACTCAGTTTCTGCCCCTCAGCAGCTCACCTTGTAAATGAGCCAGGTGTCCCCCCCGCTATGGGGAGCTGCTAGGGATGGAATTGTATACTCTATTTTGCACTGACAACAGATCATTAGCCATTGCAGTTTATTGTCTTGTCTCGTTGTAGCACTGTTTTGTCCTGTTTTGCACAATTTTTTTTTAATTATGCACTGCACTGTAAATGCCGTCTCACGTTTTTTTGTAAATATAATGGCGATTAAAAGTTATCTAAATCTGAATTACTTAATTACTTATTATTTCTAATAGTAATGCATGGGGGTGTACTTGGGTAGGAAATAGTTCCATTCTATCGGAGTGACGCCAGACTCTACGGCAGATATCTCCATTATCAAGACAGTGCAAGACAGTCCTTCTAATATTTCACAAGTGCCATGTTATAGCCCTGCCCATGGGCAGCATGCTATGGTAACAAATGACTATTTATATTAGTAATTCAATGGGAAATGCGGCACTCCCACCTTAGAAGCCATTGTGACATTCTATGGGTGTTCTTATCGGCCAAAACATTGGATGAATGTCATCTATTTGCTTTTAGTGAAACTCCCCTGTTTGAATGGGAGAGCGCCTTGTGGTCCTGTTTAGTGGAGAGAACAGGGATGAAAATGCCCTCCAAATTCACCCCTGCATGTGTTTGTTTGTTTGTTTGTGTCTGTGCGTGGACGTGTGTATGTTTGTGTGCGTCTGTGTGTGCGTGTGCATGTGGACGTGTGTGCACACGTAACCCACTTGGATTTGAAACCACTGGTCAAATCCAAGGCGAATTCTCTCTGTACAAGGGAGAGATCAGGCTTACTAGGCTTCAGTCAGGGCCAGGGTCTAACTACACTACCCCCCCCCCCCCCCTCCCCTTTGACCTCACCCAGCAGAGAAACCCCTCACGGTCACGGCACTACTGTAACTCATAGTATATATATAGATTCCAGTGTTCATTGCAACCATATTTATTGTAATGTATAACATAACTGATCGGGCATACAGACCCTCATCTGCACCTTTGATCACACTGCCTACTTGCTCAGATGCGTATATTTAGAGTTAATCATATTGTTTACACTGCCTATTTTTACTTGTGTACTGTACTATAGTTGTTTTGCCTGTATTTGTGTCTTCTACTATTACCATGCTGTAATACCTGTACCCCCCCTCCCCCATACTGCTATGATGCCTGCATTTCCCCAAGGGGATCAGTAAAGGAATATCTTATCTTATCTTAATTAACCCACCTGAATTCAAGCCAGAGATCTAGGTTCATCAATCTGCGCATGCAGAGTTCGGGAGTAGGCACGAAAAAGTGCAGATCGACTTGGGATTAGTCTCTCCGTGTTCAGGAGACTCATGCGTATAAAAGTATATTGGATCATGCCTCCAGCACCCCCACAGCCGTAGCTACAACCACTTAATGTCAAGGCTCTCATCCACATTCATTCATTTTCTCCCCCCCCCCCTCTTCTCCAAGTTCTCCATGAGCTCAATGTAACGCGGATGTGCAGTGGTCTATACAATTTGTTTCTTTGGAGTAGGCTTTGGGTGAATTTGTTTTAGGTGAACTTGTATCTCTGCTCAATACATGTACTGTATATAGACACGTCATGGCATGCGTGTCCTTCCACTTTGTGTAGGCCTATGATGATACCAGTGTGTATTCGTGGCTGGCTGTGTTGTTTACACAGACACATGTTTGCGTAGAGCTGTTTGATGTATGACTTTGGCTGTGGCTGAGTGCTCAGCTTCCTGGGCCGTGCACTGTCTATAGCACTGCTGTGGTAACAAATGGCTCTGTTTACTAGCCATGATGGCCACAGCTATAGCACGCAGTCACACACACACATATACACACACACACACTTGCGCATGGGCGCACGCACACACACTTCCCATAGAGGTTTATGGGAAGAAGCTGATCTGCAAAATCTGTGCAGTGTCAGGTGAAAAAGCTAAAACAATTAATCAAATGTATGCAATACATCGTTTGGAGCTGCCAATCACAAAATGCAAGGTGGTGGTGGCACAAATGGAGGAAGACTCATCCTTCTATCTGTCTCATGTCTTATTTACATTCCGTTTCTCCTACAGTAGGTGGCTGTAGGTCTGTACCTCAGTAGCCTACTACTGGCCACACCTTTCTCACTGCTGGCCACACCTCTCTCACTGCTAGCCACACCTTTATCACCGCTGGCCACACCTTTCTCACTGCTGGCCACACCTTTATCACCGCTGGCCACACCTTTATCACCGCTGGCCACACCTTTCTCACTGCTGGCCACACCCTTTTCACCGCTGGCCACACCTTTCTCACTGCTGGCCACACCTTTCTCACTGCTGGCCACACCTTTATCACCGCTGGCCACACCTTTCTCACCGCTGGCCACACCTTTCTCACTGCTGGCCACACCTTTCTCACTGCTGGCCACACCTCTCTCACTGTTGGCCACACCTCTCTCACTGCTGGCCACACCTCTCTCATTGCTGGCCACACCTTTCTCACTGCTGGCCACACCTTTCTCACTGCTGGCCACACCTCTCTCACTGCTGGCCACACCTCTCTCATTGCTGGCCACACCTTTCTCACCGCTGGCCATACCTTTCTCACTGCTGGCCACACCTCTCTCTCACTGCTGGCCACACCTCTCTCACTGCTGGCCACACCTCTCTCACTGCTGGCCACACCTCTCTCACTGCTGGCCACACCTTTCTCACCGCTGGTCACACCCTTTTCACCGCTGGCCACACCTTTCTCACTGCTGGCCACACTTTTCTCACTGCTGGCCACACCTTTTTCACTGCTGGCCACATAGTACTACTCTTTTTTTGTGTGAGTACATCTCCATGTACTTCCTATGTTTAAAAAAAATAAAACATCCTACTTCCTGGCCTTTCCTTTAACAACTTAATTCCCCTGGGGTACTTCCAGCATGCAGTTGCACTCGTTTGCCAGTAGGAGGAGATAGAACACAGGGGGAAGGCAGATCAGGCAGCATGTTGGCAGAATGACACTATGGTCATAGGAGATGCAAGGTGGATGCAGGAATCTGTTTATAAGAACTATACCTGAGGAACGGGACATCTTTCCTATTCCTTTCCCCCCTCCCTGCCTGTGTCACATCTGTGTCTCTCTATGCTTTTATTTACCGTCTCCATTTAAAACACATTTAGACTTATATATAAACAGAGACGTCATTCCTAACTGCAGTAGTCAGACAGACGCATTTTGCTAACATGCTGTGGTAGGGTAGGATGTACAACTCCTAGACAGAGGGCTATAAACACCACCCGATACGCATGTCGAATACACGCCAAGGACATTTTTATTGAAAGACGCATTAATCCACCTTTCTTGAATGGGATATGTTTTCCTGATATCGGTCTTGATTTTACAGCAGGTAAGACAGGATGTGTGAGAACTCAAAAGGTGGTCATTGTATATAGTGAGCAGACTCCTCCTACCAGGGGTTCCGGTGCTGTGCACTCAGACCGCCTTCTGATCCTGCTCGGCTGTGTGGATTCATCCGTTACATACCCTTTCATCTTCCCTCGTGAGTCATGGCTGGATTATGCTACCAGGGGCCCCCAGGTCCAGAAAGCGTTAAGGCCCAGGGCCAACAGGAAGAAAATCTCTCAAAAGTGCAGCTCCAGAATACAAATGTATAGGGTCTTTTGATGAAGGAAATCTGACAAGATTGGGGTCTCTGTACTTTAACCCCGGTGTGGCGTTTAGGTCTGTGGGACCAGTTTTCAATGTTTACTAAAAAGAGGACAGGCTCATCACCGGTAGTCGATGAATAAATAATTATATGAATGTTTGGTGGTAATGAAAATTATTTGAGATAACAAACAATTTATTAACTGTGTGCGGGGTTGTGTGTGAATGAATTAATGCAATTTTATTTTCATGTCATGTCCGACGACCCATCCCTTACGGCAGGGGTAGGCAACCCTAGGTTCTTTTTACTACCACATATTTAATTGAGACCCTTTATTTGTTTATTATTTCAATTTAGCTGGAAATACATTGCTACATCATTCAGTAACATTGCAGAGCCTTATAACAAAAACATTATTACGGTCACCATTGTGACCAGTGGGATTAATCAACACATTTTATTATTTATTTTTCTATTTCATTGAACATTGCACATGTTAAAAGCCATTTTTTTTACTCAAAATGTGAGTATTACCAAGTCAACTTGTGTGCTTAAAACAATGACAAAAAACATAGTTTTATTAGGTTGAAATAATGTGGTTGTGTACTTATTTTTCTGTTAATTTATTATGGATTAAAAACTGAAAACCTTAATGCACAGTAACTGAACTCAATATTTTAAAGTTCTGGTAACTTATTATTATTATTTTTTTTACAGTGTAGTCTTGCGATATTTACACGATATACCTCACAAAAGATATTACGATGCATGGAATATTGTTGAGGCACACTAGTTACAACTATATTTCAAACAGGCACTCCATGTCAAAAAGGTTTCTGACCCCTGCCTTACGGGATTATAAGACACCAAAAACAATCATTGAATATAACATTCACTTCCCATGGTTTGTAAGCTACACCATGCACACCATCAGAGGCCAAAATAAATACATCACATGTTGTAACTGAGGGGTACAATTCCCTGACTGTATTGATAAGTATGGTATCATTAAACCACTACCGCTTTATGTACTTTAATTACTGGCCATACAGTACATGATATATAAATATGATGAACACTTCCCACAATGAATCGGTTCCACACAAAGGTGTAATCAAGTATTTATTGCAGCAAAAGGTACATAATATACTTCTCTATTATACTTTGGATGCGCTTATAAGGCAAAGGAATGTGCGTAGGCAAATCAATAATGAATGTCCATTCTCTGGTTACGCAGGAGGTAATTATACAACCTGAATCTTAGGGAATTATATCTATGGTACACTAGTAATATATAGCGGGAGATACTGGAAGGGTCCCCCCGGTTGTAAGCCAGCAGGGGTAGAGGATCTGTCGGTAGTAGAGAGTCTGGTCAACGATGACTAAGGAGACTCCAAGTACAGGAGACGGTGCAATAGTCTCTTGATCCACAGACGAATACAGCTGTTCTCCGTAGACTGTAGCTCCACAGTGAAGAAAGCTAGCCGGCCTCAGGCTCTCTGAAGCGCCGACTCGACTTGGCTCCTCACAGGGTAAATCCCACACGTGTAGGCGTCGGCGATTCTCCGCTCCATAAATCACAGGACCAAAACAAATATAATCCAGCCGCAAAGGGCTATGTAGTCGTCGGGTAGATTAATCCAGTGTACATGTCCACACGGTTCTCGTCTAGGTCTCCTCGGGTGAAAGCGCCATGAAAGCAGCCCAGCCTGGATAAGCACTCTAGCTGGTACGAGGAAGCGTTGGTGATGCTGGTCACTGTAGAACTTTAGCCGCACGATACACTATACACAAATAGACTATTACTGACTTAATAGAAATATGTCGCACTCGACGGTATAGCGCCAAACTCTGACAATTCAGTTATTAATTCGCACGCGGTCTCAATGCTCTATCTGGGGCCAAACAGGCCATACTTCACCGCACGTTGTATCGTGGGTGAGGCTTCAACTTATTGGGTAACTCTACTTCTGTATTCACCTGCGCCATATTTATATGCACGGCGAACAAACTAGTGCCAACCTCATTTCTGTCTCGTATTCCTGGGCAAGGCCGGGCATGTACAGACATGTCTTGACGGTGGCCTTGAACCTGACTCTGGAGGCATGGCTCTGGCGCCTGTGGACCGCTGTCCAATAGGAGAACGAAACATCATGGTCCGTACTAGGCTAAAGGGATATTCCGTGTATATGTACAAGGAATATACAAGGGATATCAAACGATATACAAATACTATGCAATATATATCAATCAATAAATATATATATTCGGTTTAATCTGATCCTTTGTAACACATGTTATTTTCGTACGTTTATCCCAAGCTTTCTCTAAATATTCTGCAAGTGCAAATACCCTGTGATAAAAAAAATCCATTTGAGTCTTTCTGCGCCATCACTCAACCACATTAACTCAAGATGTTTACACCTGTGTGTGTGTAGGGGGGGGGGTGTGTGTGTGAGGGTGAGGGTGGCTTGGATGAGTGAGAAGAGAAAGGACAAAAAGAGAGAAAATGGACTTGCTCACCTCATCTTTGGTTGCATTAGTTGAAAGCTTACGTGATGGTATGAGACACTTTGTAGAGGGCAATACAAAGGCCTGCATGGGGACCCAACAGGAGCGGAGCGTGACGCTTCACCACTGGCTAGAATCTCTCTCATGTCTTTGTTCTCGACGTACAGAGAAGACACACAGCTGGCGATGGCTTGGGAAAGACTAGCTCTGCTCTCTCTAAGCTGGCTGTCTGCGGGTGTCTCAGGGGGTGCGTACCTTGGGAAAGACTAGCTATGCTCTCTCTAAGCTGGCATGTCTCTGTGTGCAGGACTCCAGAGCTAAATCTAAATGGGCACGTCTTACCTTTTAAATACTTCACCTATAATAAACATAAATCCACTGCACCAGCACATTATGTAATTAAAGGAACACGCCAACATGTTGGGAAATTAGCTTACCGTCTTCTCCAGAGAGAGACGAGAAGATAGATACCAGTTTCCTCTCTGTCTGGCTGCATGTTAGACTAGCTTAGCACAATGAATGGAAGCGGACAGTGCCGGTTAGCCTAGGCATTGTCCAACTAACACATCTCCCGAAGGCTAACCGGCACTGTCCCCTTCCATTCATTGTGCTAAGCTAGGCTAACGTGCAGCCAGATAGCTTTCTACTGAACGCACAGAGAGGAAACTGGTATCTATCTTCTTGTCTCTCTCTGGAGAAGACGATAAGTTAACTTCCCAACATTTTGGCGTGTTCCTTTAAGAGATTTGCTGAAAAACATCAGTTTTTAACTAATTGAATGCCAATAACGAGTATATTCGTTTTTTTGCACCCATGCGCTGAACACCAAAAACGAGTATATTCATTTTAAGTTTTTTCTTTAAATTACGATACTAGACACTCACCCGCACCTTGTGTATGGATATGGTAACTAGGGCTGACCTTCAAAAAAAATTGGCATTCGAAGCTTCGGGGCCGAGATTCGATTTTAATTCAAAACTTCGAGAATATAAAAAAAAAATATATATATATATATATATATATATATATAAATATTTAAAAAAATGTGTTTAAAATATTTATTTTTTATGTTGTGGGACTTGTACATATATTCGAAAAAAATATTCCCATTAGAATCCCATGCCCATTGAACGAAGCTTTGAAGCTTCGAAGTATTTAAGACAGCCCTAGCGGTAACACTGTGATAACGAGTGAATCCTGATAGGTGGCAGTGTCGCCTACCTTTTGAGTACATTTGGGCTAGTTTCCTGTCCCCCACATGAACTCTGAACAGCAAACTGTTTGTGAGAGAGTCGGCAATAGTGATCTGTGTGTAGCGAACGATTGGAGATTATTATGAAGAGGAAAAACAAGGTGAAGACTATCCAGATGGTGCGTTTTCACCAGACTACATTGGAGTCCGCATTTCTGGTAAATCAGAAAAATACTAAAGCCAAACCGGCCGAGGATGTAACGTTATCTGTTCAGAGCGTCTCACCGCCCGCGGTAGTTGCAACAGCATTTCCAGAGCCCGAATATTTCATTGAAATGTTCAGCGATAGCGACAGCGAGATTACCGAGTCAGACCCAGATGAGCCGGAATGGATGCCAAGTCGAGAAGCAGGTAAGATTACCCATGGTGGTTTTGTGAATAGAACAATATTATGTATCAACATGAGGCATGAGCCCTTTGACGTGGAAATGTATAAGTGTCGAGCAACAAGCATGAACTGCGCATGCTTCACAAAAGACGCGATATCTCTCTTACTAGAAAATGAGCATGGATTTTTGGGAAACTGGCCACTCGTTAGCCTGGGATTGCATGGAACGGATGTATGTAGAAATAAACGGTTTGTTCCCTGTTGGGAGTATAAATATAAGCATTTCAAATTAGCCATAGTGTCTCCATAGCTATAATATAGAATATTCGATGGGTCTACAAACATCGTCAAAACGGTCTGAAACGCTGGCGCCAGGGAGTAAAGATGGGAAAACAGCGTGGCAGTCAATGAGTTAATGCATACTGTAGATGTATCCGGTACAGTTTATATTTCCGAGCCATTATCTTTTTATAAGGTTACCATTTACCATTTAGGCTACCATTTGTGTACCAAGTTGTTGGAATTCAGCTGCAGTCTTGCAGTCCTGCCTGGTCGGGCCGAACATGATTGATTCGTTGCACAGCACTGACCGGCGTATTCATTTGCAAAAATGTTTGAAACATTTCAAGTTCTCCCCGTGTGCCATAGGAACTGAACGGAGGCGAAGGCCTGTGTAGTGACTCGCCGGCAGTGTGTTTTTTTCTCTTGTTAGGCCAGAGAGTGGTTGCACACCATTTTCAAAGTGCAGCGTCAACAGATATCTTAAGATAAGCCTAATGATCCTGTAGCTCAAGAAGTAGCTGGGGACGGCATACAGGGACGCGGTTCACTCAAATCTTAATAATAATAGTATATTTTATTTGTAACAAATCTCAAAGTGCTACATGAAAGGAGATAAAGATAATAAAATAAAAATGAAGACAACCAATGAAATGAAAGAAACATTCAGATCAAAAGTCAGCTCTAGACAGCTAAAAAAAGAAAGGATCACGTTATTTTAAAACACACAAGGCATCAGTAGGTCCATTTAGGCAAATGCCTTGTTAAAAATAAATGTTTTTAGTCCCCTTTTAAATGCCTCAACGGACTGTGGTGCTCTCAAATGGTTGGGGAGGACATTCCACAGCCGAGGAGCAGCTGGGCAGAAGGCCCGGTCACCCATGGCACGGAGGTTTGTCTTGTGTTTGGATTTGAGTGTGTTTGAGTTTCCAGTTGCGGAGGGAGTGGGTGGAGGTTGGGGGAGCGATGAGTTCCTTTAGATGGGAGGGGGCGTTGCTGTGGATGCACTGATGATGGGTAAGGAGGGAGACCTATCCTGAAGGAGACGGAAATCTTCTCCAAAATCTCACCACGGACCTCAAAGCCTCCTTTTCCCCAAAATATCTTTTAGTCCAATGAACTGTTTGTTAACCAGCTCAGTGTTTTTCACACCACATGCTTCTGACCAACACTACAACAAAATAATGCCCTACACCTGGCGAAATCAGTGAAACTACACCTGGCGAAATCAGTGAAACGACCCAGGTGTTGGGCATTATTTTGTTATAGTGCACGTGCACCACGTTGAGTTATTAGAAAAACGTTGTTGTTAAACAAACAATTCATTATGGAGTAAAACTCGACTATTTGGGGGGAAATGAGGCTTTGGACTGTCCGTGGTGAGTTTTCGGAGAAGATTGGAATAGGTTAAGTGCCTCCAGGCGGGTTCCTGCGGTTACTTGATGGGTAGAGCAACACTGCCAGCAGGGTCAAGCATTCAATTCCCCCTGGTGGCCCTATGCTAACATTTCTATTTCTTTAACCTTTATTTTCCCGGGGTAGGTTCTCTGAGCAGGAATGCTTCACATTCACACAGTTCCATTCACACCTGGGAGCTGCCCAGTACAACCACAGTCTGACACTGTTGGCCACTGAGCAACTCGCAGTTGGGGGTTAAGTGCCTTGCTCATTGCTCAAGGACACTTCAGCGGGTTGGTATTGAGGGACGGGAGAGCGTTATTCATTCACTTCCCCCACCCAGATTCCATAGCCAGTCCAGGGGATGGAACCGCTTCTCTAACCTTTAGGCCACCACTGTCAAACGTATGCACTCTTATTGTAAAGGTGCTTTGGATAAAGGCGTCGTATGTATGCATGTACATGTATGGTTCTCTGTTACTTGGGTAACAGATCCAACAGAGGCCCGAGAACAGGCACGGCACATTGATTTCTGTATGGCTCCTTCCTGCAGCCCACTGTGAGTTTGAGGACTAGCTACAGTTTAGTAACTGATTAGACTTCCCTCCCATTTACCTGGATTGCCTCTGCCTCTCAGTGGGGCCTCTTGTTAGTCCTGTTCTGGTGGCTGCAGGCCCAATTGCTGGCTCTGATTACTCCATGCATTGTTAGACAGTCTGATTGTCCTCACCTTCCTCATCAGTGCACCCGCAAAACGGATAATTGTAATTGCCTTCTTAGTAGGTGAGCGTGTGTTCTTTCCTGTCATCCCATGGTTGCCTGTTGTCATAAATAATATGTAATTAGCTGGACAATCTGTGGGCCTCTGCAGCTTGTTTTTAAAAGGGGAGTGTGGCAAAAGACCCTGCCATGGCCACCTGAGTAGCTTTCAAAGGGGCCCTCCAGCACAGAGGCACGAGGTAGATGGTGCAAATCAGTCCACTTCATTGAAGAGGGTTGGCAAGATGGTACAAGCCAGAGCAGATGGGAAATAGCTGTTTGTGTGTGTGTGTGTGTGTGTGTGTGTGTGTGTGTGTGTGTGTGTGTGTGTGTGTGTGTGTGTGTGTGTGTGGTGGGGGTGGCAGATTTAGGCCATGTCCACACTAAAACGATTTTGGTCGTTTTAGGCAAATTATTTGATCGTTTGCATCGTTCTGCCACACGGAACTGCGTTCTGGCAGCCTGAAGGCGGTACTTTCTGATACCAGCTTTCAGAGTGCGCAATTCTGAAGACGCCCCCCGTTGCGCCACCATCTTTATAAGCGATACGCGTCTTCTCCTGAACCGATGACGCGTTGGTCCACCTCTCCCTTACCCTGCATGCGCAAACTCTCAGCCAACATCACAACAACAATGGCGTCGTACAGAGTAGTTGCGTTTATGGTGCAGAAGCTATTGAGCCTGATTGGGCTTTTGCGGCAAACTGTTCAATAGCATACCCCTTCAGTTGATCATGACAAATCATCTCTTACCTTGACGATTAAAAAGCCTCCATAATTTATTAAATAGTATTCCCATGGCTGGTGTTGTGCTGTAGCCAGCTAGCGTTGATGCTAACCAATGCTAACAACATTAGCTAAATAGCGAACCAACTTCCCAACTAAATACAATAGACAGTGGTATCCTGAGGTAACGTTGAATACAGACAACGTTTGCTAGTCGAAAGGACTGGACACACACACAGACAAGTTAAACATCAATTCATTTATTACAACACAGGTAGTTTGAGCTGCCTCCAACCGCACCACCGGCTATTATATTATATATGGCTTTGAGCTCTCTCTCTTCTGCCGATTAAAATCCACAGCTCTTCCTCCTCCTCATCACCGGCTGCCTGTGAAGCTGCACTCGCGCCGCGGTGTGTGTGTGTCTCTCCTATCCGTTGAAAACTAGCGTCGGCTCAAAAGCACAGAACCGGACACACAAGTTATCGAAAACAACGATCGACAACACTTCCGGTCGGTTTTCAAAATAAAAGAGCGAAAAACAGTAAAGACATTTATTTTGTAAATTTGTGGCACGCACTTATTATCTTGAGACGTTTTAGTTTTTACGGAAACCTTTTTTTTAAATGAAAACGAAACGAAAACTAAAAAGATCTAAATCTTTTTAGTCTGGACAAGGCCTTAACCTGAAGAAGTCTTTATTCATTGCACACATTGACAATGCAATGGGCGGCACACACAGGAACACACACATGCAATGTTTGGGTCGCTGATGAAATTTCGTCTCTGCGCTTGACCCATCCTGTCGACTTCCCCCCCAAGGGCAGCCGGGAGCAGACATGGGCTGCGGCGTGGGGCCGTGCCCCGGGGACCAATCCAAGTGCTCCTGTCCGCCTTTGGCAGGGACGCGACAGCGTTAGCGATCTGCTGTGCATGTTTTTCCATTGGGTTTATATTCTGGAGGGGAAACCCTTGCGAACACGGGGAGAACATGCAAACTCCACACAAAGCCCCGGGAGATACCCCACCTGGGTACCTGGCAACATGGCGGCATGGTCCCCAAGCGGGGATCAAACCCTGGACCTTCTAGCTGTGAGGCGACAGTGTTAACCACTACACCACGTGCCACTTATACTACCGTGTACTAGCACTCCATTCAGTACAAATGCATTTGCAAACTCTCTTATACTCGGCTGGGCATCATGGGACTGCACAGGGCTCTACAGTGCGACCATTTAACTCGCATTTGCCCCTAAGAATATGTGTGTGCGAACCGGAAAAATCAATTACTCAAAAACTACAAGTCCCACATTGCACTCAAGCCAACGGTCCAATCACAGTAGAGTGACGTGACTGGTTTCAAGGGAAATAAAGGAAATGACCAATCGGAAGCTTTCATTGGCTTTTTTACTTCCGGAAAGTCCGCCATTGCGCTATGCGAGAGTTTTCCGAGACAGTAATATTAAATTAATGTAACTTATTCTAGTCTTACCAATAGCAATAGATTTCAGAACACCTAGATTTATCGATAGCAATAGTAATATAACGTTAATGCAACAAAATGAATGCCTTGCTTTGTTAATGTAGCAGGGTGGATTATCCCTGCTTTATGGGAGTGGTGGTACACGGCCACCTGGTAGCGGGATGCAGTAGAGTTTGATCTAACTGAACCCCCGTCTTTGGGCCCGGAACGTCAAACTGGAGGTCAGGCAGCAGGAGCGGATGGGGCCCAGGATTCACTAACCTGGGGGTGGTACTCTGGTCCTCCTCGCCCTCCAGGGCGGACAGCAGTAGCTCCCCACACACTCTCACTTCCCCCAGTACCTCCGTTAGCCCTCCCACACCTGGTGACTGTTAGATGACTAATGATTTTCGCTCCCCAAAGCAGTACCCTTCCTTAATGACCTGTAGAGACCTTTAACCATGAAATACGAGTATGGTGGGGAAAGGGTTAAATAATAATAATATTACCCGGACAACAAGGGTTAAGACACGGGCTCAGTAACAGACACACACACCATGTTCCCATCTACGTTTCCTTTATATACTACCTAGTCAAGTCTCAGATACAGGGTTATATCTTAATACACGGGTTATATACACTATGTTCACACTAGGCACCTGGTGCTCTCACTCAACAATACATGGGGAACATTATTTCCAGAATAGGCACCTTGTGCTCGTTCTATTAATACTATTGCTCCGCTTTGCAGTGGGGTAGAACCAGGTAAATGTTAAAGGAGTTCAATGGGAAATTCAATACAAGAACACAGTTATTACACTCAAAAGAAATGTGGGCCCACGTTACCAAATAAAAGTCCTAGCTAAAGCCGGCTTAAAATGGTTGGGGTACCCCTAGACGCTGCTGCTAGCGTTCGTTTCGAATTGATATTGTTTTGGCACTCGAAGCGCCGCTGTACTTAACACTTTGATTGCCACTCACGAGTTTTCTCGGATTTATAATAGTTACGTTGAAAGCCACTCACGAGATTTCTCTGGATTATTATTATTCTTTTTTTTAGCGATCTGAAATCATATTGCATCACGCGAGCCTACCCTAGTCTACCCAAGAGCCGACCGGGCGATCAGATGTGGAAAAAAGCGCCCCCTATCGTCTCCCAGATGACATCAGGGATTTTGGAATGGACTCAATGAAAATGGATGGGGGAAAAAATCCTGTACCCCACATTTTCCAGTCCACTGATGCAGCCGGGGTTACCAGAGTTCATTATGGATCCTCTGAGCGCCGCGGATCATGAGTTCTACTGTATACACGTTATATCTATACACTTATCGATTTTTTTGAATGGTGATCAGGAATTGGAATATACCAGTTGGATACCATCTGATTTGATGAAGATATAAGCTGTTTTGTGAAATGTGCTCTATCGGTTTCACTGTAAAATCCATGAGGAAATGAAAACGGCTATTATCAGCGCGTGGCTCGAATGGGCGTGCGTGTACGTATAATATTGATCATCTAGCGTTTATTTGAAAACGATTCATAAATAGGCCGACAAATATCAACGTTCTGGAATATTCCAGTAAAAGACGATTATCACAGAATGGCCCAGAATGGGCTGTTTTTTACCTCAAAACGGTTGCTTTTCAAAATGCTCTCAAATGGAAATGAAGCGATAAAAAACCAATCTGCCTTGACAGCACTGACTGGAAAATGATTCTTTGATAAGCGACGGGCAGATTAGACACATAGCCATAATTTAAAACATAGATTAGGCGATATTAATGTTAACATTAAAGTGGATGGTGGCATTCAAGCAGTAAGTCTGGCGCCACCTGGTGGCACTGAAAGTGTTAACAGAGATGGCGGGTCCACTCTCACCACCACTCGTCCGGGTGGTAAGATGGCCGTCGGGCGATCCCGCGATAACAGCCAGCGGGCCGGGGTAGGCAGCTGGGGCAGTGGCGTGGGCTGGAGGAGCGTGCTGTGTTGTGGCGGCCTCTGCTGGAAGAAGAGGCGTCCTCGGCTGCGTCGAAGAGACGTCCACTGCGGGGCTGAAGGGCTGACCTGGCGCGCGCTAAGCTGTGGGCTAACCTAAACACAGCTAAACTGTGGGTCTTGGTGGACCCTCCTGCTGTTGCCTATATAGCTAACGCAACGTGGCTATGTACACCACCTGTCTTCGGCGACGCTTGCCTAGTGGTACACTCGAAGTGTCTATAGCCGTTAGCTACCAGCTAATATACCGCATAAACTTCTAGGATAACCCGAGGTATTACTGAAGTTTATTCCTTTCTCCGTTTCACTAGTCCAACACTCCACTATCGCTTGTATTTCTATGATAACCCATTTTATAGCAGAGTCTCTCTATCTCTCCCGCTTGCTCTCAACGGGGCTCTCCGAGAGCACACGTCTGTCCACGTTCACTGTAGAAGAGAACTTCCTCCTGTTCCGCTCTCCAGGTAACCAGCGTCTTGCTCACTCCTTTCTCCTCTGCTCCGCCTGCCACCACCGCCCCCTGCTGGTGACCGTAAACTGGTCCCACAATGGGACACTCAAGGCAGGAAGAAGGATGATTTAGTGTCACGTTAATAATCCATATTGAAGCTGGAGGGAAGAAAGAGAACCTTGCGTTATTTGTCCGGGCGAGATATCAAAGAGAAACACTGGTTATCATGTCTTTGTGCACACAGGGGAAGTAAAAGGTTACGTTAGCACTTCTGAATAATAGAAGAATATTCAGGATGCTACATTAATCATAACGTTGATGCAGTAGCGTATGTCGTTGTGTTGGCTGTAACGGACATGAGAATAACATAACACTGTGTACACATTAAAATTGCGATAATCGATTCTAACATTTTCAAATCGATGCAGTTGAATTTTCCCCTTAGGATCGATGCATTGTTACACCCCTACACCAAAGTCACTTGCCCACTGTGCGTGTGTGTATGTGTGTGTGCTAACTTGGCTAGCATTATCAACAGCAGAGGTGGGTGAAAGCGGTGTGACGTAATTGGCCGAATCGACTGTCAATCAATGGTCTACCTGACACGCAAACTCATAAACAATGTTTCTGTACAAAACATAGGCATTGTATGCATAAAAGGGGCAAAAGCTAAAGCTATCCAGTAAAATCCTGGATAAGCATCAAATTTTTTATTTTGAAAACCTCAGACATTATAAAAGTTCCTGCTTTGTATATAAATGCCTGCACAGATTAGCCCCTCCCCCTCTCAAGGAGTTTATCCACGAGAAAAGGAACACTGGATTAGCCACTAGGTCAAACACCAGAGGGGATTGTGAGGTCCATTTTAGAAAGACCGCCTTCAGCAAAAATGGTCTATCGATAAAGGGAAGTGGAACATGGAATGTACCACCCTGTCCACCTTTAGGGGCCAACTCAGGAAATGGCTGTTAGACAGCCAAATATGCACTCATTAGGGATGTTAGTGATGTTGTACTCAGGGCCGCCTCAGGGGGTGTGCGAGCAGTGCGGTCGCACAGGGCCTCGCAGGAAGGGGGGCCTCGCAAAATAAAATTAAAATTATTTAAATTTTTTCGAGGCCCCCCTTCCCGCGAGGCCCTTTTTCATCACATACCTAAAATCTAGTTTTGCTTATATGCTTATATATTTCACATTAGACACGTTTGTAGAATGTGTCTGACTTGTTCCGGGCTTTGCGGCTCTGCAGATATACTATTGGAGCTCTGTGGCTCTGCATACACTATTGGAGCTCTGCGGCTCTGCAGCAGATATACTATTGGTTTCAACGAGGGGAGGGGTTACAGGTAAGGTAGTCGGCCGGCGTGCGTCTGTCTGACTATTTCCACGGGAGCGCGTGCAGCATTGGAGGTTATGCCAGCCAAGACGAAGAGGACGGTCGTTCGGCAGATGGACTGAAGATGAAAGTTGTTGCATGTTAGAAAGTTCAGTCAGGCTAGCCATGTCGGCTTAGCTAAAGGCAGGGACAGCTAGTTAGCTTTAGCTACGTTATCGAGTGCTAACGTGTGGTTCAGTCGGGATAGCCATGTCGGCTAGTAGCTTAGCTAAAAGCTAACTAGCGTTAGCTAACGCTAGCTATCGAGTGCTAACGTGTGGTTCAGTCGGGCTAGCCATGTCGGCTAGTAGCTTAGCTAAAGGCTAACTAGTGTTAGCTACGTTAGCGAGTGCTAAAGTGTGGTTCAGTCGGGCTAGCCATGTCAGCTAGTAGCTTAGCTAAAGGCTAACTAGCGTTAGCTAACGCTAGCTATCGAGTGCTAACGTGTGGTTCAGTCGGGCTAGCCATGTCGGCTAGTAGCTTAGCTAAAGGCTAACTAGCGTTAGCTAACGCTAGCTAACTAGGCATGGCAACAACCAGGACCACCTGAAGCTTTTTAAGAAGGAGGTGATGAACTACAGACAGACGAGGCACGAGAACGTGGTCCTCTTCATGGCGGCCTGCATGGCTCCACCCCACCTGGCCATCATCACCAGGTGAGAGAGGAGAAAACAAACGCACATCACAAATGATGGATTCAGTTCACCTCCAATACCTGTTATTATCCTTGTCACATTTTCACCTCTCTCTCTCTCTCTCTTTTTCTCTTTCTCTCTCGCCCTCTCTCTCTCTCTCTCTCTCTCTCTCTCTCTCTCTCTCTCTCTCTCTCTCTCTCTCTCTCTCTCTCTCTCTCTCTCAATTCAATTAATTGACATGGGAAACATACGTTTACATTGCCAAAGCCAAACAAAACAAAACAATCAAACAGATAAAACAAAAGAAATCAGTACATTACAGAAGGAATTTCTTGTACAGTCTTTATGGTGGTTGTATTCCGTTGGATGTCCTTTTCTTGTCACAGCAGCTCACAAATCTGGCTGCTGTGTTTGCACATTCTTGTATTTCTCCCAGTAGGTATGGGAGTTTTGAGTTATTGTCCATGTTTTCAAAGTCTCTTTGGGTGTTTGCAATTTGTGGGAAGTATAATTATGTCTCTGATGTCTTGGTATAGTGGGCAGGTTGTTAAGAAGTGGATCTCGGTTTCCACCTCATCTTGTGTGCAGTGGGTGCATAGTCTGTCTTCGCTTGGGAGGTCTGCCTATGGCGGCCTTTCTCGATGGCTAGGCTGTGCTGAGTCTGTACCTAGTCCTGTGTTCTGAGCTGTGTGCTGAGCTGTGTTCTGCATGTGTTCTGTGTTCTGAGCTGTGTTCTGAGATGTGTTCTGAGCTGTGTTCTGTGTTCTGAGCTGTGTTCTGAGCTGTGTGCTGAGCTGTGTTCTGAGCTGTGTTCTGAGCTGTGTGCTGAGCTGTGTTCTGTGTTCTGAGCTGTGTTCTGAGCTGTGTGCTGAGCTGTGTTCTGCACGTGTTCTGTGTTCTGAGGTGTCCTGTGTTCTGAGCTGTGTTCTGAGCTGTGTGCTGAGCTATGTTCTGTGCTGTGTTCTGTGTTCTGAGCTGTGTTCTGAGATGTGTTCTGAGCTGTGTTCTGAGCTGTGTTCTGTGCTGTGTTTTGAGATGTGTTCTGTGTTCTGAGCTGTGTTCTGAGCTGTGTTCTGTGCTGTGTTCCGAGATGTGTTCTGTGTTCTGAGCTGTGTTCTAAGCTGTGTTGTGTTCTGAGCTGTGTTCTGAGCTTATATAGTGCTTTTACTAACTATATTATATTTCTCTCTCCTCTGGTCAGGGGCATTGCCGGGACGCGTCTATATCGCGCCCCAGCCAAGCCCCACCGTTCATTGTAAACAATGATTGATTGATTGATTGAAAAGTTTATTAACAGATTGCAGAATGGGTACAGTACAGTACATCTCAATACATACAATTGTTAAGGGGATGCAGACCAGAGAAAGACTTTCGTCTTGTTTACACCAGGGTCCCCCATTTTCAATTCATCATAACATATATGACATACATGACATACAGATAGACAGTACTGCTACATCTATACATTTATGACATATCAGATTTGCAAATACAGTACTGTTTGTGATACAAAAGTGTCCAGAAAAGGAGTGTATATACATTTGGCGTAGAAACTGTACATTGGAGGAGGTTGGTGGGGTGGGGTTGGGTGGGTTGGGTGAGGGCTGTACATTGGAGGTGGGGGGGGGGGGTTGGGTAGGGGACACACACACATTTTACACTGTACATTGGAATGTTGACAAAGCCTTACTTGGTCATTTACTGTACAACTAGGTTAGGACATTTGTAGGGGCCAGTTTCGAATTGCAGTCTCACGTAGGTGTTTTTTGAGAGTGTTTTTGAAGGTGGGTAGTGATTCACATTCCTTTACAGCTTTAGGCAGGGCGTTCCACATTGATGTGGCATAATTGCGAAACGTGTTTAGTCCCTTGTTTGAGCCGAATCTGGGTTTTACATGATTTGTGGAGCTCCCTCTGGTGTGTGGAGCTCCCTCTGGTGCATGCATGATGCATGATGCATGTAGTTACTGTGTGTTGTTGTAGCCACCGGGTAAATCGCGATTTTTTATTGGATTGTCATGACAAACCAATTCTCTAATCCAACATATATGTAAAGAAACAACATACTCCAGTTAACGGTATTTTTTTAATGATTCGTTACGGCGTAATCAATACTTAATTGCGTTCGGGACCTCCATATTTTTGGGGTATTCATCAGAAAACTCGGATCCGGGATTTGGCTCCCATCAGTGGGGCAAGAACTGTGGATTTTCAGCCTTGCTCTCTGGAGCTTAAACGGAGTTTCGATTCCTGGCTAGAGGAGCGCGTTGCGGCTCATGCGCATGCGCGCTCTCGGCCAATCAGAGCGCAAAACGCCAATGCAGAAGCACTCTTCGGCTGCCTTTAATATAGACGCTGCCGGGTCTGTGCAGCGATAACACTGTATATTGACTGTAGAACGGGAGCTCTCTCTCGCTCTCTCTCTCTCTCTCTCTTGCTATATGTTGACTGTATCATGCCCAGCCTCGGGCAGCGCTATTATTTAAGAATATGTTGACAAAATATATATATATATATATGTGTTTTTTTACCCTGGGGGGGGGGGGGGGGGGGACTCGCATTTAAATCTAGCACAGGGCCTCGCATTTCTCCCAGGTGGCCCTGGTTGTACTGACTGAATGTCATGTTAGTGTGGTCATGTCAGTGATGTCAGTTTTTATGAATGAACGTTGTAAGGTCCGTTTTGTGTTTGTTTTATGTTAGGACTACGGGTGGAAATTAGCCCTGTGCTATTCCCGGCATATTCACGTCCTTATCATGCTGTGATGTTATGCATACACGCATGTAAATTATGTTCATTAATTTGCATTGTCCTTAACATCCAAGGGCCCACATGTGGACGATTCTTTGCCGACCTCTAGTGGCTCGGGTGTGTTCCTTTAATACAATATATGGATTGAATTAAAGCCCTATTTGTTGCCTGTCGATTGCCCTTTCAGGTGACAAAATCCGTTCAGTGGTTCTCGAGTTACATGCCGATATGTGAGGCGTGCCCCAAAGTACGCAAAAGTACACATTACCACCCCCGACTCCCGGGGCTCTAGCTCCGTCAATCATTTGGCGATCTCGAAAATATTTGCACAGGGTTGTAGCCAATGAGTGTGGCTTTCCATTGATACCCCATGATATGATAATTGGGGATCTAATACGGTCTCTATTGATCGATCTATGATAAAGAAAAGCAGGGTCCCCCTATAGGGGGACCTTAAGGCTTAACTGGGTGTCTTGCCCAAGGACACAACGGCAATGGGATGGACTTGAGCGGGATTCGAACCACCAACCCTTCGATCATTGGACCCGCTCTACCCCTGAGCCAAAGCCACCCCACAAATGCGTCCTGAATAATTTAATCATTGAGAGGAAGAACCATATGTCAGTTTGACTTTGAAGTGTTTTTAAATCGAACTAAGCTCACGCTGTGGGTGGATGACAGCAGGGTTGTGCCACACCCGGTATGTAGTGAATATAACTCGGCAGTAAGTTAAACACCTTCTGTTCAAATTCAGTATCCGTTTGTCCACAGGTTTATTAGATTGATTAGAAAAGGGTGGAATTGAGAACAGACAAAAAAGGCCTAATCAATATGCTTACTGTAAACACCTTGGAAATACACTGTAACATACATTCATCATGAATTAAATTAGCCCTTTTTAACTCGTATGTGTTTACATACGTTTTGCATTTTAATTAGTTAAATGACCTGTAACAGTTTTATTTTAATATGTTGTCATCATCATCATTATTAGATTAGATGAGATTAGATTATTTAATGACCACACAGCCAGGCTGGTGGAATTTGTTTTCAGTGCATAACAGTAGAGTCAGAAACAAACATAGTATCAATGAGAGTATCAATAATACACCTGAGTATACTTACAATTAGGGATGCTCGATATTGGCTTTTTTACCGATACCGATATTCCGATATTGTCCAACTCTTAATTTCCGATACCGATATCAACCGATATCAACCGATACCGATATATGCAGGGTCCCCCCCCCCCCCCCCCCCCCCCCCCCAAAAAAACTGAATAATTTCAGGTAACTAATAATTTCACTGGATATATATATAACAAATATTGTTATTGTTTTTTTCTTTTTTTAAACCGATACCGATATTTTCCGATATCACATTTTACTGCCGATATCGGCCGATAATATCGGTCGGCCGATAATATCGGACATCCCTACTTACAATACATACATACTACATGCAGTTAAATACATAGATACATAATTACAAAGACCACAATATCACAGTTTATGTCCATAACAACAGAGGTAGGGGAGCTACAGGGAGTTCAGTGTCCGTATGGCAGTGGGGAAGAAACAGTTTTTAAAGCGGGACGTTTTGGTGGTCAGAGATCTGTAGTATCTCCCGGAGGGCAGCAGCTGGAAGACATGGTGTGCTGGGTGAGTAGAAGGCACAGAGATAATTGTTCTTGCTCTTCTTATTGTACTTTGGCGGTGGAGTGATTTGAGTGATGGGAGGGGGATGCAGATTATTTTGGAGGATTTATTGATTATTCTTTGCAGTTTGATTTTGGAGTGAATGTCCAGACTGCTGTGCCAAACTGTTATGGAGAAGGTGAGGATACTTTGTATGATGGCCTGGTAGAAACGGAGCAGGAGATGTTTTCTGATTCTGAATTTTTTAGCTGGCGGAGGAAGAAGAGTCTTTGATTGGCTTTTTTGTGGATGTGGTCTGTGTTGGTTTTCCATTTGAGATTGTTGCTTATGTGGGTGCCAAGAAATTTGAAGGAGTCTGTGGTGATTATGGGTTCGCCGGAGATGAATACGGGGGTTTTGGGGTTTGGCTGGCGTTATCATGTATTTTTATTATAAACTCCTAGTGACTATAGCCTAAATAGCATTGGCTATGAATGAAATCAACAGAGACTAGCTTGGTAGCCTTTTTACATCAAGCTTGTTCATCAAACAATGTTCATCAAAGTGTTGAGTGCTACAGTGTAGGTTAGTATATTAGGACAAGTGCATGACAGTAAGGTTAGTTAGGGTTAGAGTTATTTATTTTTGGGTTGTAGCCAGGGTTGTAGCCAATGAGTGTGGCTTTCCAATGATACCCCACGTGGGGATCGAATACGTATATTGATCGATTTATGATAAAAACAGCAGGGTCCCCCTTGGGGGACCTTACAGCAGGAGCCACTACTTGTCACAGAAAAGCGGCACGGTGGTGTAGTGGTTAACACTGTCGCCTCACAGCAAGAAGGTCCAGGGTTCGATTCCCGCTTGGGGACCAGGTTTCCATGATGCCAGTTACCCAGGTGGGGTATCTCCCAGGCCTTTCTGTGTGGAGTTTGCATGTTCTCCCCGTGCTCGCAAGGGTTTCCCCCCCGATAAGATAAAACCCAATGGAAAAACATGCACAACAATAGATCGCTAACGCTGTGGTGTCCTTGACGAAGACGGACAGGAGCACTTGGATTGGTCCCCTGGCACGGCTCACGTTGACGCCTGTCTGCTCCCGGCTGCCCTTGGGGGGGAAGGATGACGGGATGGGTTAATCGCAGATACGAATTGCATGTGTGCCGATTGATGACCTCTGAGCAGGTCCTAAATTATAAATTATTATTATAAACATTGAAATTACTTAGAAAACTAAACTGAAATATGGTAGAAGTGTATACCACCAAAAACGTCTCTTTTACCACAGCCCTATTCTGGTGGTTGGACCTACCAACTGTCTTTATTGTTAGGAATGGCGTGTTTCGATAGCATGGTGGAGTGTGGAACCCAGTTGCAGCAGATAACGGAGAGATAACTTAACAGGAAGCAGGAGACGGCGTTGTGATGATAACAAGGTTTTACTCAAACAAAAAACAAGGAAACACGACTGACAAACAGGTAACATTAAACAATGAACCAGCAAGTGTATGCTGGCCCAGAACACTTAGGGCGTTTTCACACCTAGCTCGTTTGGAGCTGTTATTCCGGAACCTGGAGCGTTTACCCCTTATTTCGGTTCAGTTGGGCATATATGAACACAGCAATTACATTCTGTTGCGGAACAAAACGAGCGGACCGAGACCACCTGGAGAGGGTGGTCTCGGCGCAGTTCCAACCGAACCCGAAGCGGACTCGTACGCTGTGAGAATGCAATCGATTTAACAAACCGACACAATTAATAATAATAATAATACGTCGTGGGTCAACGTGGAGCAGCGATGAGGTACACTGCGTCGTTGATATTTGGGCAGACGATCACATTCGTCAGATGCTTGCCGGGTGTCAGTCAGTCAGTCAGCCGCGCGCAGGAGAGAGGAGCCGGGGTGCGTCTCTGTAGTGACAGCAGCAGCACCGTGTGTGTCTCTCTCTCTCTCTCTCTCTCTCTCTCTCTCTCTCTCTCTCTCTCTCTCTCTCTCTCTCTCTCTCTCTCTCTCTCTCTCTCTCTCTCTCTCTCTCTCTCTCTCGATTCAGGGTTGGGGGGGGACACACCCCCCAAAATCTGACCAATGAGTGACAGTTTGCTCGTGCATGCGTTTGTTTTGGTGCGCTGTTAACACAGCCGTGTGAACACAAACGAACTAAAGGACAAGTGCAACAATTGTATCATAATAGTCCCTGTGTCTCCCTGAATCGGAACAAAGCAAACAAACTACAGGTGTGAAAACACCCTTAAATACAGACACTAATCAGAGACAGAGGGTAATTACTAACAGGACACAGGTGTGATAGACAGAACTAACAGAAGACAGAGCACACAGGGGAAAACAATAACAATTGTACAAACTGAGACATACGAGACTAAAACACATTTACAAAACACAGACAGTAGGGACACAAGACTAACACAGTGGAAATAATAATGACAACATACAGATACAGCACTCAAAACTCAAACCTCTCATGCCTCTCTACCACTCTCTACCACTCCTCTATTGTTCTTGACCGGGCCAGATTTCACACCTCCACTTCCTCCCACAGGCTGGGCAGATTTTCATCTTACATTTTTATTCGTCCCAAATGTCCCAGCCCCATCAGATTTCTTAGCTTTTTTCACTGTTTACTTATCATGCATTGCAACACTAATATATGGTCAGTACCCCAAGTCAGACTGCCCATATAAAAATTATTTTGGGGGTCTGAGGGCAGTAGCCCCCGACCCCCTCCCTGGGGAAGCACTTAAGTTAACTACCCTCCCTTTGTTCCCCCAGCCAACACCCCCGGAAAATTAACACCTGAGTAGACTTAAGTGGCACACAAGCAGCAACAAGCAGCAGACAAGCAGCAGAATTGGTTTGATTTTTGAGTGCTGCGTCTGTAGACAACGAATATATCAAACATAAATGGCAGAACAAATCTTAATTAGGTGAGTGAGCTGATGCCAGATCTGCCACATCTGGATCAACCCACCGGTTGGCAATGTTGTATTGTGAAGTGGTGTATTGAAGGGAAGTTGTGACGGTCCGAAACCTGGACCAGCCGCACCGGGAGGAGGGTTGCCGTCTGGTCCCGCAGGACCGGGGGAAGCGTTACACTTTACACAGCATTTAAAAATGGTGGTCACTAGATGCCACACATGGGGTTTAGTGAGAATCACGTGAACAGCCTATAGAAGGAGTAGGAAACAAAAGCTGTTTTTGAAACATTTTGATGGAATCTAAATTAAATCTAAATGGCTAAAGCACCCTATTGTGTTATCATGTTCATATTAATAATACTGGTAGGATAAATAGTAACAACATATTTAAAAATTCTCTTTTTGTGGGAGTAACGCCACCATGAGGCCAAATTGTAGGACAAACGCATTATTTTCTTCTGATAATTCGATTGGATCTGGGGGTCATATGGTTTGGCTCATCAACTATCTAAATGATGTAGGTGTTTTAAGACATTGGCAAAGAGGGTAATACATAGGAAGAGGGATATCAGCAACGAAAATGAATAGGAGGCGATGTCCTCACTGAAAACTCAACAGATGTCATTCACGTCATCAGAGAAACTGACCAGTGCAATAGCAATCAACTGCTTAAATGTCAATTTCAATATTGTAAATGAGATATTTTCTCAATTTGATCGTCACCAAATCGTTACCATCAAGAAGGTTCTTCCTCCTGCGGGTCATGTATGTGCACAGACATTTTGAAAAGATTTGGAGTAAAAACTATTCCAGTTCGCATTCACAGCCAGGATGCTCAGCGGCAGTTGGAGTGGATACATATATTATAATATCCCCAAAGTGACAGTGTGACATTATCTAAAGATGGCAAGATGGAGTGTTGTGTACATTCATAGTTCAGTTGGAACACTGTATCAGCTCCCTATCTGTTTCTTATTTTGTTGCATATATTGTTTCAATCCCTCATGGTCAGGTGTACGTTTTGAAAGGTTTTCAGTGTTTTCAAGGCTTTCTGAATGACAGATTCCCTTTTTTGAATCAGCACCTGTGTGACGTAGGTGGGTTGGTCATTATCATTATTATTTGTTTATTTGTTTATTGTTATTTGCACTTACAAACATACATTCTGGAATAAAAATAAGTAAAAGAAGAACAGTTCAAATGTGCAGGAATGGTCAAAAAGCCATAAGCGACATCCCCTCTTAAACCTATATAGGATAACTACACAGAAAATCCCCCCCCCCCCCACACACACACATTATGCACAAACACACATGCACATATCCCTCTCTCACTCATTAACACTTTGACGACCGCTGGGACCCGTCTAATATGGTGGTAGAGGACCAAGGTTTGTCAACACACCGATGTCTTTTTGTAGAGCTATATCTATACTTTATAGTATTGCTATCTGTCCATTCTCTGTCACTTGAGTTCATAAACCGTCCCTTCAAAATGGCTTAAAGAAAAAAAAATCCATCAATAGGTTGTCATTTTATAGCGCCGTGAATATAAGCTTTATCGCAGATTTTGTCTCATATATTTTCTGGAAAGCTAGTTATGGAGCTAAAGGCTACTAACGTTATATTCAACGGCATTTCCGTTTTATATATGATAAAGAAATAACACAAACTGCATATGATCCGGGCTCTCCCAAAGCATGTATGGATGAAAGGGGGGCGGCGGGGGACGGCGTTTAGTATTATTGATTACCAATACAGTGTCCGTGTAACTAGCCACATTCACTGATCGAATGCTTGCGTCTCACAACAAGGTCTGATTCGGCTGTAATTTTGGTGAATAAGGTCTTACCGTCAGCCCGTGGGATACCCCCCAGCATTTCCCCGTTATCGATCGGCATCTGGTAGATCGATATGTCCATTGGTTGATGATAAATCCCTTTATTCCATGGTGAAATCTGCGATTCGAAACGTAATCAACGGTGCATGCTGTTGGTTCGGGATCAGGGTAATATGAAACGCCATTGGAAGGTACAATTAATTTTTTTCCATTCGCCCACATGGTATACTGCAGTGGAGCGATGGCGCCCCTAAGAGGATCTGGCCGGTATTGCATGTTCGCGGTTCCACAGACGAGGGTAGATCTGCAGAGCCGGTCAGGGATCTTGATCCGGTTATTAATATGGAATAAAACAATAACACCTTGCCACGGCTATATACGTGCCTCTGGTCCACAACGCATGGCACCGAAAGCCGTATATATACGTGGCCGGTCCCCATTGTGTTAAGGGGTGGGTGGATAAAAACTGAGATGCTGCACACACTCATGGCCTTTTGCCATTTCCATTGGAGTGGATTGTTGTATTGCCTTTCTGCCATTTCCACTATTGTGTGGTTTGATTATTGTGTTGGCCTCATTGCCCAACTGTTTTGGGACTGTGTGAACCTGTTCCTTTTGAATAGCGTTATTGTGTTTATATTATTGCTGGGTGGTTCCCAGAGTGCCAGCCTTGTGGCTTGTGCTTGTTTAAACTTTGATAGTTTATGTGTTTATAGTGTTCCCCCTTGCTTCCCCCATTTGGATGGGGTTATTGGTGTAGGGGTATCATTTACCATTGGTTGTCTTATGGTATATCCCTGTTTGTTCTCCCTTACCTTATCCCTATTGTGTGTGTTTACGGGTTTCATTCCCCTTTGTATAATAAATATAATTTACTTTGGAAAACACTTTTATTTATTTCCTCCTACCGGGACCTGTGCTAAATGCACTTACTGGACGGGTTGGCTTCACAACAACCCGGTCCAGGTACATTTCTGTTTTTATTAAACATTTGTTTGTGACAACCTGGAAAAGAGATGTGTGTGTGTGTGTACACTCTGACTACTTGCATTCATACCATACAACGCACAACTCCTGTCAACCAGTGACCCGGCACATACATCTATTTCCAAGAGAGCTGAGCGACCTTGGAAGCTCGGTAGCACCGTGTGACCCACTGCGAGGACACAATCGCAGCCTCTCACGCCGCCCACAACGCATCAGAATACAGTCAACAATCAGTCGGGTTGCCCGCTGTGTGCTTCGCCCCATTAGAGGCAGATAGAAAGAAGAAAAAGTGGGTCAAGGTTTTAGAGAGAAAAAGATGTGGGTCATATTGTACACAATTGCTTTGGTTAAATGAAAATGTCTTCCTTGGTCGTGACGCGGTGCTCCTGACGGGGCCTCCTCCAACCAGTGGCTCTGGTTACAGCAACGCAGAGATTTGGGTCATGGTTAGATGCTCGGCAAGGTACCTTTTGGTGTTTGCGACAAAAAACATCTGGGTCAGGGTGAGACGTGGGTTGTTAAGAGAGGAACCTTCCTTACCTTCTACCCACCACCGTCTGCTCAGGCATTTGTTGCTATGAAAGCAAGGCGCGAGGAGAAGCCCCGCGGGCCGCCGTGCTCGGGCGGGTGTGGACGAGGGGGCGCTCGTCTCTTCCTCCTGTGTCACTCCGCAGCACCGGCGGCTCCTCGGGCTGTCTGGCCATCCGGCAGCATTAGTGTGACGTGGGGACATTCAGGACGGGACAGAGGGATGATAATGAGGTTTATAATTAGCCGTGGGTCAGAGGGCTGGACGCTGGGGGTTGGGGCTAGACACCTCTCTGCTGTCAGGTTAATGGATATGGCTCTGTCTGTTGGTGTGTGTGTGTGTGTGCGTGTGTTTGTGTGTACCTTGTTAATGTGAAAAATCTGGACAATTTCAAGACTCCACACTCACAAAATCAGGACACGCTACCAAATGGAGACATTTCTGATTTAGTTTGACAAGCTATTGTAGCGTGATGGTTTGGATGAGATCATGGTTAGGTTAAAAGGTTAGGGTTCCAGTTAGGGTTAGTTACAGAATGCATGCCTATGTATTGTCCCTATATTTCACATAAACAAACATGTGTGTGTGCCAGTGTGTGTACTAGCATGCATGTGTGTGTACTGTGTGTGTACTGTGTAGGCTACTAGCATTCATGTGTGTGTGTGTGTGTAGTAGGCTAACATTTGTGTGTGTAGGCTAGCGTGCCTTGTGTGTAGTCGTGTGTGTGTGTGTAGACTAGTGTGCATGTGCGTGTGTAGACTAGAGTGCATGTGCGTGTGTAGGCTAGTGTGCATGTGTGTGTGTAGACTAGCATGTGTGTGTGTGTAGGCTAGCGTGCATGTGAGTGTGTAGGCTAGCATGTGCGTGTGTCGGCTAGTTTGCATGTGAGTGTGTAGGCTACCATACATCTGAGTGTGTAGGTAGGCTAGCGTGCATGTGAGTGTGCGTGTGTGCTAGCGTACATGTGTGTGCGTGTGTGCTAGCGTACATGTGTGTGCATGTGTGCTAGCGTGCATGTGATTGTGCGTGCGTGTGTGCTAGCGTACATGTGTGTGTGCGTGCGTGTGTTAGAGTACATGTGAGTGTGCGTGCATGTGTGTTAGAGTACATGTGTGTGTGTGCTAGCGTACATGTGTGTGTGCGTGTGTTAGAGTGTGTTTGCCTCGGCAGCATTCCCACCTCAGGCCCTTTTCCTTCACCTCTAATTACTGCTTCACCACAAATTACATCCAGTTCAACAAAGGCTGAATCTTCCTGGAAATAGAAATGAAACTCAAATAAAAGACATTTCTTTCTCTGCGTCTCATTTTTATGAAGAGCAAGTGGTAATTTACTTCAACAAGCAGTGGGTAGTCGGAAGGGAAAGATACAATTCACTCTCACTCAGCTGCTCATATAATTTCTAGGCCGTACGGATATTTTGTCTATACTATTTCCGCTGCAATCAGGACCATGGAGAGCTCCGTGCAGCCTGCCATGGTCAGTTCATATCAGGGTATTTGCGTTGTTGTGAGGAATTCTTTTGAAAACTGAGAGGTGAAAAATGCATATTTAGAAGTGTGGACATGGTCTTAGATACACTAGCAATGTCTTAGATACACTAGCAATGTCTGTCTGTCACTCACTCACTCACTCACTCACTCACTCACTCACTCACTCACTCACTCACTCACTCACTCACTCACTCACTCACTCACTCACTCACTCACTCACTCACTCACTCACTCACTCACTCACTCACTCACTCACTCACTCACTCACTCTTAGCCATTCTGCCCTTAGTGGCGACTCATATGCATGGTACTTTGTGTAAAACCAGTTCAATCTATTTGAGAATTCATAAACCCATTCATAAACCCATAAAGATGTGAGAATTGGGCTACCACATGCGTATTCAATTACGGGGGGAATGGTGGAAAATAGTTAAATGACCCAACCTGTTAAGCCTTAGGACCCCCTGCTTTTCTTTATCATAAATCGATCAATAGAGACCGTATTAGATCCCCAATTATCATATCATGGGGTATCATTGGAAAGCCACACTCATTTGCTACAACCCTGTGCAAAGACTTTCGAGATCGCCAAATGATTGACGGAACTAGAGCCCCGGGAGTCGGGGGTGGTAATGTGTACTTTTGTGTACTTTGGGGCACGCCTCACATATCGGCATGTAACTCGAGAACCGCTGAATGGATTTTGTTACCTGAAAGGGCAATTGACAGGCAACAAATAGGGCTTTAATTCCATCTATATATTAAAAGAAATGCACACCTGAGCCACTAGAGGTCGGCAAAGAATCGTCCACATGTGGGCCCTTGGATGTTAAGAGGTTAATGTTTTTAAATATTTATTTTTTGTAGCAAAGAGTAAAGACCATAACCCTATCAAAAACAGTAGTCAAAGTTTATATTTTCATTTTACCGATGTTTTATACGATTTATCGGAAATACGAATTTATCGGAAAATGCTAATTATCGGAAAAAACGGAAGGAAATGACTAAATCCAGATTCAACCCTGCCATTGAAAAGAGGAGCAATTTCCCTATCCATAGATGTATGATTTGGCCATTATAAGGTCAAGGTCAAGTTCAAGGTCAAATATGAATTTATAATTAAAATCGATTATCATTAATTACAATAATTATCTACAAAAACTTCTGTTTAATCATCTTCCTTTTATTCATTTGCTTAGATTTTTTGTACACATGATCTCAATAATGTGGTGAATGAGCTCAGTGAGCATTTTCTCCTACCCGTATACATTTTTTATCAAAGATGCAAATATCATAATTTATATTCTCCTTTTCTTCATTACAATTTACTCAGCCTAGTAACAGACACAATATTTCTGACACTGGAAATACATACCCCCAGGTCCCTATATGTTCCTAGATACCAAGAACATGCAAATTGACCTTGCAGAAGTGGAGCAATCTTCCATTTACTTAGGCATGTACCTTTAGGCGAAAACGGTCTACAGATTAACAGGTTAATCCACACAGCGGAATGGACAGGCTCACATGGACCAGGCTGTAGGAAAACAGGCCAAGGATAACACGGGCAGGTCATACAAATTGGCAGAACTCATGCTGAAGACTGTAGTTTTTTAGTTCTAATAACAGCAAAAGAAAACTACTGTACTTATCTCTGATTTGCATGCCTGCCATGAGCAAAGGAAGCCTGAATACCATGTGACTTGCTATCCAATAGGATAGGGGTGTCAAACTCAATTACCAAGGGGGCTGAAATGAAAAATACAGATGATTTCACGGGCCGGACAGATAATAATACAAAAAATAAATAAATAAAAAATTACATTTGTGCATACCAGCACGATATGTTGTAAATGCACTTCTGTTCAATCGTTCAATCTCAATTAATACAAGGAGGGCTGTTTAAAATGTGGGTAAGGAGGCATCATTTATAGATAATTGGTTTATTATATATATCAAATAATAAATAGATAATTCTTTTTACAGATTTAAATTACATATTAGGATTCAATTAATTATTCACCTCAAAAGAGTTAGTAAAATTAGCAATTGTTGGCTAAACTGGTCCTGGACTATTGGAGAACATAGTAGAATACACACATACAAAACATCTCTCACCTCACTTGCACTGGTCTAGCGCAAAACAATTATTTCCACAGAGAGTAGGTATGTGAAATGAATTAAAATAAATGTGCATATGCAAGCTAATACTAGCTATTACATCATGAATACCGTAAGTGGTGTAGTAGCAGGTAAATGGGTATCTCATATTGTGAATACCGTAAGTGGTGTAGTAGCAGGTAAATTGGTACATTGCTGAGGGGATGGGTCCACACTTGGGTGTACTATGATCTCATATTACAATACATTTCTTATATCTGATAGATATACTCTGAATGATCAGAGAGAGAGATACCATAAATTATATAGAATTTTAATTTAATTTCTTTGAGTACCCAATTATTTTCTGAATTTGTTAATGAAAAAAATATGTATATGTATCACATGTGTTTTGTTACGTGAAGTATTACATAATGGGCTCCACAATATGTACACTCCTGTCTTAAGTATCACCTATGAGGTAGGATTGCACATTGACTGAGATTGATTGATGTCGTTATAAAATGATGTATGCCTGCTGTCATCACTTCAGCCCCCGACGGAGGCACTCTGGAGCCCAGACGCATTGTATTTAGCCATGTCACAATAAAGGCATTTACATTTTTGCTACGGAACAGTGTGCCTTGGACATTTTCCACAGTTTTCCAGAGATAATCTACATATTGAGCAATTCTAATAAGGAGACAAACGAGGAATCAACCTCTTAATTACTGGTGTGAATTGAATTCTATATCTAATTTACTTTCACATTTCCGTTGTGATTCTCTACTTCCTCACCACTGTGTTTCAGCTTGATGTTGACGTGCTGTGGAAGGGAACAGCTGGCCCTCTGTCATACAGTAGTTAAAATCACATAAAACCAGGGTAACAAGACCCAGCCACGCTCCGAGCTGGTGCTGTCTGCTGTTGTCATGTGTTGATGTGGGAGTAATGTTCTAAAGCCCGCTTTAGGAGAACGTGTGGCGGGAGCCGCACAGGTCCTATATAACACGCCACCCCCCACCCACCCACACACGTTTGAATAATTTATCTATCTCCACATTTACAAACAGGCAAGGGGCCATAGTCATCGAAATGTAGTGAGATATGAAGGGACCCGCCGGTTATCTGCTCAATTGACAACCTGGTTGAAGCATTAAACATAATTGGTCCGATCGCACAATTACATCTGATGCAGGGGTGCAGAGAGCAGTGTCCTCAGCCACACTGTGGGCTAGATCCACAAAGAATGGATTGCACGGTGCAAGTTGCACCCTTACTTACAATTCATTATGAATTGAAAATGGGGGACCCTGATGTAAACAAGACAAAAGTCTTTCTCTGGTCTGCATCCCCTTAACAATTGTGTGTATTGAGCCGTACTGTATTGTACCCATTCTGCAATCTGTTAATAACATTTTCATTCAATCAATCAATCTGCACGGTGATTGATTGCATGAAAATTAAGGGGATGCAGACCAGAGAAAGACTTTCGTCTTGTTTACATCAGGGTCCCCCATTTTCAATTCATAATGAATTGTAAGTAAGGGTGCAACTAGCACCGTGCAATCCATTCTTTGTGGATCTAGCCCTGTGTGTCTGATGGTGGATACTGAACAAACACCCTGTTAACTGATCCTAGAGAGACAAGATACTGAACACCCTGCTAACTGATCCTAGAGAGACCAGACACCGAACAATACCCTGCTAACTGATCCCAGAGAGACCAGATACTGAACAACTCCCTGCTAACTGCTTCTCTCTCCTCCCAGTGAGACCAAACACACACACACACACACACACCCCCGCCCCCCCCAAGGGACTGTTAGACAACTAAAATAATCTCCTATGTTCTTCAGATCCTACAGCCAAACTTGTAACAACACATTATGTAATATCGCCACATTATGTAATAACTCGACAAAATGTAATTAATTTCCCCTTAATTATGTAATAACACCTGCATTTTGTAATAATCTGACAGAGCTTGAATGCAATACATGATACACTTCCCCTCATTTTGTAATTACCAAAATGTGGGAGTTGCACTTCTTTTGCACACATACCGATACATTTAGTTTGACAGTTATTGAGAGTAAATGCGTTTGAATATGGCCACCAGTGTGTCAGCAGGTACATTGAATCCTTGTGTTGTGTTAATTACAACACCATGAAATGATGTAGATGAAAAAATAGCAATAACTTTTCTTAAAAGGGGACTGCTATGTTGTTGCTGCTTATTTCATTGAGCTGTAATTAACACAACACAAGGATTCAATATCCCCGATGACATCCCTGGTGGCAGTGGTGGCCATGTTCAAACTAATTGACTCTCAATAACTAAACTAAATGAATGTAGGCCTATGCCAAATTGAATTTTTGGATGTGTGTGACATTATGTGGAAAAAAAATCAGCATTGTCTTTTGGGGAAGTGCCCCTTTAAGCCTTATGTTACATTCAAGCCTAATTGACTTGCTATAAGGCCTGAACAGTCACAGGAAAATATGGCTCGTTTTCCCGGTAGGCCTTGATTGTAAAATGGTGGACACAGGAAAGCGGATACGTTTTACCAAAAATAATAATATTTATTGGCACTATTTTAAAGGGCAAAAAGAATGGGGAGCTGGGTGCTCCAGACTCCATAGGTTCAACATATAACAAAAAAGGAAGCACATGGACAAAAATAAAGACAGGAGCAAAAATTGTCAAAAGCAGGGAAAGCAGGGAGAGCAGGTGAGAGCACTTCTGGTGAGACAGGGCTCTGGAGAACAAGTGACGAGCGACAGCTGCAGACTGCACTCTGGCCTGCTTACATAGGGCGTGGTGCCTCATCACCACACCTGTGTTAAATGATAAGGGCGGCCATTTTAGTTACAAGGGGAAAAAAAGTGTGTCAATCACAAACCACCAATTAGTGACACCACACTTCAACCACAATGTGAATATACACCACAGACAGTAAGTATTCCCTCCACCATGTGAAAGTAACACATAACACCTTATAATAATAATAATAATAATAATAATAATAATGCAGGACTTTTTTAGAAGTCTTTATTCGGCATGCAACGACACACTTGCAATGGGCGGCACACACACACACATCAAATCTACTATATACAAACATTACGTGTGTTACCGGTGGGAATTGGCTTGCCCCGAGTTTCGAACCCGGGTCGGCCACACCGCGGGCAACATCACAGACCACTATACCAAGAGGCGAATTAACTTCTTGGTAATGTGTCTGCATGCCTTTTTTTAAGGGGGAGTGAGTTTACTTGCAGTACTGCTACGTGCCACAGTCACTTCACAACACTTGAAGTCCATTGTGGATATACTCACGGTCCTCCGTTACACGTGTACAAACATTACTGTACACAACATCCTTGCCTGTTAACGGCCTACAACCATCTCATTGGTCATCTCATGTACTCTGTTCTCGTCGCTCATTGGCCATGTTCCCAAACAGCCTTCCCTCCATAACGTGCAAGCTTTGGCGGAAGTGCCGCGATTGAGCAGTGGTTGGTTTGGAGCTGGCCAGGAATATGGATATGGTAGTAGTGACCTCATAAGCCGACAGTAAAAATAAAAAATAAAAACTTTTACGAGCACACAAAGCTCAATTTTGGAGGCTGACACTTTTATAAGCAATGGCCATTACAGGGAACGTACTGATTTTTTTTCCTGCCCCGCAGAGTAATGTAGCCATAACCGGCACCGGCATGGTTTTGGAAATGATTGGAAAACTACTGTGAATGTTATTATGTTGGATGGGTTCCAACAACGGAGGGGGGGGGGGGGGGGGGGGTAGTTTCTGGCAAGAAAATACCAAACTTGAAACGTACCTAAAAACACGAGCAGCACCTGCTGCTGACAGGCTGTATAGCAAAGCGGCTCCCACAGGCTTCTCACACAGTCATGCTTGGATGATGGAATTACCATTGATTAATTGAAACAAGTACAGTGCCCATTCAGAGCGCGTGGCCGTTCATAATGTGTGCCTGTTAGGAACGGGCTGATTGCCTGGCTGCCGGTATAGGGAGGTGTAGTGGTAACGTCATTGTTGTTTCCTGCGCGGTCCACCTCGCTTGAAATTGCAATGTATTTCCAATGGACCCATTTCTAAATCATCTTGTTTAAAACAAATAAAGCATGAACATTGGCATGGTGTACCTTTCTGTGTGTATTCATCCACAATCTATACCTCAACATGAAACAATTGGCAATTAATCGTAAAATAATTACGTATAATTCTATTTCAACCAAAAATCCTTAAACAATAATGTTAGTGATAGAAGGGAACTCATTTTGTGCAAAAATGGAAAGCTTGCCAATGTTCATGAGGCAGAATTATTACAATAGCCGATAATACATTTTCTCAATGATAAATCCCTATACGGGTGGACCGCGCGGGAAACTAAAGTGACGTCAGACTACACCTCCCTATAGGCGGGGGGTGCTTGTTAGGAGGGCGTGGCCGCTTGGAACCTGCGCAGCCCAGAATTGTTGCGGTATGGCTGCCTGCAGCGTTCTCGAGAACCGCGTAATGGCTGCTTGCAACCTTCCTGAGAACCACTGTATGGCTGCTTGCAACGTTCCTGAGAACTGCGGTATGGCTGCTTGCAACGTTCCTGAGAACCGCGTTATGGCGGCTTGCAGCGTTCCTGAGAACCGCGTTATGGCGGCTTGCAGCGTTCCTGAGAACCGCTGTATGGCTGCTTGCAACGTTCCTGAGAACCGCGTTATGGCGGCTTGCAGCGTTCCTGAGAACCGCGTTATGGCGGCTTGCAGCGTTCCTGAGAACCGCTGTATGGCTGCTTGCAACGTTCCTGAGATCCGTGGTATGGCTGCTTGCAGCGTTCTCGAGAACCGCGGTATGGCCGCTTGCAGCGTTCTCAAGAACCGCGCATCAGATCAACTTTGCACTCGACACCGCGCTCCCTCGGGTCCTCAGCAGTTCACGTGCCGAGTGTGAAGTCAGTCGAACCGACGGTTCTGGAGATATGCGATAGGACAATCAGACGCAGACAAACGGACACACACAGACAGACAGAGATGCCTTCCTTTATAGTTAGATAGCTCTATTTCCCCTGCTTTCTTTTACAGTGTTGCTGTTAGAAACTGCCCTGTATTTCACGTGTTGTAAACCTTTACGGTGGAGCGATTATGATATCATAGCGACATGGCTCCTTTAGATTAGCATTCCGTTCCCACGCTGGTCTCAGGGCGGCTAAGGTCCCCGTTGTTAATGGGGAGGTTTAACCCGGTGTGATGGCTGGACGATGGTGTAAAGATTACGAGACGTTGTAAAGATTATAGACCACACTGACGAGGTTTGGTTACAGAGTCCTTTCCCCTTACAGCTTTCCTAGTAAAATCTGCCCACATGGCCTCCCACGCACTGTTTGTGCGTGTGTATGTATATGTGTACGTGTGTGTGTGTGTGTGTGTGTATGTGTGTGTGTTTGTGCTTCTCCCTCTCTCCGTGTCTCTCTCTCTTTTCTCTCTAACCCTCCCTCTCTCTCCTTCTCGCCGTATTACATTAACAGCAGTTAGTAATTTGTTTCAGTCATCTTTGGCCTCGTGATCTCATGAATATCTCATTGTTTATCATAGTGGGTCATTATAATAGACTGGTACACTGTATAACTTGCCCATGGACTTCTGACATTAATATGTATTTTGAAGGTGTTACGTTCTTCTAAGGTCCTTATAATGCTGTTTTACTTCAGTCATAAATTGCTTATTGTGGACTGTCAATGTCTTGAGTATCGTTTTCCTCAGCTGAGGGGGCGTGGCCTTCTTGCAGGATAACTCTGTCCCACACGCCACGGGTGATAGATGTGACTGATGAGCCAATCAGAGCAGCTAGATGTGACAGATGGGCCAATCAGAGTAAACCGTGTAAATGATGTAATATTTCAGAGGAAACAGATTGGATATGTGAAATGGCTTCATTCTGTTGATATCCAGGGGGGGATAGAAATCAAAGGGCTTCAGTCATCATTTTCACAACAACAGTTGAAAAAACTTGCTTTTCATTGTACTGAATCTTTAAGAAAATGGAGATGCAATGCATATTTTTTCCTGCAACACTTTTTATTGCAATTTATTGCAATTGCAATATTATTGGGTAGAATTCAGATGTTTACCATTTAAATTACAGGCTATTAATTACAAAGTAATGACTGTTAATGAATACATGTAAGAAGCGGACACCTTAAGACAGCGCGGTTCTCAGGCAAAAGATGACACAGAAACATGACCCGGAGTTCTGGGAGAACAGTGGATGAGGTTTATTCCAGCCATGTTCCAATGAGCAGGCACCGCTCTCAACTCATTCCTTAAATTTTTTTGGAGGAATAATTAATAAATCACTGTCCCCTGTGCCTGACCCAGCAGCCTCTTCTGCTGCCTACGCCCCCCCCCCCCCCCCCCCCCCCCCCATGCCACCTCTCCCCGCTCACTCCAGCTACCCCCTCCCTCATCTCCAAACTCACCAGCTCCTCCAAACCCTCACAACTCTGCTCCCTTGACCCCGTCTCCCACTTTCTGGACGCTGACATCTTGATTAGAACACCACTTTGAACTACCTTTTTTATTTAATCAAGATGTCGGCGCCCACGGAAGATAGGCTCTCCGTCGAGGTTTTGACACGTCGGACCATTTTCAACAACTTCGAGGGTGAGTGTTTGAGTAATAAGTGGCCTGGAATTCTTTTAGAATGCTTTAAGTGAGTCAAATGAAATCACATTCCCAGAGGGATCTTAAGTTCATCTCACTCGTGATCGTGACACGTACAGTAGCTGTCAGGACCAGGACTGGGGGACCCAAGATGCAGGCGGACACTGTAGTGATATAGAAGATATTTTATTGGTGGTGATGTTGTAGCAGAGAAGGCAGGCAGGCAGGCAGGCAGTGGTGATCCTTAGGCAAAATAAACACAGAATGAGCGAAGCACAAAAAAACACAGAAAAACTGACAAAAAGCTGTAGAGGAATCATTTCCAAAAAGAGAGGCCTGAAACATCACTACCAAGTAGCTGAGTTAACGATCTGACGAAGAGTAACTGAAGAACTGGGGTAGATATACTGGTGGGCTGATGAGTAGATGGCAGGCAGTTGTGGTTGCTGAGCAGGTGAGTGGAATCAGTTGATTACAGGAAGCTGCCCATATATGGGCTGCAGGAAGCTGCTCGCCTCAGCTGACACACAGACAGGGACAGGCAGGAGAAAAACAGGGGTAGGGGAGACACACAAGAGCCGCTGGATCATGACAGTAGCTGGCGTAGCATAGCGTTGCGTAGACAGCAAGGGACATGCAATGTTCCTGGCTCCAAAGCTGCAGCTACTTGATCAATCAAAGCTAGCTAATTCATTCATCAATCATTCTGAACAGCTCCCCCATTGTCCCTAAATGACACTGCAGACTGCCAAATCCACACAGAGACCAGGCAAAACATCACGCTCCATATGATGTCCCCTTTAAGGTGCGTCTTCCCCCCTCAGCGTCTTTCCTTTTTCTTTATATGCCAGGGGCACCAGCAAGGAGAGCTTCGCCTCACTGTATATCAAGTGAACGGAATTCAACTGAATTCTCTGGTGAGGAAGGAGGGACGATAAGACATAAATAGTGATGTGGAGATAGACGAGAGAAGGCCCTGGAAGCATTCCGTCTTAGAACAAATGCACGGAAGACAGGGGTATCTGTCTCTTTGTCACTCCCCTTCTGGGTAATCCACAGTTGTCATGCAGGAACTATTTTCTACCAAACTACACTCCCATAATAATGAACGATTTCCCATAGATATTCATAGATATTGACTGGCCAAGATCACTGCAATAGTAGGCCTACATATTGGAAATCTTGTCCATGATTATGTGTTCAATTGTATTCCATTTAGAATTGATAAAGTTGTATCTTATATGGAATACTTAGATTAATTGATGGGGCACTAACATGCTAACATAAGGCCCTGACGAGGAACAGAGGAGCCGTAAACACATGTCTTTCATATCATGGGAACAATACGTTCAGTAAAGAATCCTTTCCATCGGGGTGTCTGGGTGGTGTAGAGGTAAAAGCACTCGCCTGGTAGCTGCAAGCCCGGATCTACCAGATGGGCGTACACTACTTTGGGGTGATTTAATCTGCTACCTTGTCTGGTGATTTGTGAGTGAGTGAGTGAATGAATGAATGAATGAAAACTTTATTTAACAGATTGCAGAATGGGTACAATACAGTACGGCTCAATACACACAATTGTTAAGGGGATGCAGACCAGAGAAAGACTTTCGTCTTGTTTACATCAGGGTCCCCCATTTTCAATTCATAGTGACATTTATGACATACACAACATACATGACATTTATGGCATAGGGACATACATGACATACAGGTATATAGTACTGTTACATTTGTGACATATACGATATGCAAATATACAGTACTGTTACCCAGAGATCCTAACAGAAAGTATATACATATGATGGGGAGGAGACTGTACATTAGGAGGGGGTGGGTGGGTGGGAGAAAATATATACATACGGAGGGGAGGAGACTGTCTATCAGGAGGCGGTGGGGGGGGGGGGGGGGGGGGGGGGGGGGCTGGACATCTACGGTGGCCAGTTTCGAATTGCAACCTCCCGTAGGTGCTCTTTAAGAGCGGTTTTGAAATAAGATAAGATAAGATATTCCTTTATTGATCCCCTTGGGGAAATTCAGGCATCATAGCAGCATTGGGGATGGGGGGGGGGGGGGGGGGTACAGGTAGTAAAAACAACACAAGCAGTGTAAACAAATAAGTCAATATAATTTACTATCTAACTGACATATACAGTACAGTATTCACAGTGCCACATAAGGTGCAGTATGCATAAGGTAGTGTTATAATTTACTGTCTAACTAACTGAAATATACAGAATTCACAGTATCACAGTATTCACATAAGGTGCAGTATGCATTAGGTAGTGTTATTGTCCTCCTTGGGTTCCTATTAGTTCTAGTTGGATGTCTGGCAGCAGTCCCTGCCCACTGTTGTGGAGCCTGATGGCCGCTGGTATGAAGGAACGAGGTTACAGTTTGTATACAAAATTGTATACAAAATGTGGGTAGGGATTCACATCTTTTATGATCTTTTGTGAAATGGCAGTACTTGGTCTATTGAACTGTATACACACAACTGCTCACCTGGACTGGGTATTCAGTTACCAATTGGTGTCGTTGATTAAAGTCTGGTGGATTTTACCTGCCAGCTTGACTGACTAATGAAGGTCAGGTTTAATGACTGTGGTGGGTTATATTATCGTATAGCTTACGCTCTGCTCTATTGGAACCCTATCCCTTATCAATCTAATACTGAATACATTTCTTCACATGTACAGTGATGTTAAAATTCACCGATTCGCATCGGTGCACCGGCATAAACGTTCACGATGCGAGTGCACCGGTGGAATAAGTCTGCATCGGCTACAATTCAGGCTGAACTCGCGATGCATCTTGTTGTAGCGTCTTTGCCAAAGTCAAAACTGATTCATTCATATAATTTCCTCTCATCCACTTCTGTCAGCAGTGCACTGTGACTGCACACAGCAGACACTATCTTTGCTTCGCTACTACAGAAGGCGAGAGCCGCGTCACAGTTATCAACAAACAGTGGAAGTCGAGGAGGATGAGACATGAATAGAATTGATCAACTGGCTAACGCTAGTAGCCTCTGGCTAACGCCAGTTAGCCGTTCAGCTAACGCTAAACTACAGTGTCTAACTAACTAACGTGACTCTGCAACACCAGTTCCATTAGTGAGGAAATGGGGGGGGGGGGGGGGGGTTATTGAAGACGCTTGACAACGGGTTCAAAGAAAACAAAATGCCATCATGGTGTGGTCAGCTATGGAGCATCAGAACGCTCAAACTCAAACACGCGCTCTCTCTCTCTCTCCCTCTCACTCGCCCCCTCTCTCCCTTCCCCTCTCTCTCTCTCTCTCTGTTCAATGATTTAAAGTGGCCAAACGTTACAATATAAATACTAATTGGATAGTTGATGATAAACATTTAATTTCATTATCTGAAATATTATAAAATCATTAAGTCTGCTATAAGCCATTATCCCTTTGTGTGTGATTATTATTGTCTCACAGTAGTGTGTATATATACATTGTGTGTGTGTGTGTGTGTGTGTTTTTAGCTAAAGTGGATAGAAAACACAGTACTATGCAAAAGTCTTCTTAGGCACCCAAGAGTTTTTATATAAATTGTCTTACAGTAGATTATTTTAATTTTAATAATAATATAAGCTGCATATAAATACAACCAAATCCTCTGTTATACCATAAAATTGTATCATTATTTTGCATCGTGTTGAATCACATCGTATCGCCCCGAATCGCATTAGGTTGAATCAAATCATTTCGAATTGTATCGTATCTCAACAGGGGGTGAATCGTATCGCATCGCCCGGTGCTTCAAATGTATCGTTAATGTATCGTATCGTTGGCACCGTATCGAGATGGACACTTTGCTTGGGAGGCGATCGGCCGGGTGGGGGCTGACGGCCTCTCTGGGTGGGTGATGTTTTTTGCGACGCGGGCGCCAGGTGTGTCGGTTGTGGGGGGAACAACTACACAGCTTACGAAGGTCGGCTCCAGGCTAGGATTCTTTTTGCTGCCCCTTAGCGGCGTGGAGGGGGTTCTAGTTTGACGCCCCACGATAAACATTAGCTCCTCCTCAAGTGAAGTTGTAGCTTTTGTTTTTCCTGGGACCGTGATTCCGAATCTGTGGTTCAATTTCCCGGGTCTCTGGACAAACGGATACCCACTGCCGCTGTGCTGGCCCCGCTTTTCAACATGAAAAACACCCGGCGCAAGGGAGGTGAGCTTGGTGTTCGTTATGAGAATATCTCCATGCTCAAGTCGGCTATAAGCCCGCGTACAAACGAGGGGCTTGTTGCCGGCACCGCTGTGTCTGGTAAACACTGTTCTGAAGAGGGACGTGTGTTGCCTTTTTTCCCTTTTTTTCTTCGGATAAGAAGAGGAAAAGACAGCGGCTGTCTGAAGTGTTGGCCTGTATTGCTTTTCTCATGTTGTACAGTTTTCAGTAGTAGCCGCTTAGCTTGCTTCTGCGTGAGCTAGTGGCTAGCGATAGCCGGTTTGAGCTAACTGTTAGCCAGTTAGCTGTTAGCTACGACGTTAGCTGCCGGCTGTGCTCGGCTGGGAACGTTAGCTTGATGCTATCAGTTAGCCTAGAGTTAGCTGTTTAGCTTGTGCTAAAACCATTGGCGTAGCCGTGAGAATAGCAGGCCCTGGCACTCTGACTACGACGTCATCTTTGGCAGAAGATGTAGTCGGGCCTGCGCCATGACTGGCTGCAGGAGGGAGGCGTCACACCGGAGCTAGGCTCCGGCCATAGCTTCTTCTGGCCTAGCCAGCGAGAGGCCTTCGTCGACATGGAGACCAACCTGTGTTGCGGCCTTTCGTCCTGCGTTCCTTGGTGCAGGTAAGATGTCCAATGGACATTACCCCACTCTTCCTTCCCCTCCCGAATGTTTTTGTTAATAACGATGTCTTTGTCTACAAAACATATGTTACTTCACTACATTTGGAGATACGACGTGTGCTGTGTGAGAATTGTCTTGGTCGCGTTGTATAGCTTGGGTTAGCGTTGGCCAAGGCTTGTGCCTTTCTCTCTACCTAGGAACAGCGTTGTTTTTTACGTGAGTAAAAATGAACTGGTTTTTTTGTTGTATGATGAGAAGTTGTGTGTCTTCATGTAACGTTTAGACAACGTGGCTGAGCCCACAACTGGCTGGGTTACCTTGCAATGCTGTGCATAGTGGCATATGATCGAGGGCTGAGTCCCTCTCTTAGCTTGTTATTCTTTACTTGAGGGTAATGATGAAAATAACAAGTGGCAAGTTTTTTTCACACATAAGCAGAGCTGTGGGAAACCTGTTCAAACAAGGTCTTCGGCTGTGCTGGCATGCATGATGTAAAGCTTACTCTACACATTTGGCGTCGTATCAGGGGTAAGGTGGTGAGGGGTTGGTGAAATTATTCCCTGGTTTGCCCCTGCCCCCCCCCCCTCCCCTCTATTATGATTTTGTTTACAAAATGTGTGTTGATTCACTATATCTTTGGGGATACGGTGTAAATCCTTCAGCTTCTGCTGGGGTTGTGCTCTTGCTTAGAGAGAGGCAATTTCTGTGACCAGCACTTAATCAAGGACTTATGTCTTCTCTCATCATAAAAAACGGCGTTCCTCTTACAGTAGTGAGAGTAGGGCTGGGCGATATAACGATAACGATAAATATCGCGATATATTTTAATAATCGATATCGAATATCGAAATAAAATAAAAATCGAACCATCGAAATCGAATTTTAAAACCAGAGACAGTGGACAGACTTGTCTTTCTTGCCTGCAACTTAAAGTAATGGCTTTGCTTGTCCAAATGACAATACTGACCAAATTCAGATTTCTTTTTCTCTTGTCCATTTATTTTGTTTGCTTTCTAATTTAAAATACATTTTGAAACCGTCTGTACACAGTAGGCTATGTGTGCTAGCAGAACTAGACTCCAGTCACGAGTCACAGTGCACATGTGCGGTGGTTTGTCCACCAAAAAAGCGCCAAAAGATCGAAAATAAACTAGCAGAGCCAGAACTGTTCAACTCCTCTGAAGCCACAGCCAGCAGAGAAGCCGGTTTACTTTAGCTTTTAAACCAGCTGCAGCCTGAGAACTGGAGTGTGAGGTGCTCCAGTAGCACACCATGTTACCGCGCTGCGTCGCGGGACTCCGTGCTGCGTCACGGATCTGGTTGACTCCGAGTTCGATTCCCGGACTCGCCGTCATTTGCCGAATGTCTCCCCCTGCTCTCTCTCCCGTTTCACCCTACGGCTGTCGGTCATGCTTGACCAGAAAAGCGATAAACGCTAAAAAATAAAGTTTAAGAAAAAAAAAAGAGAACTGGAGTGTGAGGGGATGTAACACTAAAGATGGCGGCAATGACAAAGAATTGCTGCAAAATAAACATACATCTGTTGTTAAATTTTTTTTTTTATACTTATAACAATTCGATAATTATCGATATCGAGAAATAAAATAAAATTATCATATCGTTATCGCGATATAATTTTTTTCCATATCGCCCAGCCCTAAGTGAGAGTGTACTTTTTGCCCTTTTTTGTTGTGATGGAGGGTTGTGTGTATTGTATTCATGTTTAAATCAAATCAAATCAAATTTATTTGTAAGGCCCGACAACACACGTTAATGTCCCCATGGGCCGGACATGTCTTCTTTAAACAAGTCAAGAAGAAACATAACAATAAGTCAAGAACAAAACAAGAACACCATAAGGTCCAACAAATTTAAAATAAATGCAAAATAAATGAATGAATGCAAACACTCCCAGACATACCCCACGCGAAGGTAAGGAACAACTCACTAAACCCTAACAATAGGAAACAATTTGTGGAGGAGAGAAACCTTAGAAGGGCCATTCAAGGGGGGATCTCCCTTCTTAGATGTCGTGTTAGTAGTGTTGCAGACTGACAATTGGTAAGCATGCACTCATGTGTGTAGTGAAACACAGATGAGTGCATGCAATAGCAACTGAACATTTTGAAAAATTAAAGATAGAGCTGATAGCGATAGCAACTGAACATTTTGAAAGATTAAAGATAGAGCTGAGAGCGGATCTATTTGAGGGACAGGGACGGCGCAAAGAGGGTCGCGTCCTCCCCGTCTTAATCACGGGACGTTCAACACTCCGGTCATCGCTCCGAGACAGCCGGAGACAGGGAGATAGGGGGCGGCGGTTTAGGATCCACAACTGGGTTAGGTGTTGGCCTACAGAAGTTACATGTGTAGCTCTTGTACCAGGGCCCTTGGCCCCTCTCTTGGTCTGTGTTTTTTCTTCCTTTAGGGTAAAGGTGTACAAATTCAGGTGGCAAGTTCACACATGAGCCTGAAGCCATGTATAAAACCAGTTTTTGCACAGGCGAGGTTATCGTCTGTGGCTGGTGTGCAGAATGTGAAGCTGTACCCTAACAGGTATAATGCGCTTCATGTAGCACGCTATGACTGGTGTCATGGCTCTGCTTTGTCGTTGCATCGTATCAGGGGGGAGGGGTCATGAGTGGTGTGCTGATAAAATCCTCCCCCCCCCCTTTACTGATTGGCTGGGAGGTGGGTCCTCCTGCCTGTCAGTTTTCCCTGTCGGCTGAGGGGCAGCGCGTCACAGGGAGGGGGGGGGGTCCCTGGTTCCACTCCCTGTTAGGATGGGTGAGTCGCGGGATTTCCCCCCGGCCATGGGATACGTCACTGGGTGCGTTTCCTATTGGCCAGGAGACGTCCGTGAGGTTACAGGCTCTGTGCTGCAGACCGCTGTCTTTGTCAAAGTTGGATGATGCGTTGCATTCGAAAACTGTTCGTTTTCTGCTCTGCTCTCTATTACAGTGTGTATTGGGCTGTTGGTCAATTGGCCCAATTATTATAGCATGTATCTCTTTCAATTGTACTCACGTGGGGGTCTCTCTGGGTGAACTTCTGTCTTCCCCTCTTATGTGAGGAGCGGAATTGACGGGGGTTGCCCTCAGTCGTGTCTGTGTCTTATTGTCCGGCTTCCTGCTGCTCGTCTCAGACAGCATGGAGGGAACGTCATCTGGTGTTTTCTTATTAGAATTCACCATTGATGTGTTTCGGGTTCTTGACGTGCATATAGCGCTGGCCCTGGGTGCTTCCTATGTGGAACCACGTTTTTGGGCCGGCACGCCTTGGTTGCCCAATTTATAGAAACAGCGTTTTTTATGCGGGCGACTAGGAAGGAGATTTTTTATCTCTACCGAGCACCAGTGCAAGACTCGATGACTCACGTGCATCTCCGGGGGAGATGACGGAGTAGATCATTACATTGGCGGAGGGGTCTCACGCCCATGAGGTGGGCCGCCAGGAGCAGCGCATTCACGTTCTGTCCATCTTGGTGGCGCCCTCTGTGATGTTTTAGATCGACACGCATACCTACCCCCCTCTTAGGACTGGGGATGGCAGCGTGACTAGGACGCAGGACTGGTTCTGGTCACACCGGACCAAGTCAGTTAACCCATTGTCCGCCGGGGCGCAGATCTGCTGTTCTGGTACCCCGAAGGACTTTGTGCTTTTCCGGGGGGAAAATGCCGGGTCGGTCCGGGCTTTCGCGGGGATTGATGTCGTGGATATGTGTGTCATGTGTATGCCACTACGGCTTGCCCATAACAGTGACGTGCTTGGTCCATACTGTGTTGTACCTTGCGCTGTGTTAGGGGGCCTGGTCCTTCTCCATTGTTTCACTCCTCCCTCCCCCTGCTGGGCAGGGATGGGAGGGCTGTTGAGGTGGTTGCTGTCAACCCCTCTAGGCATCCCTGTGTAGGTCCCGGTCCGCCAGGCCCAGGCCCGGACTTGTTCCCATCGACCTGTTGGCCTGGGTTAACCCTTTGAGAACTCTAACACTTTGTTTCTAGGTTTTTCTTGGTGGGTTAAAGGAACAACTGCCTCCTGTTAAACTAAACATAGGGAGGTGGTTGGTTCTCTGGTGTGTTGGTAGCAGAGTCGACTCTCGGGTTGAGGCCGGGCTTGACCCTGTCTGCCCGAGAGTGTGCCCCCACATCTTTCATGACGTCTGCCAATTGTGTCGGCCTCTCCTTTGAACCTCGACCCCGCTGGAGGGGTTGGGTTTGTTGAGGTCATGACATGGTGTACAGCATACCGAACGCCCCTTCTGCCGGGTACTGTTCTTACAGTAGACCCTTTAGGCACCTGTCTAGTCCGCGGTGCTCCAGGCACAGGTCGAGTTCTGGCCTGTTGCCTGGATTGAGGGATCAACCCCCTTGGGGGTTGTCTCCCCGGTGCGCCGTCTGGCCCCACAGTATTGTGGGGGGGTAGCCTCTTGGGGCTTATGGCCATGCCAACCTGGACACGCCCGATCTCGTCAGATCTCGGAAACTAAGCAGGTTCGTCCCTGGTAGTTCTTGGATGGGGGACCCCCTGGGAATACCATGGGTGCAGTAAGCTAGAGTGCTTCAGGGCGGCGTGCCAAAGGGGGGAAGGGCCTACTCTTGATTTGGCCCCTGTCCGATACGCTGGCGATGTGGGGGGTAGTGTCATTAGTGACCGTCTGATGGGGTCCCGATGCTACGGCATCGTTGACCTCACCGGGCCCTCTTTTTCGGGGGGTCCTGGCCCTCAGGCTGTTCCTGGGGCTGGTTCCTCCTCCGCGCTCCGCTGCTACGGCCTTGCCACAGGGTTGGGTTCTTGACCTTTGACCCTGTGATGTTAGAGGCTGTAACCGTTTTTTTTCCCTTCCCATTTGTTATCTAGTGGCATGTGGGATGCGCGCCTGAGTAGTCGCGGGTCCTTCTGTGAGGGTAAGTCCCACGATCTGCTCACCCTGTGCATTGAGTTGCTAAACCCTCTTCGCACGGTCTGATCCGATTCCCTCCCGTCCCCCTCTAGGGGGGTCCGGGGGCTCGGGTCCTCCCCGGTTCTGATGGTTGTGGGGGGCCTCAGCGGGTACATTTGTCAAGCTTCCGCTCTGCTCAGCTCCTGTGTTCCACTAGAGCGCAGAGCGTAAGCTATACGATAATATAACATACGGTTATCCTATAACCATAGTTATATGAGTATAGCGAGCGCTCTGCTCTGAGTCACTGAGGACCCCGTGGTCTTCGCCTTCGGTGGTGAAAGACTTGGGAAGGAGCTGTTAGTATGGCCACATCCCCGCTTATGTAGAGGAGCGGATGTGGGTGTGGCCAGGCGGATGGGTGTGTACATGTGAAGACATTTATTCAGTATTAGATTGATTAGGGATAGGGTTCCAATAGAGCAGAGCGCTCACTATACTCATATAACTATGGTTATAGGATAACCGTATGTTATGTTGTGTGGGCGTGGTGTGTGAGGCATGGCGGCCGCGCGGGGGGCGGGGGTAGTGGGGGCTCTAAGCCTCAGTGCCCAGGGGTACTAAGCTAGCCTTGGGTAAGCGGTACTTCTGACGTGGTCAGTCTTCCCTACAAACACAATTGTCAGCATGTGCTAGGTGGGAAGCCGGTGGGATATGAGTCCTGGTCATTGTGACTCCTACTGGTTGGTCAGGGTGCCTGTCCATCACCGTCAGGTGAAAAGTAGGCATGCGGTAGTCTACACCCTCCCCAGACCCACAGAGGATGGCGCAATGACCCGGACCGTGACACACATACTGTATGACTAAATTGGGGAGAAAAGGGAGAAAAAGGCTACATTTACTCTGCGCTTCTGTCATCACTCCCTAACGATTGTGTCAACTTGCTTGTTTGGGGGCTTCTTGACAGCGTCACTTACTCAGTTCGTGTTCTCCTCTTACTGTGTTGTGTAGTGGGAGGGAACTACTGATCTGGCAATGCGGCCAGAGGGGACGTTTATTGCGGTTGCACTTCCTGTGTTGTTATACAGTTCTGGCGATCTACTCATGTTCTGGAAGTGACTGAAGTTGTTTTGTGGATTAAACAAGCATTACGTTGCCTACGTTATTCCTTTTTCCTCCGGCACTACACTGGTGACCCCGACGTGGATTTTTGTTACGGCAATTGTGTACAAAAAACCAGCAAACGAACATTATATTCTTGCAAAATGTCCGGACGAGGAAGACGTTCAGGCCAGCGGCTGCCACCACCATCCCCTGTCAGGGAAACACGTGGTGCGCACACTCCCACTCTCAAACTACCAGAGTTCTGGGACTCGACTCCTGCTGCATGGTTTGCTATTGTAGAGGCGCATTTCAACAAAAGCAACGTTGATGACGACGACGATCGGTACAACCATGCTGTGGCAAGGTTGGGCAGCTCCACCGCAGCTCGAGTGGTAGTTTTTTTGTCTGCTCCCCCGGTGACAAACAAATATGAGCGCCTCAAGGCCCTGCTTCTAGAGACATTTGTACTGTCCGCTGCGGAGAGGGTGCGTCGCCTATTTGCCATGTCGGATTTGAGAGACGAGAGGCCTTCTGCGCGCATGGAGAGGATGCTAAATCTGCTCGGTACTGAAGACCCCATGATCCTCTTCACGGAGCTGTTCATGCGCACACTGCCAGCCCAAGTTAGGATGCGCTGGCCAACACCGCCATCGTGGGGCCCCGCGCCCTTGCCAGGGAGGCGGACCGTTCGTTTTGGCCATGCCTCAGCGGTCCGCTGACCTGCTCGCTCCCGCAACCGCCCGCCACCGGACCGTCGCAGGAGAGCGAGGGATGACGCCAGGCCTTCTGGCCAGCATGGTAACGCAGCGGGCCATTGTTTTTTCCATGCCACGTTTGGCACCAAGGCCAGACGGTGCCGCTCAGCCTGCACCTTCGGACCTACGGGAAATGGCGGGGCCGGTGCTCAGTAGTGGCCCTGAGCGCTGGTGTCACCAACAGGCTGCTCTTCATCCGAGACACCGCCTCTGGTCGCAGTTTCTTTTGTGACACGGGTGCCCAGTGGAGCATCATTCCGGCAGAGAGATCGGATGTGGCAAAGGAGGAGCGGCATGCCTATCCGCTCTTACGGCACAAGGGCGGTGGACGTATGCTTCGGAGGACAATGCTTTTCATGGGATTTTGTCATTGCGGCTGTCACATTTCCCCTCCTTGGTGCAGATTTTCTGTCAGCCCACAACCTGTTAGTGGACGTGGGGAACAGGCGCCTGGTCAATTCACAGACTTTCGCTTCCTTTGCCTGTACGCAGGGGGAGGCCGTCTACAGCGGGTGGTCCAATACACTCGCCGAAAGTGACCAGTACCTTCGGCTGCTTGCCAAATTCCCCGAACTTAGCAAGCCCACTTTCTCCGTGCCCACGGTGAAACACGGGGTGGAGCACCACATCGACACCAGTGGGCCTCCCCTCCACGCCAGGACCAACCCGGAGAAGATGGCCGTCGCCAGGGCGGAGTTTGCGCACATGGAGCAGGTGGGCATCGTTCGCCGCTCGACAGCCCCTGGGCGTCTCCCCTGCACATCGTCCCTAAGTCAGATGGTGGGTGGCGCCCATGTGGGGACTACCGCCGCCTCAACGACGCATCCAAGCCTGACCGCTACCCGGTCCTGCATGTCCAGGACTTTGCAGCGAACCTGGCAGGCAAACGCTTCTTTTCCAAAGTGGACCTGGTATGGGGGTACCATCAGGTGCCGGTGCACCCCGAGGACATCCCCAAGACGGCCGTCGTCACGCCCTTTGGGCTCTTCGAGTTTCTGCGAATGCCGTTCGGCCTGAAGAACGCGGCACAGACCTTCCAACGCCTCATGCACTCGGTGCTCCGGGACCTGCCATTCCTCTTCGTCTACTTGGACGACATCCGAACGCCACGGAAGAGGAGCACCTGTCCCACCTCCGAACCCTATTCACACGGCTCAGCCAGCATGGGCTGATCGTCAAGCCATCGACTTTCTCGGGCACCGGGTCTCCGCAGAGGGGGTGACCCCCCTCCCCTCAAAGGTGGAAGCTGTCGCTGCATTCCCGCGCCCCCGCACAGTCAGCGAGCTCAAGGGGTTCATCGGGATGGTGACCTTTTACTATCGCTTCCTCCGCCACATCGCTCACATCCTGCGGCCTCTGTACGACGCCCAGAAGGGCAAGACTCTGAAGCAGCCGGTGAACTGGACGGCGGAGCGTGTCAAGGCTTTTCAGGACACCAAGGAGGCCCTGGCCCGCGCTGCCATGTTGGCCCACCCCTCGCCCTCGGCGCCCACTGCTCTCACCACGGACGTCTCTGACTTTGCTGTGGGAGCGGTGTACGAGCAGTGGGTTGGGGACGCCTGGCAGCCTCTTGCCTTCTTCAACCGCCAGCTGTCTCCCAGGGAGCAAAGGCACAGCACGTTCGACAGGGAGCTCCTCGGGCTGTGGCTTGCTGTCAGACACTTCCGTTTTTTGCTGGAAGGCCGTGAGTTTACGGCCTACGTGGACCACAAGCCGCTCACTCACGCCATGTCCAAGTCGGCAGAGCCGTGGTCCGACCGCCAGCAGCGCCAGCTCGCCTACTTGTCCGAGTTCACCACAGACATCCAGCACGTTGCTGGGAAGTCCAACCAGGTGGTGGATTATCTCTCGAGGGCGGTGGTTGATGCGGTACAGCTGGGCTTGGACTACGTCAGCATGGCTGCGGACCAGGCCGCCGGTCCTGCCGTCCAAGCTCTCAAGTTGTCAGACACTGGACTGCGCCTGGAGGAGGTGGTTTTCGGTGACGTGGGGGCCACGCTCCTGTGCGACGTCTCCATGGGTCAGCCGTGGCCGGTAGTCCCTGCCAACTGGAGGCGCCCTGCCTTCGAGGCTATACACGGCTTGTCTCACCCTGGCAGGAAGCCGTCCTCTCGACTGGTGTCGGAGAAGTTTGTTTGGCATGGGCTCAAGAGGGATGTGAGAGCCTGGGTCGACACGTGCACCGCCTGCCAGCGCGCCAAGGTGCATCGGCACATCAAGGCCCCCCTGGAACAGTTATCTGTGCCAGAGCGGAGAGGTTCGATCATGTCAACGTGGACCTGGTGGGACCGCTGCCCCCCTCGCACGGATACAACTATCTCTTCACCATGGTGGACAGAACGACTCGCTGGTCGGACGCGGTTCCACTCTCCTCGACGACAGCCCCCGACCTGGCCCAGGCGTTCATCGCGGTGTGGGTCTCCCGCTACGGCACCCCTGCTGATCTCTCCTCTGACCTTGGCTCACAGTTTACTTCGGAACTGTGGGCGGCGGTGGCGGAGAGTCTGGGGGTCAAGCTCCACCGCACGACCGCCTATCATCCGCAGGCAAATGGGCTCTGCCAGCGTTTTCATCGATCTACTGTATGAAGGCCACCCTTCGAGCCAGCCTCACGGATGGCGACTGGCTTGACAAGCTCCCGTGGGTCATGCTGGGGCTCAGGACGGCGCCGAAGGAGGACCTCCAGTTGTCGTCGGCCGAGCTGGTGTTTGGACAGCCACTACGGGTCCCCGGTGACTTAATTCCCAGGTCAACAGAGCCCTGGTCTGCCGCCGCTCAGCGCGCCTCCCTGCTGGACAGCGCCAGGACCTTCGTCCCGGTCCCGACTACGCAGCATGGTGTCCCTACTTCGAGGATGCCCCCGGAGCTGCACTCGGCGAAGTTCGTTTTCATCCGTCATGATGGCCACAGGGCTCCGCTACGTCCTCCTTATGACGTGCCCTTCCGCGTCATCGAGGCCAGGGCCAAGAACTTGCGCTATAGCTCCAATTTCATCAACTAGTGGTCAAAAACTCCATTGGATACCTGTGAATTTTAGGGATACAATGCAAAACGGACTGGCCTATACTATCATTTATATTCTCTACCACATTTCTGCTGCTGCTCTGTGAGTGTTTCACTGTCTTTGAAAGTGCAGTAATATAATATGATTATATCACAGACTTCCCCCCGGGAGTGCAGCCCTTTTCCTTTCATCGTGATCCAATATCCTGACATCCAGCTGAATCTGAATGTCTAAAGCACATCCAGCCAGACGCCTGTACTCGGATGAGTGATATGGCCGACGGAACAACAACTTAAAACTGTGAATGGCATCAGAACAGGCAGGCTACATATCTGATGCCCGGAAAGCATACTGTACAGCGCTGTCCATTTCAAGCCTAGTTAAACAGGACTTTATCGCAGCCCAATGATGTGCATTGCTGGAATATTTTGTTCCAGAGATATTGCTTTTGCCCGACAGCTATCCTATTATCTCGACAACAACGAAACAAACAGAGAGAGAGGAAGAGAATCAGCATCTTTCAAATGGGGATGAGAGGAGATTACTAGTATATGTATAGTCAGTGTGCAGTTCATACTGTAGCTGTCCTGTGATACGGCAGGAGAGAGAGAGAGAACAGACAGACAGACAGACAGACAGACAGACAGACAGACAGACAGACAGACAGACAGACAGACAGACAGACAGACAGACAGACAGACAGACAGACAGACAGACAGACAGACAGACAGACAGACAGACAGACAGACAGAGATTGTGAGAGGCAGAGATAAAGAGAGAGATGGACCAATGTGCTAGTGGAGAGAATAATTTCAGAGAGAGAATGAGGTAACAAGAGAGACAGATGGAGAGGGTGACAGAGAGAGAGACAGAGAGAGAGGATGTCAATAGATAGAGAACAATAACTGAAAAGAGAGAATGGTGTGAAGATCGAGAGCGAGAGGGGGAGTGATGGTTAGGGAAAAGGAGATAATAAAAAAGAAACATTAAAAGCATTGAAAAAAACCAACAACCCTTTTCCAGTGTTTCTTCTATCCCCATGCCGCTGTGTGGGGGGGGGGGGGGGGGGGGAGGGGCGCGGTGGCAGGGGCAAGTCATCATTGGTTAAAAGCAGAGGAAGCATTAGAAATCTTAGACAATGCAGTTCAGCAGGGGCCAAGAGGCTGTTCGCGGATCACTGTGTCCGGGCAGATTGGAGTGCCAGGACACGTTATCTCCAAACTGCGACTCCCTCTCCTCGCTGGAAGGGGATAGAGAAAGAGAGAGAGAAAGAGAGAGAGAGAGAGAATGAGAGAGAAAGATTGGAGTGACTGGGGTTATCGCTCTCCATCCATTCCATTTCAAATGGCATTTCTCTTTCCATCCGGAGAGGACCGGGCGGGTTGGGGGCGACTGTGTGAGTCACCCGGCAGAGTCCCAGTATACAGTCTCAGCCTACAGGGTCCCAGTATACAGTCTCAGCCTACAGGGTCCCAGTATACAGTCTCAGCCTACAGGGTCCCAGTATACAGTCTCAGCCTACAGGGTCCCAGTATACAGTCCCAGCGTACAGAGTCCCAGCGTACAGAGTCCCAGCCTACAGAGTCCCAGCCTACAGAGTCCCAGCCTACAGAGTCTCAGCCTACAGAGTCCCAGCCTACAGAGTCCCAGCCTACAGAGTCTCAGTCTACAGAGTCCCAGCCTACAGTCTCAGCCTACAGAGTCTCAGCCTACAGAGTCTCAGCCTACAGAGTCTCAGCCTACAGAGTCCCAGCCTACAGAGTCTCAGCCTACAGAGTCCCAGCCTACAGAGTCCCAGCCTACAGAGTCCCAGTCTACAGAGTCTCAGCCTACAGAGTCCAAGCCTACAGAGTCCCAGCCTACAGAGTCCCAGCCTACAGAGTCCCAGCCTACAGAGTCTCAGTCTACAGAGTCCAAGCCTACAGAGTCCCAGCCTACACAGTCCCAGCCTACAGAGTCCCAGCCTACAGAGTCTCAGCCTACAGAGTCCCAGCCTACAGAGTCCCAGCCTACAGAGTCCCAGCCTACAGAGTCCCAGTCTACAGAGTCCAAGCCTACAGAGTCTCAGCCTACAGAGTCCCAGCCTACAGAGTCTCAGCCTACAGAGTCCCAGCCTACAGAGTCCCAGCCTACAGAGTCCCAGCCTACAGAGTCCCAGCCTACAGAGTCCCAGTCTACAGAGTCTCAGCCTACAGTCCCAGCCTACAGAGTCCCAGCCTACAGAGTCCCAGTCTACAGAGTCTCAGCCTACAGAGTCCCAGCCTACAGAGTCCCAGCCTACAGAGTCCCAGCCTACAGAGTCCCAGCCTACAGAGTCCCAGCCTACAGAGTCCCAGTCTACAGAGTCTCAGCCTACAGTCCCAGCCTACAGAGTCCCAGCCTACAGAGTCTCAGCCTACAGAGTCCCAGCCTACAGAGTCCCAGTCTACAGAGTCCAAGCCTACAGAGTCTCAGCCTACAGAGTCCCAGCCTACAGAGTCCCAGCCTACAGAGTCCCAGCCTACAGAGTCCCAGTCTACAGAGTCTCAGCCTACAGTCCCAGCCTACAGAGTCTCAGTCTACAGAGTCCAAGCCTACACAGTCTCAGCCTACAGAGTCTCAGTCTACAGAGTCCAAGCCTACACAGTCTCAGCCTACACAGTCTCAGTCTACAGAGTCCAAGCCTACAGAGTCTCAGCCTACAGAGTCCAAGCCTACACAGTCTCAGCCTACAGAGTCCCAGCCTACAGTCCCAGTATAGCCGACAGTGGCGACAGTGGCTCGGGAGGTAGAGCAGTCGTCTGGCAATCCGGAGGTTTCCGGTTCGATTCCCGCTCCTCCCGGGCAGCGTGTCGAGGTGTCCTTGAGCAAGACACTTAACCCCTAATTTCTCCCGATGAGCACGTTGGCACCTTGCATGGTTGCCTCCGCCGTCAGTGTGTGAATGTGTGAGTGAATGGGTAAAATGTGAGTAACAAATTGTAAAGCGATTTGGATAAAAGCGCTATATAAAAAAGCAGCCATGTATACATAATATATATAAAGTACTATCGACCACAGGAAAAGGGTACATATTGTACATTATGTTATAGCCATAAGTATTTATGAAGAAATACAATGTGTAGGTATTACATACGTACACATTACACATACGTATATACATTTTAAAAAAAAAATTTACTAACCCAGGGAACTTGCATGGAAGGTAAATTGTGCCTTTACCTCAAGACTACCAAGACACACTTAACCAACTCTAACCCTAACCACACGGTTACCTTAAACTAACAATAACCGTCTAACCCTAACCCCAACTTAATATCTTAAAACCCTCCGAGGTCGCCAAACCCATAGGCGGGTTTACAATACAGTCTAGGCCGCCTTATCTCGGCGGGGAGGATTCTTCAGAAATGCCGAAAATGTTGCGCGATTAAAAAATAGGACAAAAATGTGATTTTCAGGGCGGTCAGGTGGCGTAGCGGAGATTGCGCTCGTCAACAACGCAGGAGATGCTGGGTTCGAGCCCAGCTCTCGGCGTTGCTACCAGCTTGGCTGGTCGTTCATACTAATACAATTGGCAGTATTAGGGGGTAGGAAGCTGGTGGGTGGGAATCTGGCGTTGTGGACAGCGACGCCTACAGGTCAGGTCTCGGCGCTTGTTCAGCGGGGGCAGGACTTGGTGGAGATAGCGTGCCCTCCCACGCGTTACACTTCACCAATGAGAGTCCTCGCTGCCAAGTGAAAAGACGTCACTGGCAGTCGCCACACGTATCGGAGGAAGCGTGCGGTCGGCTTCGGGACGCCCTTGTACCGACTCGTAAGAGAACATGCATACAGCAGCCAGGTAGGGGAGGGGCGGAATTGGCACGGCGACTAAATTGGGACGGGGAGAAAAACAGAAAATTGGAGAAAGAGAAATAAAAAAAAAAATTATTAAATTAAAAAAAATTATAAAAAAATAAATAAATGTGATTTTCACAATTTCTAGTGCTTGGAAACGTTCTCTATCCTTATTTGCTAAATGTAATACGACTTGTAAATGTGTTAATTATTGTTAACTTGTCCGGCTGTATAATTTCCCTCGCTGTCTAAAGAACTATACAGTTGAGTCGTAGGGGAGGGGCTGAGTACTTTCAGTCTCAGGTGTCGAAGACAGATGCGCAGAAATGACAACTACCAAATCCATTTCAAGACAATGGACCCAGTAGGCTACTTTGTTGGTGGTGTGAAAATATGCAGAGAAAGCTTAATGTCTTTAGACGTTACACGTTAACCCTTGTGCCTCCTGTGTATGTGTGTGTACAACGGTGGCTGTGTTGATGATTATGTCATGAAATTGGGTCCGTTCGCTTATTTTCCATATATTTACAGAATTTGAGATTATATTTTGAAAATCTCTAAAAAAAAGTTACCAATACGACCCCAGTGGTTTATTTCATGCCATTAGGGGGTTAGGGTTAGGGTCCCTAACCCCTAATCCCAACCCTAACTGTAACCATAACCCTAACACAAACGGGAATATAAGGGGTTACAATTCGGAAATCTTTGGAATCTTTGATAGATATGAGAGTTAGGTTCATAGTGGTATTCATGAAAAAAAAGAATTGGAACGAAATATTACAAATTACGTTTTTTATGACCTTGAACGTGATGCCAGTGTAACTGCCCCCCGGCATGATGTAGAAATAATGATGCGGTTATGTTTCGTACAGGTGCTTTTATTTTATTTTCTCTTTTCTTTGCATTTTGGCATTGCAGCACTGTAGCACTTTCTTTAGTAGTCTTCGTTGCACCGTGAAAACTAGAGCAGTATAAAACATAAATACATAAACAGTTAGTTATATAGTTCACAAAACCACAACAAAAGCTCCTAGTGCATTTAAACAAACATTTTAACTCAGCCATAAAGGGTGAACTCGTCTTCCGTGACAAAAGGCATTTTTAAAGAAACGAATTAGAGTGTTACGTGTTCAGCAGCAGGTGCTGACATTAGAATCGAATCAGTCAGTGCAACACTTTACACTTTTACAACACCAGGGCTGTACACTGCGACGAGATCGTCGCAAATTGCCCCCTAATTTGGCCGGTGCGAATGAAAAATGATATCTACTCGCAAGCTTGCGAATAGTGATTTCACCCCTTCATTCGCATTTCACTACACTAACATTAGCCTACAACCAGGGCTGTACAGGCGACATAATGTTGCGGTTGTAATTTCATTAGACAGACCAGCGCGGACATTTAATAACATGCAATTTAATTGACACGACCAATGGGCTAACGTTAGCTGGTGGTCCCGAGTGGAGCTATAGGCTAACGTTACGTTAGCTGGTGGTCCCGAGTGGAGCTATAGGCTAACGTTATGTTAGCTGGTGGTCCCGAGTGGAGCTATAGGCTAACGTTACGTTAGCTGGTGGTCCCGAGTGGAACTATAGGCTAACGTTACGTTAGCTGGTGGTCCCGAGTGGAGCTATAGGCTAACGTTACGTTAACTGGTGGTCCCGAGTGGAGCTATAGGCTAACGTTACGTTAGCTGGTGGTCCCGAGTGGACCTATAGGCTAACTTTACGTTAGCTGGTGGTCCCGAGTGGAGCTATAGGGGGGGGGGGGGGGGGGGGGGCTGGCTCTCTCGTGCGTTCTCGCCCCCTCTCTCTCTCTCGCTCTCTCTCTACATTCAATGATTTAAAGTAGCCAAACGTTACAGACAGTATAAATACTAACTGGATAGTTGATGATATAAACATTTAATTTCATTATCTGACTGAAATATTCTAAAATCATTAAGTCTGCTATAAGCCATTATCCCTTTGTGTGTAATTATTATTTTCTCACAGTAGTGTGTATATATATATATATATATATATATATATATATATATATATATATATATATATATATATATATATATATATATATATATATATATATATATATATATATATATATATATATGTGTGTGTGTTTGGCTAAAGTGGATAGAAAACACAGTACTGTGCAAAAAAAAGGCACCCAAGAGTTTTTATATAAATGGTAAATTATTTAGATGTAAATAATTTTTTTTATTAGTGTGTCAGTAGACTACTCTTAGTACATTTTCATTAAATAATTTTTTAAAGCATCTTCATGGTTTAATAATGCAAACATATGTTGCAGGGACTTATTATAATCATCATATTGGCGTGACTGTATGCATCAAAGGGTTAAATCAAGCATTTTTAAGTGCTTTAGAGGAAATGTCAAAATATTGCAATATATATTGTGTATCGTGATATGGCCAAAAAATATCGCAATATCATTTAGAGGCCATATCGCCCAGCCCTACTATAATGGTAAAATAGTTATTTAAAAATGTGCCCCTAAAAAATATTCTTTGCCCCTAAATTTCTCATTTAGGGGCAAGTGTGCCCCTAGTGAAAAAGCTTAGCGTACAGCCCTGAACACGCAAAACATATAGACATCTCCAGTAATAATAGTACACATTAGAGTTCAAACATACCTTATTCTGCTTTACCAAGGGGTGTTAATTTCTTAACACTTTGATTGCCCAAGGTTAAATTCATGATATACTGTACCATCCCTTGCCAGCTCTATTTAACATGGAGCAGTTCCCCTTCTTTGCAGGGCTATAACTTTTTAAATTCTATTGCTAGATTGCCATTATTAGGGCCCATTCAATGTCCTATATGTATTGTTCATGGTGTAGCAACGTTAAACTTTTTCATTCACATATTCATACTAAAATAATTTATGGTCTAAAGTATAAGTATGTTTTCATCTCTTTCTGCAGCTTTCTCCAGAACGTGATTTATAGCCCCAAATGCATTATATTGATGATCAAATACAGTTTGGTAGGAATCTGTGCGAGATAAAAAATTTCAACTGGACGTACTTCTAGAATTTACTACACGTCATCTGATGTTGACCGGATGGGCGAGGGGGCGTTTATAATTCCATGGGCAACGTTATACCATTCATCTAATGTGGGTCATATGTTCATCATAGCAGTTTATATCGAACACGGTAATACTACACGCTAAAACTCACCCAGTCTCCTCGGGCCGTTGCGCGATCAGCGTGGAGTAGACAGTTTTCGATTATGGGATGTTGAAATGCCCGATCTATTTCCAGGTTGTATAATAGTATATACGTCCAAATCATGTTGTTTTTTCGAGTTATTTCCACCGATCGATGTTCACTGTGTGAAGACAGAGTCTCTCTAACATTAGCGAGTGCCCGGACCCCATATGGAGTGAGTCCTGCCGGGTTAAAGGTTGATATCCGGTTTCGATCTGCCGATCGGCCACCATATGGCGCTCTTGAACCGCTAGAGGGTTGAGAGGAGATCAGCACTGTGTGTCAAGGCTCCGGAACGGAAATATGATTTCGATCACAGATTTTTGAAATATTGATATCAAAGACGAGTTACGGCGTCCTCGGCAACTTGAGCATGGCGGGGAATGACGAGTTCCGGCATTTTCGGCAGTTAAAGTGTTAAGTGAGGTTCTGATGGCTTGTCTGCTCCGACGTTTTTAACAGGAACAGGAACTTGTGGCAACCTTTATACTATAGGACAATGAGATCTGCCTCCTTGTGGACACTAAAGGAAAATGCACAAGCTGCAACTGAGATATTAACACGGGTTCTTAAATAGAAAGTTAACGTAAACATTATAAACTAATAAAGAAAATGTTGATCATCTAGACCAATGTAAATGAAAGCTTACTGATAATAAAGATGATAGGCATCTTGACCCTTGGTGGTCATTTAAAGCCAGAGTTAGGTTACTAACAAGGCAGAAGGGTTAAAACAAACCATCATCATAGTATTGCTGTGTTTGTATCTTTTAGTTAGTGGGTGACAATATTGTCACAAGGAAAGATGAAATTACATACCTAGGTTCCATCCTAGAGGCAAATCTTTCCTGTGACAAAATGGCATCCAATGTAATAAAAAAAGTCAACCAACAAACTCAATTCTTGTACCGGATCTCCTCTCTGGTAAACAAGAATACCCTGAAGACTCTGGCAGGAGCACTCATTCAAGGGTACTATGACTATGCTTGCACCTCATGGTACCAAAGCACCTCAAAGGCGCTAAAAACTAAATTACAAACATCAAAACTCCCTCAAAACAAACTGGTCAGACTACTGCTTGACCTTACTCCTAGAACCCACCTCACCCCTGCCCACTTTGACAACCTAGGATGGCTTAGAGTAGACGACAGAGTACAGCAACTTGCAATGGGCCTGGTCTACAAGATACACTACACGACTAAGATACCCATGTAGGCCTACTGTACATGTCAAAGTACTTCCCAAAGGTCAGTGAATACCACGACCACAACACCAGAGGGAGCTCCACAATTATGCCACATCAATGTGGAACGCCCTACCCAAAGCTGTAAAGGAATGTGAATCACTATCCACTTTCAAAACCACTCTCAAAGAACACCTACGGGAGACTGCAATTCGAAACTGGCCCCTGTAAATGTCCTAACCCAACCCCCTCCAATGTACAGTAAATTACCTAACCCAAGAATACACGAGACCCTCTTCTTAGAACCAAGTATGGTTTCGTCGATATTCCAATGTACAGTTTTGCTTGTACAGTTGTACAGTCCCCCCCCCCCGCCTACCCATCAACCCCCCCCCCCCACCCACCCAACCATCTCCAATGTACAGTCCCCCCCCACCTACCCAACCTCCTCCAATGTATATACTCTCTTTTTTAGACTTTTTTTGTATCACAAACAGTACTGTATTTGCAAATCTGGTATGTCATAAATGTATAGATGTAGCAGTACTGTCTGTATGTCGTGTATGTCATATGTTATGATGAATTGAAAATGGGGGACCCTGATGTAAACAAGACGAAAGTCTTTCTCTGGTCTGCATCCCCTTAACAATTGTGTGTATTGAGCTGTACTGTACTGTACCCATTATGCAATATGTTAATACAATTTCCAATCAATCAATCAATCAATCAATCAATCAATCAATCAATCAATCAATCAATCAATCAATCAATCAATCAATCAATCAATCAATCAAAGTCTAGCGGTGAGAGCACTCGCTGTGTGACCACAATCACAGTCGGTTTGACTCCTGGTCACGGTGTTCATTTTGGACTTTTGCCAATACGGTAAATATACAACTTACACAAGAAGTACATACATTACTCACGGCTATAACATGACGTACATTATGTACCTTTTTTTTCCTGCGGTGGTTTAGTATTTGATTTATTTATTTTCTGACGAGACCGCGTTAGCCCTGAGAGTCCCCCGCTCCACTCTCGTTTGTTCTGGAGGTGTGAATGTGGAAGAGGTGGGGTGTAGCAAGAGTGAAATGTGGCATGGTGTTGTTGTTGTGTGAAGACAAGCTGTCATCCAAGTGATTTTCAGCGCCAGCGTGGCTGTGTCCGTGCATGTGTGTGTGTGTGTGTGCCCACGAGTGTGTGGATGGGTGTGTTTCTGAAATTGTTTGACAGGTACAAATCCATACGTGATGAATACATTGTGACTCTGGCCCCTTTATACTAACAAGGCAAGGTGTAAATTGGATTTCTCTTTTCATCTGTTACTTTATAATTAAATGAACAGTCGCAGCTGACTTTCCCACAGGCGGTATAGCCACCGCATTACTTCGAGTAAGAACAGAAGAGAATTGGTTAGAATAGAGTAGAATAGAATTTTCATTAGAGTTAGAGTACTTGGCACTCATTGCATTAACATTACCAGGTGTAGAAGGGTGGATTATCCCTACTTAGTGAGGGTGATATTCTACTGGCACCGGATAGTAGGAACCCGGCAGTCCAGCTGGGCCCCCGACTGCAGTGTTGGGGTACTAGGTTTAATGTTAACAAAGGTGGCATATAGGGCCTTAGGATTTACCAACCTAGGATTTGCGTACTGGTCTTTCCCACCCATTCTGCAATCTGTTAATAAAACTTTCATTCAATCAATCACCGTGCAGATTGATTGATTGAATGAAAATTGTATTAACAGATTGCAGAATGGGTACAATACAGTACGGCTCAATACACACAATTGTTAAGGGGATGCAGACTAGAGAAAGACCTTCGTCTTGTTTACATCAGGGTCCCCCATTTTCAATTCATAATGAATTTTAAGTAAGGGTGCAACTTGCTCCGTGCAATCCATTCTTTGTGGATTTAGTCCTAAGTGTGGACATTACACTATACGGCACGCAGCGTTACTTCTTCTGCTCCGGTGCACAATTGGTATTTCACAGGTTTCAAAAGTAGAATGCTACTTCACGTCCACCCGCTCCCGTGGATAGCGCCGAAGAGACCCCGCACATGTGGCTCTTCGTGGATACCAGTCCTCTTCGCATCTCTCTACCGACTACCAGACCGACGCCAACCAGCTCCCCCTAGTGTTAGTCCTCCACGATGCTTTGCCGGGCACAAAAGTAAACGGGTCATTGAAACAGTTATAATGAACAGTCAGACACATTCACGTGTCTACACAGGGTTAGAGGTTTGATTCCCACTGTGAACCACCCTAATGCAGTCATTAGAAAGGTGCTATAGAGATGCAGCCAGGCAGTGAGGGAAGCCAGCATGTTGTGTGTAGAGAATCACCAGACAGTGGCTCAGGAGGTAGAGCGGTTGTCTGGTAATCAGAAGGTTCCCTGTGTGACTCCGGCTCCTCCACCCGGCATGGAGTGGAGCAGCATTATGTCTTGTATGGTCGCCTCCGCTGTCGGTGTGTGAATGGGTGAATGTGAAGCACAAGCTGTAAAGGGCTTTGGATAAAAGTACTGTATACTGTAAATGCAGTCCATTTACAAGGGCCAATTCACAATGATGATGAAATAATATATTATATTGTTAATATGGAACACGCCAAAATTTTTGGAAATTAGCTTACCGTCTTCTCCAGAGAGAGACAAGAAGATACCAGTTTCCTCTCTGTGCGTTCAGTAGAAAGCTATCTGGCTGCATGTTAGCCTAGCTTAGCACAATGAATGGAAGCGGACAGTGCCGGTTAGCCTAGGCATTGTCCAACTAACATCTCTCCCGAAGGCTAACCCGTCACTGTCCGCTTCCATTCATACACATTCCATTCCATTCACACACTCTCACTGACCTCTCCGTTTCCCCTAAACAGCAATAAAGCTGCTGTTAAACTTGCTTCTACTTTGTGCCGTGTGTATTTGATTAATCCAATCTGGTGACAGCTCAAAACACCACAGAGTCCAATATATATATATATATTTTTTGTATTCATTGCAAAAATGTACATTCAGTCATACCAGTTCATATACTGTAGCAAGACAAATAAATGTCATTTTGTAAAAGTTCTTCAGACAAACATTTGAATTACATGCATTTCCTGTGTGTATGTGTCTCCCAACTTAAAGGGTTATTTTTCAAATGTTTAAAATGTGCATCCAACTTGTCTGGGCATTATGCCCAGTTGGTTGCACATTTAAACATTTGAAAAATAACCCAACCCTTGTGGCTTCCTGGTCATGTATTCTACTTTCTTGAAATGTTTTGTGTGTGTGTGTGAGCACAGCGGTGTCTGTGTTTATTATTATTTCATGAAATTGGGAAAATATCTTCATTTTACATATATTTTCATTATGTCAAAAGCTTATGATTTGAAACACTAAAACAAAAGTTATTAGCATAGGGTACCTACGGTGGACCTGGCGTCAGTTTTCATCAGCACCGCTCCCATGTTAAAAGGCATTTTTTAATCTGCTCTCATTCGTTCAATTCTAGATATAATTATAAAATGCAATGTTCTACACACTGTCAGTGATCAAGCTTTCGACCCATGATGCCGATTTCGAACACAAGGTGGCACAATTACACTGCAGACCACCGGCTACTAACCATGCAAGAGGCGGGGATATAATGAGGAATGTGGCTGCAGCCACCATACTGCTCCGGTGTGTGTGTGTGTGTGAGATGAAAGAGCAGCATGGGGGTCACTTTCAGGGTCACTTTCAAACACGTTCCCCCGAAGTGGGCCAAAACAATATGGGGGGGGGGGGGGGGGGGGGGGTCGTGTGTGTGAGATACAGGTCATGCACAGAAGCTTCAAACATGTACGGCAAAGTGGGCCAAAACAATATTCGCGGGAGGCAGTGGTTGTTTACGCAGGTGCGACTGATGAAAGCAATTGTTCGGGGAGGTGGCCCGTTGTGGGGACCTACAGTTGCCGGAGGGGGACGCGTCGCTGGCCGATGAAATTCTTCTCCAACATGCTGGACGTGTCCCTCTACAATGCATTGGTGCTGTGGCTGGCCATAGAACTGATAGTTTTAATTCATTGATCTGTTGTCAATATCTTCTTCAGGCTGTACACTGACGTCAGATGTCTCTGTGTAGACACAGGCCGCCCCATGAAACGGTCTCTGTGTAAACATATGGGCCCCCTTTGAAACAGTCTGGACACAGGTGCATGATGATATCAGAAGCATGCAAAAGCCCACACACACACCGACACACACACACTCACACACACACACACCAACACACATGCACACACACAAATTATATGCCGTCATCTCAGACATCAATGCACACACATAGCGAGAGTGTCTCACTTTAGCACACACACACACCGACACACACACACTCTAACACACCAACACACACACACACACACACACACACACACTCTAGCACACTAACACACATGAACACACAGAAAAGCATCTGATAAGGAGAGCGGAGGAATCAGCCCCTCCTTTCCCCCATCTAAGCAAACACCAGCACACACACACACACACACACACACACCACACAGACATCAATGCATACACACCGAGAGAAATACACACACCATCTGATAAGGAGAGCGGAGGAAAACAGCCCCTCCTTTCCCTCATCTAAGCAAACACCAGCACACACACACACACACACGGACACACCACACAGACATTCATGGATACACACAGAGAGGGATACACACACCATTCTGACGAGAAATGTATAAATGATGTGACGATGTATTGACGAAACCACCACTTGGCACTGGCTCGCTCGGTGTGCGGAGGTGCGTGGTCCGGATTGTGATCTACTTGTGCTGTGACGGTTCAGTAAAACTCTGCAGACTGCCATCTGACTCTGTCTCGTCTCTCTGTTCGCCTCGTCGACATTCAATAAAAGAACTATGAGGGAATTCCTTTCAGAACCAGGCTGGAACGTCGGGAGGAAGTACCGAAGGAGGCTGTTTATTGATGAGCTGGCAACCAAGCTCGTCATGCCGCAGGTGTCCATCAGAGAGAGGTTGCCCCGCGGGCTAAGCGCTGCCGGCATTGTGCAAGATGCCAGGCACACCGCCCGGCAACAAACAGCACCAGCAGCAGCAGCAGCGGCGAGACCACCACCATCACCGGCTAAGCGGCAGTGCTATCTCTGCCACGGAAAAAAGACACGAATGGAGAGGCACTGCCATAAGTGCACGAAGTCTGTGTGCAAACATCACAGCGATTCTGTATTTTCATAAACGTGCGTTTCGCCATGTCCTGATCAATATGCGTAAATTCTTTTTTCTAATGAGCACCTAATGTGAGTATAATGTGCAGCTGGTTGAAACGCTGGCATATTATGTATAAAATGTAGAAATTAATATTTGTATGCACGTCGAATATACTTTCCTCACAGAGCGAGCCCACTTGTGTGAGTTGTGTCACCAGCCAGCTAGATCACTGTGATTGGTCACGCCCCTCTGCTCCCGGCTGCTCACTGGTGAGACGAGAGAGGGCTCGCTCTGCCATGGGAGGGGATCTGTGTTGAGAAATATACCGGCAACTAAGTCTACTGTACCCCCGCTAGAAATATTAGTTATAACCGGTCCTTTCTAACGTTAGACTCTCGGCTATTTCTGACCGCTATTTCTGACCGAAATAGTCTACCTTTATTTTTTATAATGGCAGATTCTTATTCACAGGTATTTTGTCCCGTTTTGACACGCTGTAAAGTCGTGTCAAAAATTAATAGATATATGGTGAATATGGCGGTTTCTCAGGGTTTTTTCAATAAAAACTGACGTGGTATCAAACTAACACTAATTTAAATGGTTAAAATTTGAAAATATGTGTAATTTGTTACAGATATCTTGAGATTAGGCTATGAATGTTAATCATGGGATTTTTTTTTTTTTTAAATAGTAAACAGTTAAAATTATATGGCTTTAAACATGATCCATCATTTCATCTCTTAAGCCCAGTGAGTGTCAGCAGTTCTAGGAAGCCACAAGGGTTAAGTTACATTTTCAAGAGACAAAAATGTGTGATTCATATGTGATTAATCAGTTAACTCATTCAGAGCCACGCCCATATGACCAAATTAGGTCTAGCGTGCCAACACTGAAGTCAATGGGAGGACAGGGAGATTTGTGAACGCTTAAACTATATCTTAAATTATGGCTATGGGTCTAATACACTCGTCGCTTATCAATGACTTGCTTGCAGTCAACATGTACGAAACGGATTGTTTTTTCATCTGTACATTTCCGTTTGATACCGTTTTGAATACGAGTATAGTTTGAGATTTCTAGTAATTCCAGAGAAAGACACGATAATAGCCCTTTAGTGGAATACACAAAACACGTTGTAATTTTTCTGCTGATTTATGAATCGTTTTCAAATAAACGCTAGATTATCGATAGTATATGTGTGCTCATGCAAGTGTAACGGATGGTATCGTGAAGCGCAGTCAAGAAGGACTGGGGTGAGTAGCGGTGCTATGGGTTAAACTCACTCTCACATCCTCAAAAGACGCATAGACCCATTAGTTAGAAGTGGATTCACCTCTTGGTATAGCGGTCTGTGTTGCTGCCTGCGGTGTGGGAGACCGGGGTTCAACTCCCACTTGGGGCATCGAAGTTTGAGGTGACGTTGTCACAACCGTTACAATGGTGCCGATTGACCCGGATGCCTTGGGTGGAGTGGAGTGAGTTTGAGAGGGTGAGTGTAACGGATGGTATCGTGAAGCGCAGTCAAAAAGAAGGACTGGGGTGAGTAGCGGTGCTATGGGTTAAACTCACTCTCACATCCTCAAAAGACACATAGACCCATTAGTTAGAAGTGGATTCACCTCTTGGTATAGCGGTATGTGTTGCTGCCTGCGGTGTGGGAGACCAGGGTTCAACTCCCACTCGGGGCATCGAAGTTTGAGGTGACGTTGTCACAACCGTTACACATGTATGAAGAGAAGCGGGGTCTGAAAAATCGCTTCTCCCTACTTTGGTCGGCGTGAACCTCACACACACACACACACACACACACACACACACACACACACACACATGCTCCGATGGCGGAGAAAGGAACATCTGATTAACCCAAGACTGGTAAAATAGAGTCCTTACCTCACATCAGATGTTCTGCAAAAACATTAATCCAATTCCTGATTTCCATTCCAAATATTGATCGCGTTTATTGATCCAACGTTATAGTCCAAAACACATAATCAACGCTGCTCCCAGACTCCCCAGTGAATGTGGTAACACGATACTGCTTGCCCGAGAAGGAAAACCCCGGACCGGAGTTTTTTTTTCCTGATGCACAGTCCCAGCCAATCCAATCCAATGATGTGCAATACCATCCGGGAGACGATAGGCGGCGGTATTTGCCCATTGCGAGCTCAGACCCATTCCCAATGATAACGTCAGGCTGGATGGATGAAAAATGAATGGATATCGCTAATAAAAGAAATAGCGATTAAAACCCGACTATACTCGTGATTGGCACGGAACGCATGGCGAGTTAACCCGACTATACTCGTGGTTGGCACGGAATGGGTTAACTATGAGCAATCATTAGATTAACCACAATTACATATTTTAATCGATTGACAGCCCTAATATATATTCGTAATCCTGTATCTCTCTATTACCTACTCCCTACTTAACAAAACTAAAAACACAACAAAAAAGTAGGACTTAGTATTTCCTCCAGTTGTGCTGAAAAGTCCTTCACTTTCACATATCTTTGCGCTGCGGACACTATCACTTCTATTTCTGGCTCTTATGTGCTACTTCTCTGGTATAGTTAATCACGTACTGTAGCTATAAATGCCAAGGACTGTCTTTACCAATCCAGATCCACCCCTCTTGTCTCCCTCTTTTTACCCGACTACGCTCCCTTTCCTCCAGCTTCTCCACTGCCTCAGCAAATCACATATTATCAATCACCCTGATTTTGTTTACCTCAATTTCCTGAACTTTCCTTGGGCATTCGAGAGCCCTTTCCTCATGAGCACCTCCACCACGGTGCACACATTTAACTGGTTCTTCACACAACTCTGAACCACATGGCCTCCTGCTACACTTCACACACCTCGGTGGAGGTCTCCTACACACCGCGGCGTCTGTTGTAGTGGAAGTAGTGGTGCAGAGGGAATCTGAACTCTCTCCCCTCATCCTGCACCCGTACTTTTCTCGGTAATTCATCCCGTTCAACACTGACAAGCTCTGCTCTCCCTGTCCATTATTGTATGGATGAATGCCCCACTCCAGACGCTGTGAACTTCTGAGATTCAAAACATTTCACTCAACTGGCACAGAACCTAATGAATGGGGCTTTTTGACTGAACCTGATGTTAACCTCGTTTCTGTTTGACACAAAGTCACACTCGACTATTATCAATGCACTCCATTTCTCTTAGGACTCGGTGACAGGTAGGATCAAATGCACAACATGGGAGACAGGATAATGCTCAACCCCATAGGCATAGGGCATTTAATAATAAGTTGAAAAAAGGGAAAAGAACAAGTGCGGTGTGTGGGAGTCTTTAGCCTGACGGGTGGATGACTGTGACCGGTGGAGAGCACGGGAGTAGAACAGGCCATTCTTAAAGAAGATCTGACGCTGACGAATGGAGATCCAGGTATCTTGTAGGGTGGTGTGGTGATTAGCAGACAGTTACGGCGCCTCCATCCATCAGCGTCATTAGTATCACCTGTGCCGATTGCGCGCCCGTAGAGTGTGCGCCGAAGTGCAGGGGGTGTATGGGACAGACACGGAGGGTGAGACAGACACAGAGGTGTGTGACTGTGGTACATAGGTTGTGGAGGTGAAACCGTAACAAACCCACTCCATTTCTTTCACATTTGCTACTTTAACCTCCAACCACTCCTGTACTTCAACCCAACCCCCATAAAACACCATCCTCCAACCCACCTGGACTCATCTGGTTATTTATTAGATTGTTTTTCACTTTTATAGGTTGTTGTCACAGTTATTCGTCTTCCTTTGTCCAAGATATTCCCCAATGGGGCCATCTTCCAGTCGCCTGAGTTCCTTTCTTCTAACTGGTGGTGGACTTAAAAACACTAGACAGTAAAGAGGTCTTCACGGGTCCACCTGAACCGGAGGATCCGAGAACCGGGCCCTGGGCCACATTCTCTAGATTCAAGAGGTTTATTTGTCACATACATACCAGGGCATACAGTGAAATGCGGGTGGCCATGCCCGCTTTGATTGCGCAAGAATACAATAGTAAGTAAAATAAGTAGAAGATAATAAAATAGACATGATAAAAGTCCTGGGATAAATGCAATACAATGTTAGGTACTCACTTGGTGTCACACAAAACGCTGCTCTGCATTTTGGTTGACATCGACCTGCATTTAATGTGATGCCGATCTGCATTTAGGGCAGTAGGGCAGGATCATGATTAAATGGGTAGGATTGGTCCGGTAAAACGTTGGCAGGTAGATGACGCTAAATTTTGTTTTACTATCGCTAATCGTCACCCATTCCAATTCATATACATTTGGACCATGTCTTTTTTTTTATGTTTGAATGGCTTTTCTAAATGAAGTGTGTAAAACAGCCAGTTTTATTTCTAAATATTGTAAACGGAGATAACATAGACTCTTTATTTTGACGTCGGATGACGACGACATGACAGAAGTTGAACAGCGTGGGACATTTTTTGTAAAGTGGCGCGAGACATGTAGGAAATTGGTCCGCGGAGGTCCGCTGGACTATGAAAGCTCAAAGTGTCCTCGCGGCCCTCCGCGGAGTCCGCTCTGAGTACGGTCCGCTCGACCATGGGAGCACCTTTAGTCTCTCTGTTTTTGCTGCGTGTATGCGGAGGCGCTTGCCTGACTGCAGCAGCTTGAACAGGCTGTGGTAAGGGTCCTTCGTTATTCTGCAGGCTCTGGATTTTCACCTCCTGTTGTACAAGTCCTGCAGGAGTGGTAGTGCAATACCCGTAGTACGCTCTGCGCACCACTCTCTGTAGGGCCTGCCTGTCCTGGGCCGTGCTGTTTCCAAACCAGGCAGTGATGTTCCCAGTCAGAATGCTCTCTACAGCCCGGGACTAGAAGGAGAGGAGTATCTTCCCAGATACTCTGTACTTCCTTAATTGTCTCAGGTGATAGAAGGGCTGTTTAGCCCTTTTTACCACAGTGTCTATGTGTGTTGATGACCATGTCAGGCCCTCTGTGATGTGGACTCCCAGGTACTGTACTTAAACGAAAACTCCCAACATTTTGGGAAATTAGCTTATTTGCCATCTACCCTGGAGTTAGACAAGAAGATACATACTTTTTTTTTCTCTGTGCATGCAGTAGGAGTAGGAAGACACGCACCGTTAGCCTAGCTTAGCGTCAGTCACTGGAAGTAGGTTCCTCCATTAGCCTAGTTCCCAACGTCTTCCTACTCCTACTGCATGCACAGAGAAGAAAACGGTATGCATCTTCTTGTCTAACTCCAGGGTTCCCAAAATGTTGGAGTGTTAAGATACATACCTTTTTCTTCTCTGTGCATGCAGTAGGAGTAGGAAGACGTGCACCGTTAGCCTAGCTTAGCATCAGTCACTGGAAGTAGGTTCCTCCATTAGCCTAGTTCCCAACGTCTTCCTACTCCTACTGCATGCACAGAGAAGAAAAAGGTACGTATCTTATTGTCTAACTCCAGGGTAGATGGCAAATAAGCTAATTTCCCAAAATGTTGGAGTTTTCCTTTAGAACTGCTCACCCTGTCCACGATAGCCCCTCTACCACGTCAACTGGGTCCGTTCTATTACTGCGGCTCCCGGGTCTGTTTATCATTACATGTCATACCCGAGTGGATCCGAGAAGATCCCCAAGGACGTTGGACTACTTAACAATAGACTCCCCTTCCACCTGATGGGACGCATATCTGTATTATTATTTTTTTTTGTATCTACTTTTTCCCCCTCCATTTTCCTCCGATTTTCTCCCATCCCAATGTTAGTCGTATGCCAATTCCCAGTCCCTTCCTGGTCGCTGCGCACTTACCCCCCACAGTCAGATCATCTGGGAGAGTGGAGGCTACCACGTGCTTCCTCCGACACACGTCCAGCCAATCACCGCTTCTTTTCACCTGGCAGCGCGGATTCTCATCGAGAGGGCGTAGCGTGTGGGAGGACCACACTATCCCCCTCAAGTCCTATCCGCGCTTAGCAGGCGCCCCGACCGAACTGTAGGAGTCGCTGTTTACAACGACCCGGACCCACCCCGCCAGCTTCTCCCACCCTCTAATACAGCCAATTGTATTAGTGCAGACGGCCAGCCAAGCTGGTGACAACCCCGGAGCTGTGAGCTGGATTCGAACAGCTCCGGGGTTGGTGATGAACGCAATCTCCGCTCGGCCACCTAACCGCCTTCTCCTCCTTTTTCTGTATTTTTCTCCCATCCCAATTTTAGTCGTTATGCCAATTCCCCCCTCCCCTTCCTGGTCGTTGCGTGCTTTTGCCCCCCACTTGCCGGTCTAGGGAGGGTTGATAGATACTATCACATGTCCCCTCCGATACATGTGGAGTCAGCCAGCCGCTTCTTTTCACCTGACAGCGAGGACTCTCACTGGGGGAGCGTAACGCGTGGGAGGCTCACACTACTTCCCCCAGTTCCCTCCCTCGCTGAGCAGGCGCCCCGACCGACCTGTAGGAGTCACTGTTTACAACGACCAGGATACACACCCCGCCGGCTTCCCGCCGGCTTCCCACCCGCTAACACTGCCAATTGGTTAGTATGGACGACCGACCAAGCCGGAGGTGCCGCTGACAGCTGGATTCGATACCAGTGTCTCTGCGGTGGTAGGCAGGCGCTTAGTCCGCTGCGCTACCTAGCCGCCCATATCTGTATTATTATTTATATACATATAGAATTGCTCCATATGGATTTTAATATATCATGCTTTTAAGTACTGTAGTTTTAATGTAGTTGGTGTTTGTTATAGTGGTGTTTTTTACTGTAGTTGGTGTTTTTTATAGTGGTGAGTGTAACGTTTGGGGTTCTGTCCTACCTTAGGATTGGAATCCTACTGTCTGTCTGAAATACTACACACTGTTGTTGGGTTTGCACTAATTGGATGTCACTTCTGGTTTGCTGTCTCGCACTGATTGTCTGTCACATCTGGATGCTGTCACTGGCTGTCATTCTGGCTGTCACTAATTGATACATTGGTATGTCAGGAATGTGGCCTTATAATGACTCCTGTTCTCTTGTTCCCTGCTGGAGCTTCAGATATCCCTACATGCAGACTTCCAGAACGAGTGCTGATCCAATTACTCCTGTTCTCTGTTGACGCTTGGCGTCCATCGTGTTCGGCTACACTGCTCTATGTGTTCTCACAATAAAGAGGACACACATTGTTTTGAAGAGCAAAACACTTCTCTAAATTCTTATTTTCGGTAAATCTTACAAAACATCGGTAAAAATGAAAATATACACTTTGACTGCTGTTTTGATAGGGTTATGGTCTTTACTCCTGGCAAATTTTTTTAAATATTTTTTTTTAAAAACCTCTTAACATCCAAGGGCCCACATGTGGGCCCTCATCAGGACGATTCGCGACGCGCCACTTTGCTGACCTCTAGCGGCTCGGGTGTGCATTTCTTTTAATACAATATATAGATAGAATTAAAGCCCTATTTGTTGCCTGTCAATTGCCCTTTCAGGTGACAAAATCCGTTCAGCGGTTCTCGAGTTACATGCCGATATGTGAGGTGTGTGCCAAAGTACACATTACCACCCCCGACCTCCGGGGGCTCTCATTTGGCGATCTCGAAAAATTTTGGACAGGGTTGTAGCAAATGAGTGTGGCTTTCCAATGATACTCCAATGATATGATAATTGGGGATCTAATACGGTCTCTATTGATCGATTTATGATAAAGAAAAGCAGGGTCCCCCAATTGGGGGACCTTACGGCTTAACAGGTTTTAAACCATACATTTAATACATCTCCAACTTAACAGTGAACACTTATACATCCCAATCGTGACAGCAAGTGGATAAAAGCCGAAATAAGGAGTGGATTCACGTTAGCCATGCAGTCTCAATTAGCAAGAAGAAGAATAACAGAAACTATGGATTTATTTTTATTACCAACTTTCTTGGCAAAGACCATTGAATGGATTCTGCGTCACATCACGGCCAGGCAGCAGCAGGGGAGAAGACTACTACATTAGGGAAAACACAACGTTTGGTTTTGACAACTTGTAATAGCAAAGCAACTTTGAAATCGGTGCCGCTCAGGTCTGTTTCTCCCGGGGGGGCGACCGGGTTCGGGTCCGGCATTTCTCGGTTCCCTACGTGGGTTCGGGTCTCAGCTTTCTAATAATAAATGGACTGCATTTAAATAGCGCTTTTATCCAAAGTGCTTTACAATATATGCCTCACATTCACCCATTCACTCACACATTCACACACCGACGGCAGAGGCAACCATGCAAGGTGCCAACCTGCTCATCGGGAGCAGTTAGGGGTTAAGTGTCTTGCTCAAGGACACCTCGACATGCTGCCAAGACGAGCTGGAATAGAACCGGGAACCTTCTGATTACCAGACGACCGCTCTACCTCCTGAGCCACTGTCGCCCTGTAATAGACAGGTCCGGTTCGGTTCGGGGTAGTACATAACAGACAGGTCCGGTTCGGTTCTGGGTCGTACACTTCCGGGTCTCTTGGGGTTTGGGCATGACTTTCTGGACCTGTGAAGAGTAGCTCATATTCATGGCTCTGTTTATCCCTTCTTGGTGATGGTGTGAAAGTCATTCTAGTGTTTAATTCTGAGTTTGCTATACTAACGCCATCCAGTCCACCCCCCCCCCCCCTCCACAGTGCCAGCACTCCTTCCTTGCACGTTTCTTGCACGATGACCTTGGATCATCAAAAATGTACCCCAGCAATCACATCGCTGCATGTAAGAGAGTTATAGAACTTCAATTAGCCTTTTGGCGAGCCAATAAAATGGTTTAATTCGTGGGCATCTGTTAATTAATATCAAATTAGTGCCAGGTAAAATTTTAGGTTGTCGTAAAAGTGGTAGGGACATGTCCCCACTGGCCCTATATCAATAAATTACACATTAGCCCTGGGATGGCTGATATTTTATATATATTCTGTATTCTCTCTACATGTATTCCATATACAGTACAGCCATAGATCACTCAAATGAATTTCCTAGGAGGATTCACCCCCACGGCATATGTCGCGCCCTACCCACAAACGAATTAATTGCTGCAACTCTTGTCATATATCAAATTCCTTTGAAAGTGCTGGCAGAAAACGTGTAGCCTATTTAGTGAAATACCTCATTCCACATTCGGCGAACATGACGTGGATAGTAATCGAAACACGTGAGAACTTTACAGATACCCGTTTTTTTTGGCAAACCTTTTCTGCCAGAACATTCAAAGGAATTTGATACTATATGACGAGAGAGCTGGCCGGCAGTCGCAGCGATTAATTATTGGGTAAGTAAGTAAACACTGAGCGTGACGAATGAGAATGTAGCGGGGATGCATCCCTCTCAGGAATTGCATTGAGTGATCTATGGCTGTATATGGAATGCATGTCAATGTATGGAATATCAATCATTTTAGGGCTAATTACACCCAATGCCTGTGTAATATTTTACATGTTAGCCTTTTATAGGTTAATGCCATTAAACATTCACAGTGCTGGGTGTTTTTGGTCGTTTAAATTAAGGTCACCAAATACCGCAACCTCACTGCGGTAAACCTACTGCCCAAGTAAGGGGTGACAGTGGCTCAGGAGGTAGAGCGGTCGTCTGGTAATTGGCAGCCCCCCCCCCCCCCCCAGCATCCTGTCGAAGTGAGCGAGACATTTTAAAACCCTAACCGCTCCCAATGAGCAGGTTGGCACCTTGCATGGTTGCCTCCGCCATTGGTGTGCAAATGTATGAGCGAATATGAGGCATAAGTTGGAGCGCTATATATAAATGCAGTCCAATTACCATTTGAATGCTGACCTATGACCTGCCCCAAGGGTCGGCTACAATTACACATCATCTGTTGAGCGCTTCGCTTTCCAGTGGATGTTCAATCAATACCGAGAATCCGTCTGCCGCTGCGCTATTGAATTGTGGCCGTGATGCATCGTGATGAAGGTGTTACAATGTGTCTGACAAATGCATTCATGAACTAAACAGGATGTTGTGTTTTTACTAGCTTTGCGTAATGCTTTGCGTGATGACAAAATGATGATGAGTGAATTGTTGCAAAGTGTTTTCCTGGAGCCAGCAATACATCAAGCCCCCCAGACCAACCCAGGATTAAGCTCTGGACCTGGGGCGACAGGGCCTTTGCTGCAGCTGCCCCCACCCTCTGGAACGCCCTTCCCAACCATATCCGTCATGCAGACACCCTCTCACCATTTAAGAAAGCCCTCAAAACCCACCTTTTTACCCTTGCTTTCAAGCCTTGAACTCCTTCCTCTCTCACCTTTTTATATAATTTTTTTATTTAAATGATCTCTACTAAAACAGTATTGTTTGTTTTGTTCTGCAAAAAGTATTTGAGCATTAGGAAAAGCGCTATACAAATTTGATGTATTATTATTATTATTATTATTATTATTATTATTATTATTAACCCCCACCAGACAGAGGGTGGAGAGCGGGACTCGTCTTTCTCCACGCCCGCCTCGCTCACCTTCCCCCGGCTGCAGTCCCAGAAGCTCCTTCTCTGGGGTCAAGCCAGACTTCTTTAGGGTCAAACCCAGCCTTCTCCAGGATAAAAGTAGTAGCAACTAGATGAATATTTTACCATCAACTTGTGTTGCTAGGGGAATCACAACATGAATAAGAGGTCCTCCACAGATCAGAGTGCAGGGGCTGGAGAGATCTGGGAGAAGTGTTGTTCTGCATTTAGATCACTTTTAATACCCGAACCCCTCTCTTCTCCTCCCATACAAACTTTTATTTACAGTGTGCGGCAAGCTCTCGTTCACATCTCATGGACACTGTAGACCCCGGCAGTCTGGAGAGGTGCTCTGCGGCACAGAGGAGCCAAGCTGCTTATAAATCCTCCCACTCCATAATGTTGACTTGTGTTCTCCTCGCCATACATTCATTCAGAGTAGGGCTGGGGATGCACTGTATACTGCGCTTTAACCCTTTCACTGCCACACTAGAGAAGGTTGACCCATTACTATCACACTACCGACGGTTAACCTGCTGTTGTGTGGCAGTGAAAGGGTTAACCTTCTGTGTATTGTCGCAGTGAAAGGGTTAACCGTTTGGTAGTGCTGCAGTGAAAGGATTAATGTCTACTGAAAAGGTATGCATTTTCACTAGGGATGTTTGATATTGGCTTTTTTACCGATACCGATATACCGATATTGTCCAACTCTTAATTTCCGATACTGATATCAACCGATACCGATATATGCAGGATTTCCCCCCCCCAAAAACTGAATCATTTCAGGTGATTAACATTACATATCTCTTGTTGTGGAATTAACACAACATTATGCATACTTTTGACAATAAATAAAATCAGAATTTGTTCTTACTAGCTTGCCTGGGTAAATAAAGGTTAAATAAATGAAAAAAAACGATGTACCGATCATTTCCGATATCACATTTTAATGCCAATATCGGCCGATAATATCGGTAGGCCGATAATATCGGACATCCCTAATTTTCACAATACCATCCTCAATCATATATCATAATGTTGTTACTGTATTATCCGGGGTATACCACCCAAGTAGGCCGACCTCTGACCTTAGTCACTGTACAGAGATGGAATTTCATTGGCTGGTCTGCTCCTCCAAGGCCAGGCTTCAATCATCACACTGCATCTGTTGAACGCATTGGTTTTCCAGTGGTAAGTTCAGTCGATACAGATCAGACCAAGAGGAAAACACACAAAGAGGATTTTTTTTTTTTTTATTACTTTCCCCATGCATCCATGGCGTGGCAAGTGCATTTAGTTTTGGTTGAATAATAATTTTAAAAAAAAATTGCATATATCAACCACCAAATGTTCACTGCATTTCAGCATGTGATCTATCTCTATTTTAGGTGAGGGTTAAGGTAAGGGTTTATATCTTAGGAATTCAATTGGATGATAGATACATTTGAATGAACTGGCAACATGACAATTGTAGCACAAACGAAAGGGGATCAAATAGACAAATATAGTCACATCACACTAGAATTTACACTGGAATAAATCAAATAATTCCAAATGTCATTATACTGTCAAATATAAGAAAATAAATTCTGTGGTATTTGACCACATGGCCCTAATCAATAGGATAACATTGGACCTCATGTTCTAAACGTGGAAAGGCAGTCATAGTGTTGGAACCCAAGAGCAGAACACAAGGCACAGGAGAATGAGGCGGTTTAGGGTGTTTAATTAGGTACCAGGCATGACAAGGCAGATAGCGAAATGTACAGAGGAAGGTCACTCCATGTGATCCCAAGCTACGTCTAGGCTGGTGACGTCCATGGGTGGGGGGTAGGCCGGGGGTGTGCCATCCTACACACAGAGAGAGAGAGCAAGGTTAGAACAAGGCAGGTTCAGAGACAGTGGAAGCATACAGGTTAGAGTCCTAGTACCACGGTAGGTGAAGCAACACTCGGACGAGGAGTGGCAGTAGTGCAGGCCTCATATCCAGGCTCGGTGATGAGTCTCAGGTGTGTAGGATGACCCAGGTAGACAGCGTGGGGAAGGGGAGCTCCAGTAGCTCACCATGTACCTCGACGCGAAAGCGTCGGGGAATACCGTGCTGCGTCACGGATCTGGTTGACTCCGAGTTCGATTCCCAGACCCGCCGTCATTTGCTGAATGTCTTCCCCTGTTCTCCCTCCCGTTTCACCCTGCATCTGTCGGTCATGCTTGACCAGAAAAGCGATAAACGCTAAAAAAAAATGAAGTTTAAAAAAAAAGACAGCGTGGGGAAGAGGAGACAGGAAGCAGCCCATATAAGGGCGTGGTGACCTGCTGCCAGACAGGAGAGAGGGAGACCCTGGCTGTGGCTGTAACAGGACCCCCCCCACTCTACGGGCGCCTCCTGGCGACCCTCCAGGCTTGCCATAGTTGTTCCGGTGGAAATCCCGGATGAGGGTAGGATCCAGGATCAGCTGGCAGGAGACCCAGCTGCGCTCTTCCGGACCATAGCCTTCCCAGTCCACCAGGTACTGGAATCCATGGCCGCGGCGGCGCACATCCAGCAACTGCCGGACGGTATAGGCGGGGTGCTCATCTATGATCCGGGGGGGGGGGAGGAGGAACCGGAGCTGGGGGGGATAGAGGGCTAGAGACCACCGGTTTCAACTGCAACACATGAAATTAAGGATGAATTCTCATATGAGACAGGAGTTTGAGTCTGACTACTGAGGGGTTAATGACAGACACGATTTCATAAGGACCAACGAAACGGGGTGTGAGTTTCCGGGAGACGGATTTAAGGGGGAGGTCTCGAGACGAGAGCCAAACCTTCTGACCCGGTTGGTAGTCGGGGGTGCAGCGGCGGAGGTGAACCAGGTGGTCAACATTTTGGTCAGTGGACCAACGATATTAGACTGAACTATCAACCAAACGAGAACAAAAGATGCAGAGGTACAGTAATGTATGTGAAAGGTAGGTATTTGTGTGTATGCATGTGTGTGTGGGTGTGTACACAGTGTGTGTGTGTGTGTGTGTGTGTGTGTGTGTGTGTGTGTGTGTGCGCAGTGTGTGTGTATAGGTATTTGTGTGTATGCATGTGTGTGTGTGTGTGTACACAGTCTCTGTGTGTGTGTGTACACAGTGTGTGTATAGGTATTTGTGTGTAAGCATGTGTGTGTGTGTACACAGTCTGTGTGTTATAGGTATTTGTGTGTATGCATGTGTGTGTGTGTGTGTGTGCACTGCGGAGCATCTTTCCCCTGATGGACTCTAAACATTGAGGGGTTTGATGGCCTACAGCGTGGAGCAGATGATCACTCAGCACGGAAGTGTGTTATTCCTCTCCTCAGAACATCATCACAAACACTAACACAGACTCTCCTCAGAACATCATCACAAACACTAACACAGATGTCTCCAACGACGATGTCATAAGAAGGAGAAGGAGAAGGAGAAGGGGGGGGGGGGGGGGGGCAGGACAGGATGATGAACATGGGCGAATCAGAGGAGGCGCAGGGATCTCTTCTAAGCATTGCTCTGTGTTCAACGGGTGTTGTAATCAGCCAATCAAAGACATGCTGGGCGCTATGCTGCCAAGGCTCTGAATATCTGTCATCCTCCTCACCCACTGAGGGGGAGCATGCAGTAAGCAGGGAGAGGGGAAGGGTAGAGAGAGAGAGAAAGAGAGAGAGAGAGAGAGAGGGGGGGGGGGTAGAGAGTGAAGAGAGAGGAGGAGGGGATATGGAGGGTAGAGAGAGAGAAGAGGAGAGAGAGAATAGAAGGGGTATGGAGAATGGAGAGGAGGGTAGAGAGAGATAGAAGATGGTATGGATATAACGGCTGAGAGAAGAAAGAGAGAGATAGAGAGGAGGGAGAGAAGGTTAGAGGGTTGAAAGAAATGGAATGGTAGGGAGAGAGAGAGGTAGGAAAGAGGGGGTAGAGAGAGATGGATATACAGAGGGGAGAGAGAGGAGGGGGGATATGGAGGGTAGAGAGAGAGATAAAGGAGATATGGAGGGTAGAGAGCAAAGCGAGGAAGGAGGTTAGGAAATGTTAAATATAAAGTGTATGTCTTGCCTCCTCTGCCTACTTACAGTATATATAGAAAGAGAGACACATAAATGCACCCTTTTAATTTCTGCATCCCAGAAATGAAGTCTGTCCTGATTTCTGTCTGTCTGTCTCTCTCTTTCTTTCTCTCGCTCTCTCTCATTCATTCACTGTCCCCGTCTCTCCCCTTTTCTCTCTTTCTCCCAGTTTCTTTCTTTTCTTTTCTCTGTCTTCCCTGTCTATCTCTTTCTCTCTCACCTCCACAGTGGTCCTCACCTCCAGACAGGCTCTAGCCCCACCCCTCCCTCTCTTCATCCTGTTCTCTCTATCCTCACGAGAAGTGACAGCTGTCTCCCCCCTCATCACGTCACCACCCCCCCTCCCCCCTCCCTCCTACCCCATCCCTCCCAACTTCCTTCCTTTCTTTCTCGCTCCATTTATCGTGAACATCAGAACACATCAGCTCACAGCAGGAGGAACAGAAAAGACCAAACACACACACACACACACACACACACGCACGCACGCACGCACGCACACACACACACACACACACACACACACACACACACACACACACACACACACACACACACACACACACACACACACACACACACACACACACACACACACACACACACACACACACACACACACACACACACACACACACACACACACACACACACGTCATATCAAACCCAGGGGATGGAGGTGATTGTCCAGTAAGCCTCTGGGTAAGGCCTCCCCTGTGTCTCTTCTCCCGCCAGTAATGAAGTCTGATGGCGACTCTGATGGCCGCGGTCCACCTGGTCATGGAGAGGCTGCGATGCCGTATCACTGTCCTCCGTGTCAACGCGGAGTGGCCCGCGCCAGGTCAGCCCCCCCGCCTGGCCTTATTAAGGACGGCAATTCAGAACAAGCAATTCTGAGGGTACTGAGGGAGTGTGGGGGGCGGGAGGAAGAGAGAGAGAAAGAGAAAGAGAGAGAGAGAGAGAGAGAGAGAAGAGAGAGGGGAAGACAGAGCAGAGGGGAGCATATAGGTGGACTGAACCAGTGCAAGTGCACATTCAACCAAGTAAAATTCATATTTTATATAGACATGTACGGCTGTTTAAATTTACATATACATTACATACATGAATTGAAATGAGCTTTCAAGCAGGTTCGCGATTCTCTCTGTATTCAATGTCTCTCCACCGGCACCTACTGGCGCCTGTCTGCCATGTTCAGCCACGTTCTGTTCAAACATGCAGCTTATTGGTTGCAATGAGGGTCCATTAAAGCAACTTCAGAGAAGTGAGCAAGAGCGAGCTGTCCAGCGGAGGTGGAGCAGAAGTAGAGCAGAAGAGGAGCAGGTCCGCATCACTCTTCCAGGTCCGCATCACTCTTCCAGGTCCACATCACTCTTCCAGGTCTGCATCACTCTTCCAGGTCCACATCACTCTTCCAGGTCCGCATCACTCTTCCAGGTCTGCATCACTCTTCCAGGTCTGCATCACTCTTCCAGGTCTGCATCACTCTTCCAGGTCTGCATCACTCTTCCAGGTCCGCATCACTCTTCCAGGTCCGCATCACTCTTCCAGGTCCGCATCACTCTTCCAGGTCTGCATCACTCTTCCAGGTCCGCATCACTCTTCCAGGTCTGCATCACTCTTCCAGGTCCGCATCACTCTTCCAGGCCTGCATCACTCTTCCAGGTCCGCATCACTCTTCCAGGTCCGCATCACTCTTCCAGGTCTGCATCACTCTTCCAGGTCTGCATCACTCTTCCAGGTCCGCATCACTCTTCCGGGTCCGCATCACTCTTCCAGGTCCGCATCACTCTTCCAGGTCCACATCACTCTTCCAGGTCTGCATCACTCTTCCAGGTCTGCATCACTCTTCCAGGTCTGCATCACTCTTCCAGGTCCGCATCACTCTTCCAGGTCTGCATCACTCTTCCAGGTCCGCATCACTCTTCCGGGCTGCATCACTCTTCCAGGTCTGCATCACTCTTCCAGGTCCGCATCACTCTTCCGGGCTGCATCACTCTTCCAGCCTGGCGCTGTGTTCTACTGGATGCACACACAGCAAAGGTTTTCCCCAGACTGCCAGAGGCACCAGCAACTTTAAACTAGAATAATATATTACGGAATATTCCCCAACCTATGATCGGTGTACTTTTCGATGAGGACCGCGAAGGTGTTTTTTTCCGACGCGACCCCTGGAACAGCCCTTTGCAAGCCAACAAGAATCTGATTGGTTGTTAAGATTTGAGATCTATGCGTGTGTGCGTGTGCGTCTATGTGTATCAGTGTGGTTAGTGGCTTGTGAGATGCCTCTTCTGTTAGTGTTGCCAGGACCAAATACCGCTGACATCAGCTGCTGGCCATAATCCCCCAGCATGCTCTCTGCTTGGCCAGATAACCAGGCGGAACACACCGCAACAGAGCTGCTTTGAAGCTACGACCATTTAATCACCTTCTTGTCTCTTCTCGTCTCCTCTCTTATTTCTCCATTGTCTCCTCTCTTGCCAAGAACAGTGTCCCTGCCTACTTACCTGCCTGGTTGAACACTATGTGTACTTTATTTCCCCCTCTTTCAGCTATAGGTAGGGAACCATGAGAGATACACACTGTATGAGAGATAGAGAGAGAGAGAGGGAGAGAAAGAGAGATTTCTTTAGATTTTAGAAAAAACATTTATTTACATAATTCTCATTACATTGTGTGAGTCAATACAATTAAAATAACTACACATTATATCGGACAACATGTGTCCACATCATACTTAAAACCACATGAGATCTCACGTAAAAAGAAAAAGTGCTCAAATACAACTGTCCTTCTGCACACAACAAACAACTTCATTGAAGCTCCACTCAAACAAAAATGTGTCCATATTTCCATTCAACACATATATCTCAGCAAGAACAATGAGCAACCCAAGATGGGTCCCGTCAGTCCAGTTTTGTCCATTTTGATACCCAGCGCATGGAACGGATCCCCCTCATCAGGACCCTCCATTCCACTGAAATAGTCCTGCAACATTTCTTGTTCCCCGATGCTCCGCGCTTCAGTCCAATCGTTCAAACGGTTTCTGTTGTGACGGGCTGTCCTCAGCCCCAGTAAAGAAGCCACTCCCTCTGTGTGGTGAATTCCTGGCCCGGCTACATCCACTACATGTTTCAGTTTCACTGTCCCAAGTGAGTGCAGACGCTGTACAAGCCCAGGTTTACTGCCGTCCTGAATGTCCCGCCGGGCTCCATACATCAGAGGCTCCTCCATAAGCCAGAACATACTTTCCAACTCCAGTGTGTTCCATCTAAATAAACCCCATTCTCTAAAAAATGCACACACAAGTGCACATTTACAGTTAGTTAAAAACAGAGACGTTAAAGGGTCAATATTGAGCGTGGAAAACTTGATACCACTCATGATCTCCAAAAGGAGTGTACAACAGATAAAAAAAACACAGGATCCGTCCTAAACTACTTGGATTCTGGTTTCCCTTCATTGTCTGTTTTATTGAGCTTTTGTACAATTTTCCTCTGTCTAAAAACGTCCTGGGAAGTGTACCCCCCATTGTTCTTCATTCTCATTTGAGTTCTTGCTGAAATAATAAACATCTCCTTATCTTTGAGGTAATCTCCAACTTTGACATTCTTCATGTTTTTTATTGTGTGCAGGAACTTTTGTATCTGCCTAACTGCATAACGTTTTTCTCTGTTGCGAATCAGACACTTGCGAATCATTGCGAAACTCATTCTCCTCACAACTTGTGCCCTCCTCCTCCTCGTCCATGCTGGACTGAGAGAAAACTGTGCCTTCTACATCCTGCTCTACCTCCTCCTGACTCTCTTTGACCAAACGTGTCACTCCTTCTTTAGCCTGAGAGCCACTGTTGTCACTTTCTTTTTCCTTTTCAAATGAGTCAGGTACATGGTCCCCACCTCCCTAAAACAAGCCAGATTCACGCTGCTCATAAAAAACCCAACCCTGAACCCCACCGTCATAGGCAACTATTGTCCTGTCTCTCTTCTCTCCTTCCTTTCTAAAACACTTGAACGTGCTGTATCCAACCAACTTACTGCTTATCTCTTACAGAATGACCTCCTAGACCCTAATCAGTCTGGCTTCCGGACTGGCCACTCCACAGAAACGGCCCTCATTGCGGTCACAGAGGCACTTCAGTTAGCAAAAGCGAAAGGCCTCTCCTTTGTCCTGATTCTCCTAGATCTATATGCAGCCTTCGACACAGTCAACCATCAGATCCTCCTCGTGGCCCTCACAGGAATGGGAGTGGCTGGCTCTGCGCTGACATGGCTGACATCATACCTCAATGACCGCTCCTACCAAGTGTCATGGAGAGGGACCCTGTCGGCCACCCGCCCCCTGCGGACGGGTGTCCCCCAGGGCTCGGTCCTAGGACCCCTTCTCTTCTGCCTCTACACTAAATCAGTTAGGACAGCCGAATCACGTCTGTACTGAAGGTCCAGATTAATACTGAAAGTCTGCGTTTATTATTTTGTATAACTTGTATATTGTTTATATATATAAGATATATATCCAACGCCATCCGTTTGCACCATAGTATTATTCGCTCGCCTCATTGGGCCCCGCCCTTGACATTGGAGGCGCCACGAGACGAGCCCCCCAGACAGAGTTCAAAAACATGTCCGGGCAAGTTCAGACATGCCCATAGCAGGCGCATTGATTCTGGACAGGTGAATCGGCTGCGCCCTAGAAATCAGTCTGAGTATATATATTGTAGATGGCGCAAGCAGCCGGCAGAGTGAGTGAACAGTGGATGTAACGAGTCGGCAGTATCGGAACAGGAGAAGCAGCAGAGCGAGATCGTAATACGTTCGGTACAGTTGTACACAAACCTACCAGCGGTGTATCGTTACGGATAGCTAGTAGCTACTTAGATACGACTATAATATTGTAGAGCCATTATTGGCGCAGTATAGTGACTTGTGTAAGCGAAGTAACGTGGAGAAACGTATAGTTAAAACCATCAGCGTTTGGATCTAACTACTCCCTGAAGACCGTCATCGGGCTAGCTTCCAGTACAAACGAAGCTAGCTAGCTACCATCTATGCCATCGGGCTTTGGATTAAGAGCTATTAACCCTGCCATCGGGCACTAGGATTACAAGGACCGGTTCCGTACGAGACCCCTTTTCTTCAGTGACCACAGGATTATCCGACCATTCTTCAATTCCTCCGGAGCTTACAACTCCAGAGGGAAATCATCGTCTCCAGCTACCCCCTTGCTTTGCCCCGTATCACCTCTTCTCACTCCCTGCAGAGCTCCGGTCAAGTATTCTTAACCTAGGAAATATTCATTACCACTGACTTTGATACTCTGACATTCTACTATTAAAAGAGCAACGTGATAATTCAGTTGTATATTGATATGACGATTAAAATACTGTAAACTTGGTATCCTTGTCCCCGTGCCGTCAATTGAGTGTCTGCCATATTTATCTAACTGTACTGTCTGGCAAGTAATAATCTTTAGCAGTGGTTTAATCTAAACAATCTTTTAATACAGTCTGGGTTGTGTAGCCCCTTAGCTACAATTGGTCCTTTGAGCCGGATGGTATCAGTAATAATAATCATATTAATAATAATATGGCCAGCGGCGGACACTCTCCAAACGGCTCTCCCCCATTAGAGCGCCCTAGGCTTGGAGAACTACGCTGTATATCTACCTCCTAGCTTATCTAAAAGGACGTTAAGCAAGGATAAAATTAGTAGCTTAAGTATGCCCAAACTTATCGACCTGTCAACCCCACCGGTAGAGACCCAAGCTAGTTTAAGTGAAACTGACTTAGCTCACGGGGGGGACAAGCGGGACATGACTTGACTATGCCCATAGAACACCGCGCCCCCGAGGTGGACCTCGGGGCGCATGAACCCATAGAAGATAAAGACCGCGCCCCCGAGATGGACCTCGGAGCGCAAGAAGGTAAAGAACGCGCCCCCGAGATGGACCTCGGAGCGCAAGAGGATAAGGAATGCGCCCCCGAGATGGACCTCGGAGCGCACCAGAGTAAAGAGCACCGCGCCCCCGAGATGGACCTCGGAGCGCGGGAGAAGACAAAGTACAGCGTCCCCGAGATGGACCTCGGAGTGCGTAAGGAGACCAGGTCACCGCCAAGCCCTGCCAACTCCAAATCACCATCATCAGCGTCATCCCCAAGCGAGGCCGACCAGAGGCTAGCGCAAGTCCTGATCGCCACGCTAACCGCTTCAGCAGAAAGAGACCGCCTCCAGGGTGAACGTGACCGCCTCCAGGCGCAACAAGAAAGTGAGCGTGAACATTCCCGAGTAGAAGAGAGACATCTCCAGGCGCAACGAGAGAGTGAGCGCGAACACCTCAGACTGGAAGAGAGTCGCCTCCAGGCTGACGCCGCGATACATCTCAGACTGGAAGAGAGGCGCCTCCAGGCTCAAGAAACCATGGAGCGAGACCGCGCCAATGCACAGCGCGATGCGCAGCGCGACGCAGCCAATGCACAGCGCGAGGCGGAGCGAGACCGCCTACAAGCACAAATGATGGAACAAGCGCTCCAGAGGGTGACGCCCCACTCTTCCACCCGGAGCTCCCGGAGATCATCACGACACGGGTCGAGGGCACCCTCCCCGACAAAGCTACACGGGACCCAGCCTACGGGAAGAACCTGCTTACGTTGCAGAGCAGCTAACCGAGCGACTACAAAGCCTAGCGGAGGACGAGGGAGGACAACCAGCCCACCCGCATGCACCCATCTCAGACCAGGAGGAACAGTGCAGCCCCGGTCTCAGTCCCGACGCGAGGCGTTATGAACCCCCAACCCGTCCCAGTGGGGAGTTCGAGCAACAGACAGCACAGAGGAATAGTGCCTGGGGGCCCAGTCTCTGGTTCCCGCCCAGCACGAACCAACAACCCCACGTACGGGGAGACTCGCCAAGGAGGCCTCTCCCCCTACGTGCTTCAGTGTCACAGCCATCCATGGCATCCTACATTGGGACACCCACATTCCCAGACTTCACAAGAGAAGACAGAGCGCAGTATACCGAACTGCGTATGTGCCTAGAGACAATTATGTCCAGAGTACAGGACGAGTCATACAAGTATGCCATCCTCCTTAAACACCTCAAGGTAACTAGAGCGCACAACATAGCGCTGGCATACTCCAATTCACAGACTCCCTATTCTGATGCGCTGGTGGCCCTCGACGCACGTTACGGACGTACATGGGACTATGTCATTCAGGAGATACGTGAGATTGAACGTCTCCCCCCGGCTAGAGACAACCGAGCCCTGGACGACCTATCCGTCAAAGTACAATCCCTGGTAGGGATGCTCGGGTCCCAACGCGAGAAGGGGATGTACGAGTTGTACGCCAACTCCAACGTGGAGTGCATATTGGAGAAGCTCCCCCCATTCCGCCAAGAACGTTTTCGGCGGCAAAGAAACTACCGTGACCCGAATGGCCCAGAACAGTCACTCCTGGACCTTGCTGACTTCCTAGCCAGGGAGGTTAGCAGCCTAAGAATAGACACCTTCGCATGGGGTGGCTCGAACATTAAAGAGGGACTGAGAAGGTTTAAAGACCAAAGCAGGCCCATCACCGTGATGCACCAAGCCGAGGCGGGGTCACGGCAGACGAGTCACAACCCCCACGCCAAGGAGAAATGGAAGATTGCCTGTCAATACTGCGACAGTGAACACTGGCTGTCACAGTGCGACGCATTCAAGAGACTGACCACAGCCGAAGTAAGTCAGTGGATTAAAGATAACCGCCGCTGCTTCCGCTGCGTGCGCGGCCACATGGCAGCAGAATGCCGCCTTAAGAAGAAGTGTGGCAAGTGTGACGGCGCCCACCTCAAAGCACTGCACGAGAGCAATAAGCGCCCATCAGAAGACCAAAGTAGGCCCATCACAGTGATGTACCAGGCCGAGTCGGTGTCACAACAGAAGAGTCACCACTCCCCCGCCAAAGAGGGATGGAATATTTACCCCCCCCCACAGAAGATCCATTGGCCCCCCCCCTGGTGTACTTACTGCCGCAGCGGACACTCCAAGTCACGGTGCGACGCATACAAGAAACTGACCCCCGCCGAAATGGATCAGTGGGGTAAGGCTAACACGCAGGACGCCGCTTACTGCGAAACACTGCGCGAGGCCCACAGGCAAAGATTAGCTCTACAAAGCAACTCGGGAACAGAAGTGCTCCACATCGACCCCGCGAATAGTGGGAGCTCCAGAGTGCTCCTCAAGGTAGTACGAGTACTCCTCAGCCAAGGGGACAAGGTACTCGACACCTACGCCATCCTCGATGACGGGTCGGAGAAGACACTCCTCCTCGCCTCCGCCGCGACCCAGTTGGACCTGCGGGGCCCAGAGGAGACGATGACCCTCCGTACCATTAGTCGAGACTTAAAGACAATCAAAGGTGAAAACGTCTCGTTCACCATTGCAGCGATCGACCACCCTGAGAAGCGGTACAGCATCAACAAGGCGCTCATGAGCTACGACATAGGTCTGTCACGCTACGATTACCCCATCCCACAGCTGATGAAGAAGTACGACCACCTACGCCAACTGCCCATACCGCTCATCGACGGCGCTACGCCGACCCTGCTCATAGGCTCCGACTACGCAGACCTTATCGTCCCCACGGACGCGGTCCACATCGGACCCAGAGGATGCCCAGTTGCGGTTAAGACCCGACTGGGATGGACGCTCCAAGGCCCTCTCTACGGACCTGCCAGCCAACCAACGTCCACACGCTGCCTTTACACCAAGGTGAGCGAAACAGACAACACTCTCTTACAGCCCGTTGAGAGGCTATGGACACTAGACGCGCTGCCATTCAAGACCGAACGCAAGATGGTTCGGCCAAAAGAGGACAAGTATGCCATCGCTCTACTAGATCAGAAGACTACGAGAGTCGAGGTCGACGGAGTGTTCAGATACGCAACCCCACTCTTGAGGCGGGCGAAGATGCCGGTGAGAGGACTGTGGGCCAAGGAGCAGGGCTGGGAAGACCCCATACCCGAGCACCTAGCTACCACATGGAGAGAGTGGGAGGATGAACTTGTCTTACTCCGCGTGGTGGCCATCCCGCGGAGTCACTTCCCCCCTACCGTGCGACTGGAGAAGTGTCAGACAGACCTGCACGTCTTCAGCGACGCCCCAGAAGTGGCGTACGGATCAGTGGCCTACCTGAGGGCTCAAGAAGAGGGAGTTCTGAACTCCAGGACCATCAGCTACGCTCCAAGCGACGTAGCTGACATCGAACCCATCACCCCAAACCGCCTCTTGATGGTGCGGCCGGACCCGGCCCTGTCTCAGACGGTGTACAGACAGAACGAGATGAACGGCCGGAGGATGTGGAGACACAGCCAAGTAATGACCGACCAGTCTTGGGCCCGCTTCCTCCTACACTATCTACCATCCCTTCAAGCCCGTCAGAAGTGGGTTAAAGACAGGGACAACCTGACAGTGAATACCGTTGTGATGATAATAGACCAGTCACTACCCCGAGCTACGTGGCCGGCCGGCCGTGTAAGCAGAGTGATTACTGATTCCGATGGGAAGGTCAGAGCGGCAGAAGTCATCGTCCAAGGGCGGACCTACACCAGACCAGTAGCCAAGTTGATAGAGCTGCCTGCGTTCCCTGACCCCCCCGACGACGACGATAACCCACTGACTTTATAGATTATTTCCAACTCCCCATAGCATATTATGGAGAAGTTGACTTGACTTTAATTTGAATCTGTGCCCCATTTATTTACTAATTAGGTGCGGACTAATTAGGAGGCGGCTGTTCTGAAGGTCCAGATTAATACTGAAAGTCTGCGTTTATTATTTTGTATATTGTTTATATATATAAGATATATATCCAACGCCATCCGTTTGCACCATAGTATTATTCGCTCGCCTCATTGGGCCCCGCCCTTGACATTGGAGGCGCCACGAGACGAGCCCCCCAGACAGAGTTCAAAGACATGTCCGGGCAAGTTCAGACATGCCCATAGCAGGCGCATTGATTCTGGACAGGTGAATCGGCTGCGCCCTAGAAATCAGTCTGAGTATATATATTGTAGATGGCGCAAGCAGCCGGCAGAGTGAGTGAACAGTGGAAGTAACGAGTCGGCAGTATCGGAACAGGAGAAGCAGCAGAGCGAGATCGTAATACGTTCGGTACAGTTGTACACAAACCTACCAGCGGTGTATCGTTACGGATAGCTAGTAGCTACTTAGATACGACTATAATATTGTAGAGCCATTATTGGCGCAGTATAGTGACTTGTGTAAGCGAAGTAACGTGGAGAAACGTATAGTTAAAACCATCGGCGTTTGGATCTAACTACTCCCTGAAGACCGTCATCGGGCTAGCTTCCAGTACAAACGAAGCTAGCTAGCTACCATCTATGCCATCGGGCTTTGGATTAAGAGCTATTAACCCTGCCATCGGGCACTAGGATTACAAGGACCGGTTCCGTAAGAGACCCCTTTTCTTCAGTGACCACAGGATTATCCGACCATTCTTCAATTCCTCCGGAGCTTACAACTTCAGAGGGAAATCATCGTCTCCAGCTACCCCCTTGCTTTGCCCCTTATCACCTCTTCTCACTCCCTGCAGAGCTCCGGTCGAGTATTCTTAACCTAGGAAATATTCATTACCACTGACTTTGATACTCTGACATTCTACTATTAAAAGAGCAACGTGATAATTCAGTTGTATATTGATATGACGATTAAAATACTGTAAACTTGGTATCCTTGTCCCCGTGCCGTCAATTGAGTGTCTGCCATATTTATCTAACTGTACTGTCTGGCAAGTAATAATCTTTAGTAGTGGTTTAATCTAAACAATCTTTTAATTAGAGGCGGGCATAGATTAATTTTTTTAATCTAGATTAATCTATCTGCAATCCTGGATTTAATCTAGATTAATCTAGATTAAAATGGCTAAAAAAGAAAAAAAGAAAAAAAACCTGCCGAAGGCATTCAAAATATGTGTGTTCTACCCAAATAATGACCAGAAGTAAGTCCTTACTTTTTCTTTCCTCCTTATGTTTCTCAGGCCAGGTGGCCCATTACACCATGAGCCCATCTCCCGTTTCCAAAATGCATTACAGACTGTTTGAAAAAGCTGTTTTGCTATGATAATTGGTAATGAAATATCAAAATAATGTTCAATAAGATGTACTTGTGTTTAATAAGTTGTTTTATTCAGAAGTTAACACAAATAAATAATATTACCAGTACAGTACAGTATCTAGCACTCTCAGGAGCAAAACAGAAAGAATCATTTCAAACTTGAACTATGTGACATGGCTTGAATCAACTGCTCCAGTGGAGTTGCTCAGTGGCCAATGGTGTCAACTGTGGTTGTACTGGGCAGCTCCCAGGTGTGAATGGAACTGTGTGAATGTGAAGCAGGGCGTTCCTGAAAAAGAGCATCTGTGCTCAGCGAACCTACCCTGGGTAAATAAAGGTAATACATTTTTTTTTTTAATTTTTAATTTAAATTTTTTTTATATTACTACATTAATTATATTATCGCGCGATACTAGTATAGCGTTAATGCAGCACGTTAACGCCGTTAACGGCCCAGCTCTACTTTTAATACAGTCCGGGTTGTGTAGCCCCTTAGCTACAACGTCCAATCTTTCGCACTTCTTCAACCATTATCTGAAAAAAAAATTAAATAAAGAAATCTAACCCTAACTAACCGTACTGTCATGCACTTGTCCTAATAAACTAACCTACACTGTAGCACTCAACACGTTGATGAACATTGTTGCTCAGCTGATAGAGTTGTGCCCTTCCTGATGGCTTGTCGTACAGAACTTGTAAGTCGCTTTGGATAAAAGCGTCAGCTAAATGACTAAATGTAAATGTAAATGTAAATCACTGGGTAACATTATCACGTCTCATGGCTTCTCGTATCATTGTTATGCCGACGATACTCAACTCTTCCTCTCCTTCCCTCCCTCAGATATCCACGTCTCTGAGCGGATCTCGTCCGACATCTCAGCCTGGATGACGACCAACCACCTCAAACTGAACCTAAGCAAAACAGAATTGCTCCACCTGCCGGCCAAATCCTCCCCCCTGACTGACCTTTCCATCACAGTCGAGAATGCAGCTGTGACCGCGTCCCCGACCGCCAAGAACCTTGGTGTTGTCCTCAACGACCAGTTGAACTTCTCTGCTCACATCGTAGCGACAACCAGAACCTGCAGATTCCTCCTGAGCAACGTCAGAAGGATCCGCCCCTTCCTGACAAAATAAGCCACCCAACTCCTCGTCCAATCAACAGTCATCTCCCGCCTCGACTACTGCAACGCACTGCTCGCCTGCCTCCCGGCCACTGCCACCAAGCCTCTTCAACTCATTCAGAACGCAGCGGCCCGCCTGATCTCAAACCTACCGAAGTCGGCCCATGTCACCCCACTTCTTAGGGACCTGCACTGGCTCCCCATTGCTGCACGAATCCGCTCCAAGGCCCTCAACCTAGCATACTGTGCGGCAAAGGGAACCGCTCCCGCCTACCTCCGGTCAATGGTCTCTAACTACACACCCTCAAGACCCCTACGCTCTGCATCTTCTGGCCGCCTCAGACCTACTCCTATCCAAGCTCCGGGAGGGTCATCAAAGAGAAGTCGCCTATTCTCAGACCTTGCCCCACAATGGTGGAATGAACTACCCACCCCAGTTAGGACAGCCGAAACCTGTCCAATCTTTCGCCGTCGACTAAAGACGCACTTCTTCAACCATTATCTGAAATTAAAAAAAAAATATAAAAAAAAGATCTAACCCTAACTAACCTTACTGTCATGCACTTGTCCTAATAAACTAACCTACACTGTAACACACAACACTTTGATGAACATTGTTACTCAGCTGATAGAGTTGTACCCTTCCTGATGACTTGTCGTACAGAACTTGTAAGTCGCTTTGGATAAAAGCGTCAGCTAAATTACTAAATGTAAATGTAAAAAATTTACATTTCCCCACACCCCATCATCCACTGTCTGACTCTTTACATTATCTACCACATTCGGCTTTTTTCCTACTATTTCACTGTCACTTGTCATATTTTCCTTATCTCTTTTCTTTCTCTGACGCGGTTTTGGGGGGACCGAACCACCATTGCTCTCCCCTGTTACGATGCCACTGGTTGAGGGGGGAGCAACTCCCCCTCCCTCTTCTGTACCTGCACTGCCCTCAGCTCTATGCTGCCGAGACCGTGCGCCTCTCACCCCTCCCTCCTCTGTACCTGCGCTGCGCGCAGGTCTGCGTTCCTCCTGGGGCTGAGGTTCTGCGTCTCTCGCCTCTCCCCACGGACAATCGTGCACTATATGTCCTTCCTCTCCACACTTGAAACACTTTGAGTTTCCAGAGTTCACAAAAACCACAAAATCAAAATCATCAACTCTTAATTTGAAAACCAAATCAAGCTCTTCTCTGCTGTTCTTGAGAATCATTAAAACCTGGCGTCTATGTGAGACAACATGCTTCAATAGCGGAGATTTACATCCCCACAACATTTTCCTTATAGGGGAAATTATCCTCCCATGTCGTGCAAGTGGACTTATTAATATTTCGTCACTTATGAACGGTGGAATGTTAGATATGTTAATCCTTCTGCCTGGTGTGGAGAGAGACGTCACGGTAATGAACGCATCATCGATACTAATTCCGGATTCTACCACAGCGTTCACCTTCTCCACACAATCCAGAAAAATCACAACACCAGCGTTAATTTTCGCAGCAGATTTAACACTGTTATGCCCAACAACGTCAGCTACTGCCAAGCTGCAGTCCTCTACGGACACATTAGGAGGAGATATTCTGACACCATGCTTTCTACAGAGTCTGGCAAAATCCATACTGGCATCTCACGCCAACCAGCAGCACCAACTGGCCGACTGCCAAACAAACAAACTCCCCACTTAACACTGTACACACCAAACACACAGCAAACTAACACTATAATTACAATATTGCATAAATACATTTAACTAAAGAGATAGATAAATATAGAAAAACTCACACCACTTTCACGCACCTCCAATCTCACTCCCAGCATGCACTGAGAGAGAGAGAGAGAGGGAGGGAGGGAGGCGGCTGGCATCATTTACATGCACAGTAATGATATTTTTCTCTGGATACTTTGAGTCTTTAGTCTTTAGGGTTGAGGGACCTGAATACAATCCCTGGAATATGCCGACATTAGCAGCAGGATAGCCCTCTGAGATATGTAAACACCGTTTATTGTATTCTTCGGTTTTGTGGTCGGCCTGGAAATTCCATTTCCATGGTAATGCAATATTCCATTTACCCGTTTGTACAGACATGCGGATAAACGGGACATTAAAATATAACCCCTCAACCTCTACTCATCCTGAACTCATCCTGAACTTAACCAGAACATTCGTATCCGCTGGAAATCATCAGCGCCGTTCAATGGATGAGCAATACTGAAATATACAATGAATGAGTGAGACGAGACTCTCTCTTGCCCCCCCCTCTCCCTCCGTCTTTCTCACATCTCTATCCCTCTCTCTCATTCTCCCTCTCTCTTTTGATATCCCTCTTCCTCTCCATCTCTCTCATTCTCCCTCTCTCTTTCGAACTCCCTCTTCCCTTCCATCTCTCTCTAATTCTCCCTCTCTCTTTCGATCTCCCTCTTCCTCTCCATTTCTCTCTCTCGTTCTCCCTCTCTTTCAATCTACCTCTTCCTCTCCATCTCTCTCTCGTTCTCCCTCTCTTTTGATCTCCCTCTTCCTCTCCCTCTTCCCTTCCATCTCTCTCTCGTTCTCCCTCTCTCTTTTGATCTCCCTCTTCCTCTACCTCTATCTCTCATTCTCCCTCTCTCTTTCGATCCCCCCCTTCCTCTCCATCTCTCTCTCGTTCTCCCTCTCTCTTTTGATCTCCCTCTTCCTCTCCATCTCTCTCGTTCTCCCTCTCTCTTTCCATCTCCCTCTTCATCTCCATCTCTCTCTCGTTCTCCCTCTCTCTTTTGATCTCCCTCTTCCTCTCCATCTCTCTCTCTTTTGATCTCCCTCTTCCTCTCCATCTCTCTCCCTCCCGCTATCTCCCTCTCCCTCTCTCTCTCCATCTCTGTCTCTCTCTCCCTCCCCCCACCCACCCACTCCCTGCTCTGCATTACATGCTGGGAATAGTGAAAGGTCTAAGGGCTTTCAATTGTATTGCCTTTTTCCCCCTTCTTTTATTTTGGCTTTAATTTTCTATCTGTCTCTTGTTTTTCATTTAGCATGATGTTGCATGTTGTTTTGTCTCTCCGCACTCACTAATTACGATAGACATACTAGAGTGAATCACTATAGAAACATAACGCAAAACCCCAACACCACATTGCCTCATCTGCTCAAGTTGATTGAGAACTTTGGTGATTTATCGGGATTTAAGATAAATTGGCCGAAGTCGGCTTTCCTTCCACTTAACACCCCTGCAAAAAAAGATATAACCCTCCCAGGAGAGATACCGATGGTAAAACATTTTAGATGCTTGGGAGTGGAAATATTCCCCACCATAAGACAAACGGTGAAGCACAATTACACAAAAATCCAAAACAAAATCAAAGACGACCTTGATAGATGGGCAAAACTTAAAAACACAGTACAAGCACGGATATCAATAGTTAAGATGGATGTACTACCTAGAATCAACTTCTTCAGTTCAATGCTACCGTTACCCCATCCAGAGGGTTACTGGAAAAGATTACACTCCTCCACATACAAATTTATTTGGAATAACAAACCACCACGTATAAAAAGATCCACCGCACAGAGAAATAAAGCAGATGGTGGCATGGCATTTCCAGATTTTTTCCAATATTTTAAGGCGTACACATAGAACCATAGAAACATTCAACAGTTATTGAGAGTAAATGAGTTTGAACATGGCCACCTGTCAGGTTTTAATTAAACTGTGGATATCAAACAGGGAAGAAAGTGGGTAAAGACGGTTTTAAACTGTTAAACAGTAATTCAGAAAATGTTTATTGCATTGCACTTTTGCACCATTTTACTATGTCTATTCTATTTTACTCTTTTTATTATTGTCTATTTTAAAATGGCCACAGAATCAAACCATAAACAAGGTGGCCTATTGGGGTGTTGGATCCTAATGTGAAAAACGATGTGATTTTTATGTCTGCACTTTATGTGCTAATTTTGTCTTTTTTGCAAGGTGCTATACAAATAACGTGTATTATTATTATTACCAGTGATGTCATTGGGCACATTGAATCATCCTTGTGTTGTGTTAATTACAGCACCGTGAAATTGCAAGATACAGTAGCAGTCCCTGTTAGGCGGTGGCATGACAGTGGTGGACAGAGTAGAACCCAAGCGCAGACAAGCAGAGGATAGACAGGAGGCAGGTGTTGAATCTTGAAATTTGAGCACTGCTCCTTTAATTTCGGTGAAAGACGCTCAAAAACAAAGTGAGAGGGCAAGTCTCCAAAATGTGCTAAATGCCTTACAAATCATAAACCCTATAAATAATACTATCCTCCGTGACAAGGAGCGATAACGACTTCAACAAGATAAGTATGCTACTTACAAAAGTGTTCAGCGAACGGCTGACAAACACACAAGCAAAACATGACAGGGACCTGGGTGAACAGAGTAATGATGCGACAGGGAAGTCAGGGCAGACCACACTAAAATACACAGACTAATTGACACATGAGGGTAATTGGTAATGAGACACAGCTGGGAGGAACAGAGTGACAGAAACATTACAGGGTCGAAATATAAATACACACACTGAGAACAACACTAAACCAGATCACAAAACCAACACAGACAGGGGAGACACTAGGCCAGGGAGTGGAACATCACAGACAACACAGACAACAAATGCACATACAACAAATTGGTGACAATAACAGTGAACAAATTGATGACCAGACAACAGAGCTGCACCACCTGAATTAGTCCACAGGATGGCAGTAGCGCATTGTTCACAAGGGGAGGTGGAGAGAGACCAAGGGCAGGTGGAGCAGCACCAGGGGGAATGTTACAAGTCCCTATAAGACATGGCATTGCTGTTTTTTCATCTACGTTATTTCATGGTGCTGTAATTAACACAACACAAGGATTCAATGTCCCCGATGACTTCACTGATGGCCATATTTCAGAGGTTATTTTGGAACACCAGCCCTATTTCCTACTTGAGGATTTTCTCCGAGGACAATCCACACTGTTCCTTCTAGCTCCGGCTAGTTAGCCACAAATTAATGCAAAGTCAATGGGGGTTGAGCGCCTGTCTGTACATGCTGACTGAGGCTCACTGAAACTTACTCCACACTGTGCTGCACACAAAACAGATTTCAGTGAGCCTCAGCTTGTATGGGGAGTCCCGCCATTTGGCAGGGTGTACTTACCAAGAACACGCCAACATTTTGGGAAATTAGCTTCCTCTCTGTGCTTTCAGTAGAAAGCTATCTGGCTGCATGTTAGCCTAGCTTAGCACAATGAATGGAAGCGGACATGACCGGTTAGCCTTCGGGAGAGGTGTTAGTTGGACAATGCCTATAGGCTAACCGGTCATGTCCACGGAAATACACAATAACTAACCTAATTTCTAAATAGAAAACCTGAAAAAACAGGGCTTCTCCCTTTTACTGGCTGCTACTTGACAATCTGAAGTAATAGACAGGGTTAGACACAATTACAAGAAATGTTATTTACATATGAACCCATTGTCCCAAATCGAAACCTTCCTGAACTTGACCTTCATGGATTTGTGATGGATTATTTGTTAGTGGGTATTTCAAAGTACCTCATATTTGGTACCATTTTGAAGCTAACAACTAGGACTTTCCAATGATATAAAATATGTGTAGGATTATCATCATTATTTATATTTTTTTAAATCTTTTTTCCTCCTTTTTCCGTTTTTCCCCCTCCCAATGTTAGTCGTTATGCCAATTCCCAATCCCCTTCCTGGTCGCTGCGCACTCTACCCCCTACCGTCGGTCTGGGAGGGCGGAGACTATCACATGCTTCCAACGACACATGTGTACCCAGCCCACCACTTCTTTTCACCTGGCAGCGCGGACTCTCACTGAGAGAGTGTAACGTGTGGAAGGTCACACTACCTCTCTTAGATCCTTCCCTCACTGTGCAGGCGCCCCGACCGAACTGTAGAAGTCGCTGTCCACAACGACCCAGACCCACCCACCGGCTTCCCTCCCGCTGACTCTGCCAATCGAGCCAGTATGACGGCCGGCCAAGCCGGAAGCAACGCTGACAGCTGGATTTGATACCAGTGTCTCTTGCATTGGTGACGAGCGCCTTGTCCGCTGCACCACCCAGCCGCCTGATTATCATCATTATTATTGTTATTATTCTTCATATGTAGTTCAACTTGAACATAAAAAAAATGTCAAGCACTTTCCTTACTTGGAATCAGATAAATTAGTGTATGGTATTTAGCCAATCCTGTGGGCAATATAGAACAGTTGACAGATTAGAAATATAATCTATTGTTCAAAAGTTATGAATGAATGAATGAAACTAAATATAGAAAATAATTTATAATTTTTTTAAAATCATTTTTTTGTATTACTATTATTTATATAATAATGTAATGTGTGTGTGTGGAAATGTTTATTCAAACTTACCCCATTCTCTTCCTCAAGCCTTGTCTTCCTTTGCCTCTCTTCTAGGGCTGTCCCCGACTAAGGATTTGGATAGTCGACTAAATTGGCCGAAATTTGCCGATAGGTAGTCGACTACCCCCCTGAATGCAAAAAATTCATAAATAAATTAAAAAAGTATAAATGTATATATATTTTTTTCTCCGTTTGGGCTGTGGGGGGGGGGGGGGGGGGGTGCTTAATGTCTGAAGGAGTCGACTGAAGGCTCCTTGTCCTCCGCGAAAGCATGCAATTGGTCCACTGATGGATACATCTTGATATTTGTCTAGTCTATTGTGTTCAATAGATGGGTGAAATCCTCTTTCAGGGCCTCTGTGCCTGTTTTCTTAGGCAGTTAGCCTCGCCATTAGCGTTAGCTACGCTTCTAGGCCTCTTTGCTTTTGGAAAGAATACATTGTTTTTATTATTATTATTTTTTTTTTGTATTCGACTAAGAGGTTGGCAGTCGACTATTCGACTAATCGGGGTCAGCCCTACTCTCTTCCAAGCCTCATTCCTGGGTTGGGAAAGGTCGGGGCTGGGCTGGTGGTTGTTCTAGCTGAATGTTAGCCATGAGCCAGGTACGAGCAGGCCCCAGCTAGCTTGGGGCTAGCTGGGCTAATCACCGCTGGCCGACTAGAAGCGCCATGTCTGGGCATGTTTGGCCGGTGCCAACCCGATCACACACATCGTCCGTTCTGGGATGATAAAATGAAATATATTATATATAGAAGTAATGAATAAACAAATAACAGCAAATACAGTATTTGAAAACACTGAATAAGACTGAATAAGATATGTAAATGATCCCTCGCGGGCGCGGGGAGAGACGCACTTTTGCCGGCGTTGTACTAGAGTTGGCACGCTGCTTTAGAAACATAATTTTGGAGTGGAAAATATTAACATAATCTCCTCAAAAACATCTCACAAACACTATAAACGGTCAGAAACTGAACGAATGCCATAATATGCCGAACGGGTTTAATGATCGCTTAATGATCGTTTAATGATCGCCTCAAAACGGAAAATCCTCACACTCTGGCTGGCAACACTTTTGGAAAATGTTGCGGCCTCGCTCGATTGGTCTCTCTAAACGACTTTTTTTCCGACCAATCCCATACCACCGTCCCTGGGACTTCACAAAATCCGAGATTACCATATTAAAGGTACAGTTCTTGGCTATAAAAATGGTGTCGATTGGACGAGAACTGGAGGCGTGACGGCAATTTGATTGACAGAGTGACGATGCCGTCGATCCCGATCACCGTGTTAACCACTTAAGCCCGGAGCCCTATTTTCTGAAAATCCGCCTAAAATACACACCTAAGTAAATGGAAGATTGCTCCACGTCTACAAGGTCCATTTTAAAACATACATCAGAGGGAGGAAATTCTATTTTAAACTAGGAGATCACATGTCTGATATATACGACAACAACTATGGAGTTGCACAAGGGAGTTGCTTAGGTCCTTTACTCTTCTCCCTTTACATGTTACCACTGGGTGATATCATCAGAGAACATAATGTAGATTTCCATAGCTATGCGGATGATACACAACTGTACATATCTGCTGAACCAAATGATACAGCGATTAGCTCCATTACAGACTGCTTACTGGCAATAAATAAATGGATGAGTAAGAACTTCCTGAAACTAAACAAGAACAAAACTGAAATTCTAATTATCGGCCCCAAAACTAAAAAAGAAACATTAATAAAGAACCTGGGAGGACTAACCCCTTGGATCAAATCTGAGGTCACTAGTCTCGGGGTTATTATAGATTCAGAACTGAACTTCAATTCTCATATTAGCAAAGTGACGAAAACATCGTTCTTCCATCTCAGAAATATAGCAAAAGTACGACCATTTATTAATCCGGACAATGCTGAGAAGCTAATTCATGCATTCATATCTAGCCGGTTAGACTACTGTAATGCACTTTTCACAGGTCTCCCTAAGAAAACCACAGAGAGGCTTCAGCTAATCCAAAACTCTGCAGCCCGACTGCTAACTAGAACCAAAAGGAGAGAGCACATTAGTCCAGTCTTAGATGCTTTACACTGGCTTCCTGTAACATTTGGAATTGACTTTAAGGTCCTTCTCCTTACATACAAAGCTCTAAATGGACAGGGACCTAGCTACATCGCCAACACTCTAATAAATTACACACCAGCAAGAACACTGCGATCATCAGCTGCTGGACTACTAGAGGCTCCCAGAAACAGTCAAAAGAGGATCGGTAATGCAGCCTTTATCAACTATGCCCCAAAACTGTGGAACAAACGACCCCAAAACATCAGAGAAGCCAACTCGCTAGACATCTTTAAAAGACAGCTTAAAACTCTCTTTGCTCAGGCATTTCACTGTGGGGTAATGCAGGCAAATATTTGAAGATAGATATCTGCTACCACCTAGTGGCAAGGGGAAATATTATTATAGAAACATCAGGGTTCTATGCTAATTTTATCTCACTACCTCCTACTGTATGCACTGTAATTTTAAGATAACTATTTTATCACACTTTTTACTTCTTACTGATGACTATTTTTAAACTGAATCATTTTAAACAATTTTTATTTGTATTACTGAATCAAACTGTAAACAGAGAGCCTATTGGGATGCTAGATCCTAATGTGAAACACTGTGATTTACCATACCTTGCTATATTCTTACCCTACCTACTTTCATACACTTCCAATGAAATTCATATGTCGGTTCTATGATGTTAGAGTGATGCTCTGTTGTTGTGAGCGACACACTGCTCTGTTGTTCTATAAGGTAACTTAGAACTGTACTTTGTAAAGAAACTCAAAGTGTTAAGAGCGATGGAAACTCAAAGTACTAAGAGCGATACACTGCTCTGTTGTTATATATATTTTTTCTTTATTGAACAATCGTATCACACTTTTTATTGTCCGTTCTTTTAGCCTATTTTAAACTGAATCAAACCGCACTTTTCTACTCTATCTAATCTATTCTATTTTATTATTTGTATTGTTGAAGAACTGTGATTTGCCTAACCTTGCTACCTCTCTATCTCTTTGTATTTACATTTTAAATTTGTATGCTCGCTTATGCCTGTATTTTTTACTGTTGTGAAGCACTTTGAACTGCAACCTCTGTATGAAAAGTGCTATACAAATAAAGTTATTATTATTATTATTATTATTTGCATGTGCTTGGTATCTAGGGACATCTATGGACCTCAGTGAATGTATTCCCAGTGTCAGAAATATTGTGTCTATTACTAGGCTTGCTTAAATTGTGATGAAACAAAGGAGAATATGAATTAAGATTTTTCTTTGCATTTTTTGACAGTGAATAACACCATGCTAAAAATGACCAGACATAAAAATTTGGATTTAGTATCACCAGGCGTGCATGAAGAACAGAGAATGAAATCTACTGTATGTACAGTAGGTTTATTATTCTTGCGACAGCTCTGCCATTTTGAAACTGATTTCAAATCGGATGGTTGCTAAATGTTCACAATAGGGGAGACAAACTAACTGCGCTCCAATATATGCCAATAACGTTCACGTAACGTTTTGTGGTATATAATCCAGAGTAATAAGATAAATAAAAAAATGCATACACAAGTAATTTGCTTGAAGGCAGCTAGAATCCATTGGGAAGTGTAGTTTTTAGAAATTCCAATGCTCATTGAGAGTTCTGGATGTCCTCTTCTCAAAATGACTACAATCGTCATCATTCAGTGATGGCCGCTAATTCAAAATGGCGGATCTCTGCGATCAAAACAACACATTTCAAAAACTAAAATCTCACTAATAACACTTTAACCTATTGGTAAACAAACGTATTGCTGAAAATATACACTATGACTGCTGTTGTGACATGGTCAGGATGTTTACTCTTGAATACGTAAAAAAAATAAGATAATTATGTCAGACAGTCTAGAGAGAATGATTTATGACATGATCATACCGGATCACACGGTTGGAAGAGGTTAAGGTAGAGGGGAGCGTTTCTGTGGAGGCACTGGTGAGTGAGCAGGGATACTTTGTACTCTGTTTTCTGGTTTTGAGAGAAGCTCATGTAGCTCATATTCACACATATTGATTGAACTTTCCTAGGCCATGTAGGGGGGGGGGCATAATGGAATTCTTGATTTGAGTGCATTTGCCCTTTAACTGAGTTTTGTTGAACTACATTTTGGTCAGATTTAGTGGGCTGCTATGGGGGGAGGGGGGTCTTTTTAATTGCTTTTCAATGGGCAACCAAACCCACAGGTGATTTTCATGTCCCTTTGGTCCCTCTTGACCATGTTGGGTTTTGTTTGGTTTAATTGGTTGTTCATCCGGCTCTTATCTCCCGTTGGGAGTTTCATTTAGTTTAATGCAGCCTTCGAGTGGAACGTCGTAAAATAACCAAGGGCTCGCCTCGCATAAGCAGTGGCATGGGGCGGCGTTGAGAGATTGCCCGTTTGAGGCCTCAAGTAAGGGGCTTATTATAGACCAATGTCCATGGGTGCATTTACAAGCACATTACTATGCTGATATTATTTGTGCATACTCAAGTATTTCTATTGAGTTGCCGCGTGTTAACGCTCGTCTCCGGACCATAAAGAAAATATGAACGTGATCGATGGGGATATATATGGTGGTTTCTGAGGACGTTAATGTGCATGTAACAGCTACTCCATGTGATGTGGAGGGGGCATCGCAAAACCCACAGCATGTCTTTAAACTAGAGCTGGGCCGTTAACGGCGTTAATGTGCTGCGTTAACGCGAGACTAGTATCGCGCGATAATATAATTGACACCTTTAATCTTTTTCTCAACGTTGGGTCTGTATTGTCCTTAAATACTTGCCATAGTTCCCAGCTGTGGTACCCGGAAGTGATTGCACAAGTATGTACCGGAGCTGTAGTCATGTGTCAAATGTGTCAAACTAAAGTAGTGGTCCGGTAATCATTGTTATACAGGTGAGGTTAAGAAGTCCTCAGGATATAACACAATTCGGCGATGAGGACGTCTGAATCTGCGCAATGCAAGAAAGAAGAAGTCCGTTGTGAGCTTTGTTTACATTATTAACGTTAGCTTAGCGAGTTAGCATGTTAGCTCACGTTGCTCGGGCGGCAATTGGAAACATCTACAAGAGGAGGAAATCCACTTTACACACTAAAGGAAGGATCGACTGGACTATTGTGAGTGTTTACAACAGAAATGGCTTGGGTTATTGGAAATATTGGACTGTTTGATGACAATGTGGAGCAATATTAAATGAAAATGGGGGACCCTGATGTAAACAAGACAAACGTCTTTCTCTGGTCTGCATCCCCTTAACAATTGTGTGTATTGAGCCGTACTGTATTGTACCCATTCTGCAATCTGTTAAATAAAGTTTTCATTCATTCATGGAACTGTTACACTGAGCTTGCACTGACTTTGTTGAGAAACCTGCTTCTGCAGCAGTCTGTGTGTGAGCAACCAGTCAGCATCATTGTGAATTTAGAGATTCACTAAACGACACATTGAGAGACAGGTTTGTGTGTGGATTAAGAAATGAAGGTGCACAGAAGAAACTACTGACAGAGAGTGATTTGACACTGGAGAGAGCTGTCGATATCAGTGTAACAATGGAAATGGCATCAAAGTACTGGTACTTGGTACTGGGCTGCTCACTAAGGTCTAATGTGAGCTGTATGCATGCCCGCCTCTCTTGGCTTAACGTTGAAAATAGATTGTCTTTTAATTAGAGCTGGGCATAGATTAATTTTTTTAATCTAGATTAATCTACCTGCAATCCTGGAATTAATCTAGATTAATCTAGATTAAAATGGCTAAAGAAAAAAAAAAAATGTCTGCCGAAGGTGTTCAAAATAGGTGTGTTCTACCCAAATAATGACCAGAGGAGGAGATTTATCCTCTCCTCTTCATCTGAGGAGTCACTAGGTGTTCTATCTCCTTGTTCAACAGCATGAACATGTCTCTTCTTTTTGTAATTTCCAGTGTTTCTTTTAAAACCAGATTTATCGTAATTTTCTGTGCCCTTCCTTTGATGCCATTAACATTGTTACACTGATATTGACAGCTCTCTCCAGTGTCAAATCACTCTCTGTCAGTAGTTTCTTCTGTGAACCTTCATTTCTTAATCCACACACAAACCTGTCTCTCAATGTGTCTTTTAGTGAATCTCTAAATTCACAATGCTGCTGACTGGTTGCTCACACACAGACTGCTGCAGAAGCAGGTTTCTCAACAAATTCAGTGCAAGCTCAGTGTAACAGTTCCATGAATGAATGAATGAATGAATGAAAACGTTATTTAACAGATTGCAGAATGGGTACAATACAGTACGGCTCAATACATACAGTTGTTAAGGGGATGCAGACCAGAGAAAGACGTTTGTCTTGTTTACATCAGGGTCCCCCATTTTCATTTATTTGCTCCACATTGTCATTAGCCCCTTTCGTGACTGTGATGCACTGAGTGAATCCACAGTCACTTGCTCCTCAATAGGAAACCAACCTAGATTTACCATGAAGGACTGGTTCTGGCCGAACCGTTCGTTATACAAGAATCACAGAGAAATTACAAAGGTACTCACAGTTGCACGAGGATTTCGGACAGAGATAAGGGATGGAGCGCATGCGCTGTGATCACCCAACGGCGGAAATAATGCCGTTTTGAGCAGTTTATAAAAATTATTTAAAATGTTTATTAGCAACGCAGAGCTTTCAAACCATCCCGTATCTCGGTCCGAAACCCTCGTGCAACTGTGAGCACCTTTGAAACGTCTCTGTGATTCTTGTATAACGAACGGTTCAGCCAGAACCAGTCCTTCATGGTAAATCTAGGTTAGTTTCCTATTGAGGAGCAAGTGACTGTGGATTCACTCCGTGCATCACAGTCACGAAAGGGGCTACATTGTCATCAAACGGTCCAATATTTCCAATAACCCAAGCCATTTCTGTTGTAAACACTCACGATAGTCCAGTCGATCCTTCCTTTAGTGTGTAAAGTGGATTTCCTCCTCTTGTAGATGTTCCCCAGTGCCGCCCGTATCAACTTGAGCTAACATGCTAACTCACGTCATTAATAATGTAAACAAAGCTTGCAACAGACTTCTTTTTTCTTGCATTGCGCAGATTCAGACGTCCTCATCGCCGAATTGTGTTATATCCTGAGGACTTCTTAACCTCACCTGTATAACAATGATTACCGGACCACTACTCTAGTTTAACACATTATTCTGACTACAGCTCCGGTAGTGCAATCACTTCCTGGTACCACAGCTGGGAACTACGGCTAGTATTTAAGGACAATACAGACCCAACGTTGAGAAAAAGATTAACGGCGTCAATTATATTATCGCGCGATACTAGTCTCGCGATAACGCAGCACGTTAACGCCGTTAACGGCCCAGCTCTAATATATATATATATATATATATATATATATATATATATATATATATATATATATATATATATCCACAGAGCTTTAAGAAAGGTGCAGAATAAATCGCTTTCTCCCAAAAAAAACATTGATTAATCATTTAAAATATTTTTTTCTGGTCCAAAATTAATGTTGTTATTTACATGCTGCAGGCATGTAACCTCCCTACTTCCCATTTCCCCACGTGGAATACACCTGATTGGAGAAGGGCCATGTTGGTGCTCTAGTGCGACACCTAGTGGCTGAATGTTATCTATAGCACCTTTAACTTGGTTTCAGTCATTGTTCTGTCTCAAACGCAAGCATGCCAGAGCTCTAAGGCAACAGAGTGATTAATCAGCTGATGCGTGTGTCTGGTCACGTCCGCTCTCTCTCCTCTTTTCCTCACAACAATAATGAAGTAATTAAAGTCAGAGGGCGAGCTGATGTTTCTCTTGCTCGGCTAATTAAACAAAATCAACAAACAGGCTTGAATCAGAATCCTGGTAATTAAACATGTGTATAACGGTGTGCTATTTGGAGGATGTTCAAATTGCAGTACACCTGGCGAGTCCCGTCTTCAGTAGCAGTGGGAAGGAGAGCGCATGGAGGTCTCATGTAAATTCAGTCTCAGTAAACTTACTAACAGATTGGAACACCCACTTGCTGCATTTAAGCCATTTGCCACCTTCACTAGTTGACTTATTCAAGTGTGTGTGTGTGCGTGTGTGTGTGTGTGTGTGTGTGTGTGTGTGTGTGTGTGTGTGTGTGTGTGTGTGTGTGTGTGTGTGTGTGTGTGTGTGTGTGTGAGTGAGAGTGATTGAGTTTGATTGTACATGCATGCTTGTGTTTGTGTGTGTGCGCGAGCTTGAGTGGGCATGCATGCTTGTATGTGTGTGCACGTGTGTGTGCAATGTGTGTGTGTGTGTCCATGTGTGAATGTGAATATGTGTATGAGGTGTGTGCATGTGTGTGTGCGTTTACGTGTGCACGTATGCCTGTCTGTGTGTGAGCATGGGTCTGTGCATGTGTCAGTGTGTGTGTATGAGGTGTGTGTGTCAATGCATGTGTATGTGGATTTGTGTACCTGCTGTGTTTTATATGTGTGTATGTGTACGTGCGCATATATAACTGCGTACATCGCTCAAGTGGTGGGCAGCAGCACTCTCACTTAGATTTGCACATTGCAAAAAAACAAAAAGCACTCAACGCATGTTCACTCATCTCCCCATATCTGCCACACGGTGGTAGAGCCTGTAATTACCAGCAGTTAAGCAATGAAGTGGCTTATAAGAACATCACCATTATTATGAATATAGAGATGGGAAGAAAGAAGGAACGAAAGATAGAACACCCTGCTACACCCTGCTACAGGCCAGCTACACGCTGCTACACCCTGCTACACCCTGCTACACCCTGCTACACCCTGCTACACGCTGCTACACCCTGCTACACCCTGCTACATGCTGCTACACCCTGCTACACCCTGCTACACCCTGCTACACACTGCTACACCCTGCTACACCCTGCTACACCCTGCTACACCCTGCTACAGGCCAGCTACACCCTGCTACACCCTGCTACACCCTGCTACAGGCCTGCTACACCCTGCTACATGCTGCTACACCCTGCTACACACTGCTACACCCTGCTACACCCTGCTACACCCTGCTACACGCTGCTACACCCTGCTACACCCTGCTACACCCTGCTACACGCTGCTACACCCTGCTACACACTGCTACACCCTGCTACACCCTGCTACACGCTGCTACACCCTGCTACACCCTGCTACACGCTGCTACACCCTGCTACACACTGCTACACCCTGCTACACCCTGCTACACGCTGCTACACCCTGCTACACCCTGCTACACACTGCTACACCCTGCTACACCCTGCTACACCCTGCTACAGGCTAGCTACACCCTGCTACACCCTGCTACACTCTGCTACACCCTGCTACACTCTGCTACACCCTGCTACACTCTGCTACACCCTGCTACACCCTGCTACACGCTGCTACACCCTGATACACCCTGCTACACCCTGCTACACCCTGCTACACGCTGCTACACCCTGCTACACACTGCTACACCCTGCTACACGCTGCTACACGCTGCTACACCCTGCTACATGCTGCTACACCCTGCTACACCCTGCTACACCCTACTACACGCTGCTACACCCTGCTACACCCTGCTACACCCTACTACACGCTGCTACACCCTGCTACACCCTGCTACACCCTGCTACACCCTACTACACGCTGCTACACCCTGCTACACCCTGCTACACCCTACTACACGCTGCTACACCCTGCTACACCCTGCTACACCCTGCTACACACTGCTACACCCTGCTACACCCTGCTACACCCTGCTACACCCTGCTACAGGCCAGCTACACCCTGCTACACCCTGCTACAGGCCTGCTACACGTTGCTACACTCTGCTACACCCTGCTACACTCTGCTACACCCTGCTACATGCTGCTACACCCTGCTACATGCTGCTACACCCTGCTACATGCTGCTACACCCTGCTACATTCTGCTACACCCTGCTACACTCTGCTACACGTTGCTACACTCTGCTACACCCTGCTACACTCTGCTACACCCTGCTACACTCTGCTACACCCTGCTACACCCTGCTACACGCTGCTACACCCTGATACACCCTGCTACACCCTGCTACACCCTGCTACACGCTGCTACACCCTGCTACACACTGCTACACCCTGCTACACGCTGCTACACGCTGCTACACCCTGCTACATGCTGCTACACCCTGCTACACCCTGCTACACCCTACTACACGCTGCTACACCCTGCTACACCCTGCTACACCCTACTACACGCTGCTACACCCTGCTACACCCTGCTACACCCTGCTACACCCTACTACACGCTGCTACACCCTGCTACACCCTGCTACACCCTACTACACGCTGCTACACCCTGCTACACCCTGCTACACCCTGCTACACACTGCTACACCCTGCTACACCCTGCTACACCCTGCTACACCCTGCTACAGGCCAGCTACACCCTGCTACACCCTGCTACAGGCCTGCTACACGTTGCTACACTCTGCTACACCCTGCTACACTCTGCTACACCCTGCTACATGCTGCTACACCCTGCTACATGCTGCTACACCCTGCTACATGCTGCTACACCCTGCTACATTCTGCTACACCCTGCTACACTCTGCTACACGTTGCTACACCCTGCTACACTCTGCTACACCCTGCTACATGCTGCTACACTCTGCTACACTCTGCTACACGTTGCTACACTCTGCTACACCCTGCTACACCCTGTTACATGCTGCTACACTCTGCTACACTCTGCTACACCCTGCTACATGCTGCTACACCCTGCTACACCCTGTTACATGCTGCTACACCCTGCTACACTCTGCTACACCATGCTACACTCTGCTACACCCTGCTACACTCTGCTACACCCTGCTACACTCTGCTACACCCTGCTACACTCTGCTACACCCTGCTACACTCTGCTACACGCTGCTACACCCTGCTACACTCTGCTACACCCTGCTACACTCTGCTACACCCTGCTACACTCTGCTACACGCTGCTACACCCTGCTACACGCTGCTACACCCTGCTACACTCTGCTACATGCTGCTACACCCTGCTACATGCTGCTACACCCTGCTACACTCTGCTACACGTTGCTACACTCTGCTACACCCTGCTACACCCTGCTACATGCTGCTACACCCTGCTACACCCTGCTACACTCTGCTACACTCTGCTACACCCTGCTACATGCTGCTACACCCTGCTACACTCTGCTACACCCTGCTACACCCTGCTACACTCTGCTACACCCTGCTACATGCTGCTACACTCTGCTACACTCTGCTACACCCTGCTACACTCTGCTACACCCTGCTACATGCTGCTACACCCTGCTACATGCCTGCTACACCCTGCTACACTCTGCTACACCCTGCTACACTCTGCTACACCCTGCTACACTCTGCTACACCCTGCTACACCCTGCTACACTCTGCTACACCCTGCTACACTCTGCTACACCCTGCTACACTCTGCTACATGCTGCTACACCCTGCTACACCCTGCTACACCCTGCTACACTCTGCTACACCCTGCTACATGCTGCTACACCCTGCTACACCCTGCTAAACTCTGCTACACCCTGCTACACCCTGCTACATGCTGCTACACCCTGCTACACCCTGCTACACTCTGCTACACCCTACTACACCCTGCTACACTCTGCTACACCCTGCTACACCCTGCTACACTCTGCTACACCCTGCTACAGGCCTGATACACCCTGCTACACCCTGCTACATGCTGCTACACCCTGCTACACCCTGCTACATGCTGCTACACCCTGCTACACATTGCTACACCCTGCTACATGCTGCTACACCCTGCTACATGCTGCTACACCCTGCTACATGCTGCTACACCCTGCTACATGCTGCTACACCCTGCTACACATTGCTACACCCTGCTACATGCTGCTACATCCTGCTACATGCTGCTACACACTACTACACCCTGCTACACCCTGCTACATCCTGCTACACCCTGCTACACCCTGCTACATGCTGCTACACCCTGCTACATCCTGCTACATGCTGCTACACCCTGCTACACACTGCTACACCCTGCTACACCCTGCTACACCCTGCTACACTCTGCTACACCCTGCTACATGCTGCTACACCCTGCTACACCCTGCTACACCCTGCTACACTCTGCTACACCCTGCTACAGGCCTGCTACGCCCTGCTACACTCTGCTACACCCTGCTACATGCTGCTACATGCTGCTACACCCTGCTACATGCTGCTACACCCTGCTACATGCTGCTACACCCTGCTACATGCTGCTACACCCTGCTACAGGCCTGCTACACCCTGTTACATGCTGCTACACCCTGCTACATGCTGCTACACCCTGCTACACCCTGCTACATGCTGCTACACCCTGCTACATGCTGCTACACCCTGCTACACCCTGCTACATGCTGCTACACCCTGCTACACCCTGCTACATGCTGCTACACCCTGCTACATGCTGCTACACCCTGCCACCACCTCCTAATAGACAGTCTCCTCCCCACCGCATGTATATATTCCCTCCCCGCCGTATGTATATCTCTCTCCCACCCACCCAACCCCTCCTAATGTACAGTCCCCTCCCCATCATATGTATATACTCTGTCAGGATCTAGGGGTAACAGTACTGTATATTTGAATACCGTTTATGTCACAAATGTATCAGTACTAAATACCTATATGTCCCTATGCCATAAATGTCATGTATGTTGTGTATTATATGTCATAAATGTCTATATGAATTGAAAATGGGGGACCCTGATGGAAACAAGACAAACGTCTTTCTCTGGTCTGCATCCCCTTAACAATTATGTGTATTGAGCCGTACTGTATTGTACCCATTCTGCAATCTGTTAAATAAAGTTTTCATTCATTCATTCATACATGCTGCTACACTCTGCTACACCCTGCTACACGCTGCTACACCCTTTTACACCCTGCTACACACTGCTACATGCTGCTACACCCTGCTACATGCTGCTACATGCTGCTACACCCTGCTACACGCTGCTACACCCTTTTACACCCTGCTACACTCTGCTACACGCTGCTACACCCTGTCAACAACAGGCCTGTCGCTCTGCTCCCATACCCTCGTTACATAGTCAGGCGGGGGGTTGCCTCCGCTTTAGTACATGCAGTATAACAATCAGTTAGCATGCGGGCACTGCTGGCATCCACACAGTCATGAATGGCTTCTCTTTGCACTTGTTCCCTGACCATCTCTTTCTCTTTCTTTGTATTTCGCAGTCTGATGGTGATTCTTAAAACACACACACACACAAACATACTCTCTCTCTCTGTCACTCCATATCACAAAAGGGAAACAATTTGAATATTGGGAGCTAAATGGATCCCAAGACTAGTCTACACGTAGGCCTACAGTCATACTGTATGGAGATGTGACAAAACATTGCGGTGTAAATAAAATGGTATATATAAGATGATGTATATAATATGCCTCGATAAGAGCGGATTTAATGTACACTGCGATCAAACAAGGTTACACACCTGGGCCCTATTCCCCGTACCTGGTTCAACTAAGTCGATCAAAAGTCCCATTATCCAGATTCAATTAACCCGATGTTTGAATCCAGGCTTTCCCTGTTCCTCGAAGGTGGATTCAGTCTCGTTAATTCAAACCAGACTTGATACTCAGGATAATTGCATGCGGCCGCCTCACCTGAAAAGACAGCAGGTGTAGATCGCAGAAATCCTGATTTTCCAACGGCATTGATTGATTGATTGATTTAAAACTTTATTAATAAGATTGCAGAATGGGTACAATACAGTACGGCTCAATAGCCTCACCGAGAAGTTAAATGCATAATCTATAGGCTAATTTTAAGTCCCTCATTACCCTAATCAATCAGATTATATTTCTTTAAATGTGCCTGCTGGCAGTAGGCTTAATGGAATGAATAATCAAATGAGATCTTGCTAGCGAAAATAATTAGTTCAACTCTTTCAGAATAAGGATAAAAACAAGCCCAAATAGTATATCTAATTGATACGAATTATATTATGAGGATATCTGTACTGTATGTGCTTAGGTATTATGTACTATATAAATACATGGTTCCCAAAGAGAGGCTTGGAGGGAGGCTTGCAGTTACACTATTAATCAGGTTTTAATCTGTTTTGGACATCATCCATACATGCATTGAATTGATTAACCTTTGGTTTATACCAGTGACACCTCATGTTCATCATCAGATAACAGTGCTTGAAAAGATAAATGCATTTTCTCAAATTCATTCATCAAAAACGTCAAAGGCTCATTCAATTTATCAAGTCACGTCACGTCATCAAATCCATCAAACAGCGCATCTCCTCATATATTTTAAACCCAGTTACAATATCACAATAACGCGTGACTGTCACAGTGACAGTGATACAATTAAACAATCCACAGATTCAGATTCCTCATAATTCATATCCACAATCCACGCATAGACGCTTCAATGTATGCTTGAAATACACAGCGAAGAATATTAAACTAATCAGAGCCAAACGCCCAATAGGTTTCATTCATTCAAAATATCCCCGCGGGATTCACATTTGCAATGCGCCGTTATTAAAATAACCACATGCAGTGTATCGCGACTCCGAGCGCCGTTTCCGTATAAATATGATGTGCATTATTTAGGACAAAGTAAATCTATAGGCTGAATGTGATTTATTATCAGCATCTTAGGTATATTATTTTACATTTCAAAAGCCCCCTCTAGAAGAACGAAGCACAAAAACATAATTCAGAATGGTATAATGGGATCTACACTGAGAATTATTTCAGGAAGCGAGCTGCATTTCTTTGCGAGGGTGTGGCCATGCAGGTTATCCAGCTAACTGAACTAAACTCTGCCCTCGACCAGGTTCAAACTTTCTGATCCGTTGCCATAGCGACTTAGACAATCCGACGTCGGGGAACGGAAATGTCTGGCTTAAGTCAAGCTATGCTGAAAATTATCCGGCTAACTCAGTTAGCCAGGTACGAGGAACAGGGCCCTGCTCACTCACGTGTGAATCCCAACACCAGACCACAGCGCTGCGGCGCATGTTACCCGTCTACGAGGTGGGCAACAACAACAACAACACAATAATTGGATGTTTGATTTATGCCCAACTGTTGTTGTTGTTGTTGTTGTTGTTGTTGTTGTTGTTGTTGTTGTTGTTGTTGTTGTTGTTGTTGGTGATAATTATTCCGTGGCCAGGGAGGCTGTTTGCCGGTGGTTCTCGTGGGAGATTCCTAAAAGGCCACGCTGTGTTTTACCGTTCGCTGGATGGGCTGCTTTGTGTTCGCTCACCTTCCATGCCACCTATTGTGAGAGCCACCCCAATGGAAACCACTTCATTATGCCCATGTGGGAAAACGTAGAACGTCGCCTGCTCAAAACTCCACAAGTGAATATATTATCGTGGTGGTGTTACAGTGGCATAAAAGCTCACTAAGCTTGTCAAGAGGGGTAAAAAAAAAAGCATAAAAGCTATAGATGGGGCCGATGTTGCGCAGCGTAACATCTGACGACGGCAGGTATAGAGAGGCCCTTCTGAAGAACCTACATCTGCCCGCGTATCCCCAGCGTACAGCCTGCCTCGTCAAATACAGTACGTGTACAAATGCAAATATAGCCGGCTCTGCGTTTAAATATGCAACTCTGCGTGGGGAGGGGAGGGTCCATTCAGTTTTCCGTCTTCACTCGAAACCGTTAAATCACTTTATCTCAGCGTGTAGGCATGTATGTTGCGGGTCAAACTCTTTTTCATCTACGGCAGGGAGTTAATGACATCCACAGCAGGCTCCACGGCTACGTCCTGTGCTACCTGCTGGCGGTTAATCATTGATGAGCGTCTGCGTTAGCCCCGATTGATCAGCGGTGGCGGCGCCCTGGATGTCGTGCTGTGGCGGCTCTTTGATGGTCTTCAGAGGAAATAGAGAGACGCGCGTAATGACCGCAGGGGCTGTGGATCTGTCTCTTTGTCTACCGGTAAGGCCTCTTTTCGGATCGATCGTGTTCAGAGAGGTAGGATGCTTCAATCAGAACTTTGAAAAGGCCGTGAATCACACCATGAGAGATGGCGTAACCCTCAATTATTTATTGCCTCCATCTCCTTTTCTCTCTCTTCCCCCACTCCTGCCTCTCTCTCTCTCTTAGTCACCTTGATTACCAGTAGCGTTTATGTCTTTACCCCTCATTAAAGACACCCGCTCCCCCGTAGCCTTTTTACTTTCATTATTCCTCCATTCCTGTGACGTTCACCAATCATCTCCCAGCTGGACACGATTCATGTGCACACACGGTCCTTCCCCCTGGTGTGTTGTCATATCCTGTCAAAGAGAGGGCAGGCTTGAGGACTAGGAAGATGCCCGACATCCCTCTTCTCCAGTTACAGGTTCTGCGGAGGGCAGGGGTGTAAAAAGTACCCAGAAATTATACTTAAGTGAAAGTATGGGTACCGTCTCAAAATCGTACTCAAGTAAAAGTCTGAGTATTTGGCTAAAAACACACTTGAGTAAAAGCCAAAAAGTTTCGTCCTCTTCATCACTCGTAGGCCTACTATTGTTTGTGGCCATCTTCTGTAGCTGGTCACTCTGACTGTCTATTCTTCTGATAGCAGGTGTTTAATCAAAGATCCCCGCTTTCTAGTCCTGCACAAGGACCAATCAGCATGGGTATGGGCGGGTTAATTTTCCATTGATGGGGATTTGATTGGCTGTTTATAAATAAAGCGTTAGTTCAGCCAGAGAAACAAATATACTAATTAAAATAGTTGGACCTGCGAGATTTGTACTTTGTAGGTCTGCATTTTAAATGTAAGGAGTAAAAAGTATGTTTTTTCCTCTGAAATGTAATTGAGTAAAAGTACACGTATACAAACCTAATAATACTTGAATAAAGTACAAATCCCCAAAAACAGTACTTAAGTATTGTAACAATGTACAATTACTCAAGTATTTTACACCCCTGGCGGAGGGAGGGGGAGAGGGGCTGGTATGGACTTGTGCAAAGGAGTGTTTTCCACTGGCTCTCGCCTTGAGTTAATACACCTTGAATTACACTAGCGAGCTGAGAACAACAACAACAACAACAGAGCCATCCATCTTTTACTGATATTCCCTTGAAGTTCACCACTCGATACAGTAGACAGAGAGTGATGATAGTCAATGCGCTTCATCCAACACACACACACACACACACAGATGCACGCACGCTTGCACACACACACACGCACTCACACATACACACACAACCATGGCTCTTGCTTCTCTTTCAATACGCTGGCCCAAGAGGCTGTGTGATCAAATCCAACTTAAAGATGGGGGGGTTGTTCCATCATTACTTTAATCAGCCAATGGCCAACGGTGCAGAAACAAGACTATAGACAGTTCAATCAAGCTCCAAGACTTAAAGACAACATTACCACCTCCTTATCAAGCAATAAATAGATAAAATACAGTAATTAAAAGGGGGGCGGGCTGAATTAGGCTGGGATCAGATAGGACACTTGTTTGAGCACGTCTGCGTTTTCAGATGTTTGCAACAGTCTGGTTGCGCCAGGTGCTCGTCTCGTACAGACACCTTGTGTTTCTGAGACTGCACATTTCCAGCACGCTCCCGAGTCCAACGCATCTCAGCCGCGTTGCGTGTCAATGTCCTGTCAACTCTTTGTGTTGCTTATCTGACTGAATTCGGTCGTTAAAGAACCCAGGGCGCCTATCGCAAAGAGTAGGGGGTTCCCCGATGTTCCTGGCCGAATGCCCAATCAGGTCTCTGACATCAAGGCCACCTAATCATCCCTGAGCCTGTGTAGGCCAAGTTTGGGTGCTACTAGTGGTGGTGATGGAGGCACCTCTCATCCAGAGGTGGCAGCTGGGCTCCGATGACTCTCTAGGCACAGTTGGTGACCCGCTGCAGAGCTGTTTGGCGGCGGTGGGGCTGGTGGACCATATCGAGACGTTGTTTTAAGGTCTTTGTTCAAGTTGACTTTCTTTAGTGATCTCAGAAAGTATAGGGTCCGATACTGTGTTCATACTCGTAAAACTACTCTGATACTACTACTCAGTAGTACAATGTTTGTTTAGGAAAAAGACAAAATTGAATGTTAAAACATTTATTATATTTACATTATTTATACTATTTTAGCTTAAAATATCAGCAACAGTGTCATGTATATTGTATTTGATACAGTCAGAAAGTGAGGAACATTTGATGAAAATAAAACATGTTAAATCTAGCATTGTTAAAACTATTATTAAGTACTACTTTGTATCTGTACTAAGGCTGTCAATCGATTAAAATATTTAATCTGATTAATCGCATGATTGTCCATAGTTAACTCGCGATTAATAGCAAATTAATCGCATATTTTGTATCTGTTCTAAATTGACCTTAAACAGATATTTTTTAAGTTTTAATACTCTTATCAACATGAGAGTCAACAAATGTTTGCTTTATGCAGCCATTTAACACAAAAGGATGACCCTCATGCATTGCAATATTTGCATCAATTCAAAACAGTGATGCAACTTAAAAGAAAATAATAATTTAAAACAATGAATAAAGGACTCACACCCCCGCCCCCCCGCCCCCCCCCCCCCTCTCTCTCTATCTCTCTCTCTCTCTCTCTCTCTCTCTCTCTCTCTCTCTCTCTCTCTCTCTCTCTCTCTCTCTCTCTCTCACACACACATACACTCTCCCAGCTCTCTTTCTCTCTTGCCCCTTCCTCATCTCTCTCACCCCCCCCCTCTCTCTCTTTCTCTCTCTCTCTCTCTCTCTCTCTCTCTCTCTCTCTCTCTCTCTCTCTCTCTCTCTCTCTCTCTCTCTCTCTCTCTCTCTCTCTCTCTCTCTCTCTCTCTCTCTCTCTCTCTCTCTCTTCACTAGACTAGTGAAGTCTAGTAAAACAAATTATATATATATTTATTTTAATCGTGAGTTAAAATAAATAGTGTCGGTAAAGGTATTAAAGTGCGTTAGCGCGTTAATATCACGTTAACTTTGACAGCCTTAATCTGTACCCAAAGTACTCAGGACATCGGAACTATCAGGACTATCGGAAAGTATAGCCGTTGTTGTGCCTTCTTCTCCAGTGTTGTGGTGTTGAATCCAGTGTTATGGTGTTGAATGTGTCCATGAAACATCCTCCTACATGTAGACGCCCCAGGAACCTAAAGATTGACACTCTCTCCACCGTGTCTCCATTGATGAAGAGAGCAGCGTGTGCACTTCCACTGCCGATAATGAGCTCTTCAGTCTTACTGAGGGATACGTTGTTATCTGAGCAGCACCTCACCAAGGCCCTATGACTGTGGTAGCATCCACGTACCTGGCGCCAAATGGGGTTTGAGTTGTAGGCCAGGACACAGTCGTAGGCGTAAAGGGAGATTAGGAGAGGGCTCAGGACACAGCCCTGGGGGACACAGAAGGAACACGCCAACATTTTGGGAAATTAGCTTACCTTCTTCTCCAGAGAGAGACAAGAAGATAGATACCAGTTTCCCCTCTGTGCGTTCAGTAGAAAGCTATCTGGCTGCATGTGGACATGAGATGACATTGTCCAACTAACACCTCTCCCGAAGGCTAACCGGTCATGTCCGCTTCCATTCATTGTGCTAAGCTAGGCTAACATGCAGCCAGATAGCTTTCTACTGAACGCACAGAGAGGAAACTGGTATCTATCTTATTGTCTCTCTCTGTAGAAGATGATAAGCTATTTTCCCAAAATGTTGTCGTGTTCTTTTAAAGTGGAGGCATAATGTGTTCCCATTCAATAAACGGAATCCTGACACAAGTATTTGGGTGCTCGCCAGTGTTAAGAGTAGTTGATATTGCGTCCTCTGTGGATCTGTTGGCATGGTACACAAACTGGTGGGGGTTGAAGCTGGCTTGCATTATTTATGCGTGTCTATACCTTTCAAAGCACTTCATTAATATCGGGCCGAGTTCCATCGGACAAAAATCATTGAGGCCTTTAGTGCCTGAGGCTTTTAGTCGTCGTTTTTTAAACAATAGTGGCAGTTTTGAAGCATTTTGGGACAGCAGCCTGTGACAGGGACAAAATCCACGTAAATACCTCTGCTAGGTGACCTTCTCCTCGCTCTTAGCTAGATGTTAACCCCTTATGCTGCGGGCATATTTAGCAAAAAACGCCTGATGATTGCATTACCCAACGTAATTTGTGATTTATTACTTGAACCACTTATAGCACATGCATGAGTCTGGTCTCTTTTGAAAGGAAACATTCTGAACTTTCTTCCACAACAGGAGGGCAATCACTCTGTAATGTAATAGTTAGAGGTTAGAACACACTAAAATAAAAATTTAAGTTTTGTTTACTTGTTGCCAGATGCCTGTTCTTTAGTTCCAGCTGAGAGGTAGGTTCCATAGCCTGAAGTCATATCTATAGTACAGGTCCAAAGTTTATAACAATCCCATGGAAAATGAGTGTTTTACAGATGTTTTTTTAATCCTTGTAACAGTAATAATTTGTCCAAAATGGCAGACAGCTTATTGATTTGGACGGAAAATTTGGAATTCTCCAAACAAACAATGTCTTTGTCTTCTTCTCACCGTTTACCGTAGGAATCAGCCCTCATGTTTACTGTTGGCTCCAGGATTTCATTGGCTACAAAGGTGGTCAATCATTTTTGCCATCAGTGGTGACTGGTCCCTTCAGGACCCAGCCAAACCAGACATGGTCATGTTGTGACTGAATTTGGCACGCTTGGTTCAGGATACGTTCGGAGGAGAAGAAAAGGCTGGAAACAAGTGGTTGCGGATCAATGGTCCAAAAGTGATAGTTTGTTTTATTGGCAAACAGCACCAAGGCAGTTTCCACAGCAGTACACAGGATATCAAAATCTCTCTGACACAAACAGCTCGGTCCTGTAGTGTGTCCTCAATGGTAATACAGTGATAAGCATTTTCTTGACCCCCGTCCTTCGTTGAGGATCGACTGGCCCACATAACATAATGACAATACATTTCTTTGATATTGAAGTTCTTAAGTGGTCTGGGCAGTAGCGGCTGGTACTATCGCAGCCTTGTGGGTCGCAGCCGGGGGTTCACGTTAGGTCGCATTGAAAATGTAATGCTCTGAGATGCTCTGGAGCAATCTCTCTCTCTGTCTCTCGGATCAATCCAATAAAATAATTAACACATGTATGTTGTCATTTTAAACAACTCACCATTCATTCATTATGCATCAGCAGCAGCTAAATTAATGTTATAGTTCACAACACAGCAGCGCGTTTTGAATCACTAGCCTATTATCGTCTCGTCTCAGCAAGCACAGTCAATAATTTCCGTAGCCGCATTTCTCGGAGACAGCTGTGTAGCGAGAGAGAGAGAGAGCGAGAGAGAGAGAGAGAGACTCACTGTTTAGTCGAAACGTCCAGGGCAGGAGGGCTTGATAAAGTGTATAATCCACTGTTGATGTATTCCAGACCACTGTCCACTGTCCAGACTGCATCCGCCATATAGCTTGTTAGCCAAGTGTTAGCTGTTAGCAGTTAGCACCACACAACACAAGTACTTCATTTCTTTGTCCATTTCCGCGTCGAACAGACTGCAAACTACCTGGCGTTCTATCGCCATGCTCTAAGACAAACTCTAACCTTAACCAACTTTGAAAGAGTGCCTAAGCTTAACCGTCGAAAGAACTTGCAGTCACGCTCTAAGACAAATAGCTGCATCTCACAAGTCACAACAACTATCTCTACCACCAAGCTAGAATTGGAACATAGAAAGTGGATTCGGCCAATCAGAGATCGTCTCCGCGAAATACTGCTACGGAAAAAAAAAATGTCGTCGGCCAATCAGAGAGCGTCTCCGCGAAATGCGGCTACGGAAATTCTTGACGCTGCTGCCTAGACCGCTTCAAATCGCGCCCGGATTCCAACATAATAGTCATATTTCAACGCACAACGCGTTACGCACTGATTGGCTGCGACGGATACAGCGATCAAACAGTGACGCGCACTCAGAACGCTATTGCGTCTAGCCCGGGCCGAGAAATACAAAAAAATAAAAAAAATAAAAAAGTGAGTCACTTCCTGTTCAGGAAAACGAGTATTTTTTATTTTATATATTAACGTTATATTGTGCATTGGAAACACAAACATACTTAAAACGAGTAAATATTATTCATTTTAAACATGTTTATATTATTTATAGGGCTTTTTTCTTCTTCTCTGATTTAACAGGTGGGGCGGCGCCCTAGCGCCCCCGGTGGCGAGCCGCCACTGGGTCTGGGTCTTCTTGACAAAAGGAGGACTTTCGCCCCAAACATTAATATGGTAATTCAATTAGTCTGGCTCAGTGTCGATGTGGTCATAGTCAAACCGGTGTGTGTGTGCGTGTGTGTGTGTCTTGGATGGGGGTTTCTGTCACTCAAATGTTAATGACATTAGAACTGGTGTGTGACCTGGCTGATGAAATCAGGTCCCTTCCTGGTCAGCCAGTATTGATTGGTGTGAGATTCCTTGGTCGTTTGTGAAGTCTGGTGATCTTTGTAATTTACATGTTTGTCTTAGGGGCTGTACTTAAATAATAGGATACAGACAGGGAACAAGTACATCAGCACTTGTCCTGGTACCGTCGCGTACTGGGTCTGAGAAGCGTGAAGAGCCGACGAGGAACAGAAGAGAACAGGAGTTATTTAAGGTCAGCATTCCCAACATTCCACACGTACCACAGAGTGACAGCCAATCATAAGTGACAGTCAATAAGGCAATTACAGAGGGAAAGTGACAGATGTCAGAATGGAAGCAGGATTCTCAGGTCTAACAAGACCAGAGAACCCAGAACGTTACAGTCTGACAGTCACAGTCTATTCAATATAACCTAGCAAACAACAGCTCTCAAGTCCAGTGCTTTTCTCTTCTGTGTAGCAGTGAAATGTTGTACTAGATTATAAACAGACACCTTTATTTTGACTAGTAGATATGCAGAAGATATTTATTTTGAAGGAGTGAAGTGGCCAAGTTTGACTTGACATTTGTTGGGGTAACTTTCTGTTTTTGTATTTATTTCTTATTTTTGGTTTATTTGCCAAAAGCGATAAAAAAAAAGAACACATTAATTCCAAGGTAAATAGAATCCATGTATCATGATTCTAGGTCAGTATTATGTGTTAGGAATAAACCTAAGTTTGCACTTTGAGATTGTCACAAATATAAAGTGTGTTACAAATTGAATTTAGTGATGGATTCCCTCATTGAGGCTGGAAGGTCTTCACTGCGCTAGTTCGTGCTCACTCTGCTTTCTGGACTTTGAGAGAGAATTAAAGCTACAGTAGGCAACTTAGGAGAAATTAGTGTAATGGCAAAAATATACCTTAAACAGCTATGTACAAATTCATCTGAATACATTGACCTTTTGACTTAAACACTGTTCAACTTGTCACTGTTGCATGGAACATCCTGTCTGTACAGCCTGCACCCGTTGTTTGAAACCCACACGAGCAAACTGCAAAACCACTGACACCTATTTCTCAGAGAATAGCTGTTCTGCGATAAATAACGAGGGCAGTGGCGTCATTTCAGTAAACGGCAAGGTATGGCAAGGGGGAGGGAGGTGGGTTTCCCCCCCTTGTTAAATTTTTTTGTCAAATCAGTTCTGCAACAGTCACTTTTGGTGAGTTGTTTCTATACAATTCACTTATATGACATTTAGGTAACATTAATGAACAAAGGAGACAAATACAGTATGTAAGTAGTAAACCAATTTTTTTTTATTAGAGTGGATCATAATGATAAATATAGTGTTACACATATAGCTATACAACTCCCGCTGCCTTAAAAAAGCAGTCAAAATACTGAAAGACGTCATGCCCACCCGGACTAACAGACTGAAGTTTAGTTTTTATCCTAGGGCCTAAACAACAGTCTCCCTTGCACCCTAGTCGCCTAGTAAAAGTGAGATGATTGACAATCAAAACATGCTTCACTAAAATAACATATAGAACGTGTTCGTATTGACACAACATAACATGGACTTAATTAATTTGAATCAACAGTATTATGGCGTTTATACAGTTTGTTTAATTTAACCCCACCTGAAATTCGGACAAGGTTTTAGAAAACGTTTAGGCAGCGAAGGCTCCGGCATTAACGTTAGTCAGTCGCTTGGTTGTTTATTATTAAATAAAGAGCATCCACCTCTACCTGGCGTTCAACTACAGCGCGGCAGTGCCATCTACAGGCTGGGTGGTGGTAGGGTGTACTCACATGACAGAGATCAACATTGCGGATGAATACACTGCGTCGCGCAAATTAGATGATTTTTTCACAGGCCGCCGCCAAGGTATGGCGAGTGCCATACCTTGCCATACCAAAATGATGCCCCTGAACGAGGGGCCTTAGTCGTTAAACCGTAAATGGTTTCCTGTGGCACTTCCGTGCATGGAAACATCGGCACCTCTTTGCAACAGCTCACTAACAGTTTCAAACTTGGGGACAGCAGGTTTTTCCGAACCAGAAACCGTGGGTTGACAACTCCATCTTAGTCGCCCTGAATGCTCGCACAGCTGCTAACAACTCGGGCCGTGCATCTGGAAATATGGACGAGTATAAGGCAGCAGCTTACAGGTTGCGCAAAGAAGTGAAGGCTGCAAAAAAAAGATATGCGAACAAGATGGAGACACAGATGGCCCAGAAAGACACAGGAGGCTTATGGCAGGGATTACGAACGATAACTGACTACAAGGTGAGCGCCCCCTCAATAGTGAGTGCCGATGCCTCCCTTGCGAACAAACTCAACTCCTTTTACGCACGGTTTGGGGCGAGCAGTGGCGACGTTAGCTCATAGGCTAGTGACGTCACTGATGCGCCGGCTGCCGCGGCGGAGGGGGTTCCTCCACGGGGGAGGAACACACTCTCTCATTGACAGAACACAGCGTGAGGAGAGCGTTTATGGGGGTGAACACTAGGAAAGCTGCAGGCCCAGATGGGATAACAGGATGAATACTTAAGTCCTGTGCTAATCAGCTAGCCCCAGTGTTCAACACTATATTCAACCTATCCCTGGCCGAGTCCATGGTCCCTGCCTGCTTCAAGGTGTCCACTATAATCCCTGTACTAAAAAAACTCCTCCCCAGCAGGCCTAAATGACTACAGACCGGTGGCACTCACCTCTGTGGTCATGAAATGCTTTGAGAGGCTGGTCAAGGATTACATCTGTGCCTCCCTCCCTAGTACCATTGACCCATTGCAGTTTGCATATACTGTAGGAGAAACAGGTCCACTGATGACGCGGTCTCCCAGGTACTGCACAACACCCTTTCTCACCTTGACAGCCAGAAGGGGGGCTATGTGAGATTGCTGTTCATTGACTATAGTTCAGCTTTCAACATAGTCCCCACCAGACTGGTTGACAAGTTGATCGATCTGGGTCTGAACTCTGCCCTGAGCACCTGGATCCTGGACTTTCTGAGTGACAGGCCCCAGGCGCTCAGGGTGGGGGGACATACCTCCAACTCAATCACCCTGAGCATAGGGTCCCCCCAGGGCTGTGTTCTCAGCCCCCTGCTGTATTCGCTGTACACACATGACTGTGTGGCCAGGTTCGGCTCCAACTCCATAGTGAAGTTTGCGAATGACACAGTGGTGGTGTACTGGTCACTTTAAGGAAATAACTTGTTGTGGTTCTTGCATAGTATAGTTAGTAACAGCAAATATAGCAGAGGGACATAGAGTAAAACTGTTTTTTTTTTTTTTCATTTCAACCTTTATTTAAAATCGTAAGCATCTGAGGTGTTGAAGTCAGAGTTTCTGTGTAGGATTGTTAGTAACTGTCTAACTGCATATATAATTGTTTCCACTAGTAACTGTCTAACTGCATATATAACTGTTTCCACATTATTGTCGCCCTATAGCCAGATTCTGTCAACAGGTTATGGGCCCAGATAACGCCGGGGCGAAATAATAAGGGTAGCATAGGCTAGGTTAGCGCCGGGAGCACCGCGTGGCTAGACGCTAGGCCAACAAGAGCTAAAGCTATGCCTACCATCAACGAAGAGGATGGAAAACAAGGGAAGGGACAAATGGCCCTCATTCAATGGAAAAGCAGAGGACTACAAGCTCTGGGAAGAGCGCATGCTATGCTGCATGCACGGTGCGGGACTGAAGGAGACGATCCTGGCAGCCCCCACGGGAGAGCTGACGGCGGAAGAGCAAGCCCTGGACGACCAGCGTAACACAGACGCATACTGTGAGTTAGCGCCGCTGCTCGACGACACCAGCTTGGGGCTGATATTCCGCGACACTAAAGACCAAGGCAGAGAAAGCCTGGAGGTGTTGAGAGAGCATTACATCGGGCGAGGAAGACCCCGAGTCGTGGCCCTCTACATAGCACTAACGGCCCTGAGGAAGCGGCACACCAAGACTGTGACCGAATACGTCAACAGAGCGGAGCAAATCACGACGCCATTGAGGAGTGCCGGAGAAGCACCAAGCGATGGGCTAATGATGGCGATGATGATGAGAGGACTACCGGAGCTGTACAAACCGACACTCCTGGTAACACACGGTTCAACGGACATGACGCTGGGACAGTTCAAGGCTAAGTTAAGGAACTTCGAGGCCTCAGAAGATACCCACCCAGTCGCCGCAGAGGTGGGAGAGAGGGTGCTAAAGGCCCGAGCGACGCCAAGGGAGAGGACCAGGACCACGACGGAACTGGCGTGTTGGCGATGCGGAGAGAAAGGCCATCGGAGAAGCGACTGCACAAAGACTGTCTGGTGTAGCTTCTGCAAATCCACGGGGCACACAGACAGAGCGTGCATGAAGAAACACTACCAGAGAACGGGGATGAAGACCTCGACCGGCAGGAGCCACCTGCTGCCCACCTGCCTCATGGGCAAGCAGTTGAGGGCAGAAATGTCAGGCAAAACCTAGTCAACCATTACTTCACCTGATGGGCTTTGTTTTGTCTGCATCCATAAAGTATGCATATTCAATCACCGCCCCACCCCATCCACCACTGGCTCCCCATAAAAATAAACTACCAAAAAGTGGGAAATTAGGGGTTAAAGGCCAAGTTGAAGAGGTGGGTTTCAACTTGGCCTTTAACCCCTAATTTCCCACTTTTTAAATTGTGTCAGGCTGTTATTTCTTCCCATAAGCGACCTTAGGTTCTATGAAAGGCGCTATATAAAATGAAGCTATATTATTAAATTAAGAATAACTCCTCTCCACTAGAATATAACCTATCTATGAAATCAAATACAGGCCAGGGCTTTACAACTTAATAAAGAGATTGAATACAATTAAATGGGATATAAACAGAATATAGCCCAATATGATTATAATATTATTTCATTGTATATGGTATACATTTGATTTAGTTCCTATCCCATTTAATATATATTCTTTATTAAGTTGTAAAGCCCTGGCATATATCTTATTTCATAATTAGATTATAGTGAAGGAGACAAGTTCTTATTAATTCATTATTAATTGATTTTTAATTTAATAATAATAATAATAATAATAATAACTTCAGAATAATAATAATCATGACATTGCATTACTGATGATCAGCACCTATATCAGAAATAAATGTTTACTGTATTGATCATCATCTCAGAAGCAAGCATTTGAAATGTCAGATGTTGAAATGTTATTTCGCGTTGGCACTCGGCTTTATATTTCTCGAACAAGTTAGATACTGTTCATAACTCATAAGATCTATTTTATTTAGTATTCCATTCATTTGTATTGTATTTCGTTTACTTCGTAATGTATAGAGGAGTGCAAAAGAATATAATCTTTATTGTCATTGTTGGTCCAACGAAATTGAGTTTAGAGCATCACCACATACAAACATACTGAATATAGCATGTATAAATAATAACATTGATAATATAATATTTGTCCCAAGTGCAATAGTGCTAGTGCAAATTAATAGTATGACAGTCCAGTTGAGTTAATGGATGGAGTGATTTCTAATTTCTTAATTTTTTTTGGACAGCGCTAAACTTGACAGCACTCTGCCAAGAGCGCTGTCAGGGGGGCAAAGCGCAGAGTGTGGACTGCGGACTGCTCGCGAGCTACACATATTGGGCGTGTCTGCGCTGGTACTGTATCTCATCGAGCAATGTGCTTTAGTGGATATCTCGCAGACGCAGAGCAGGCTCCGCGAATGCAATTTGCTTCGCGCAATTCATTCTCTGTGGATTCCGCCCTGAGACTCTGAGAGTATGGCCAGTACAGCTGGAATTTTTTATGAAACATTCTGATATTTTCACGGGTCTTGTGCAGTGGTCTCGTGCCACTGTGCCACTGTCTACCAAGCGACCGGCAGTGGCACGAGACGCGCACCGTTTGACTGAGCAGAGGATGGCCCGCGGGAATTTATATAAACATTCTGCTACTTTGAGGGAAGGGATGGGAAGGGGGGATGGCCGTTTTAGAGGGGGGATGATATTGACCGTTTTTATTTCAGGGGGGATGCCATCCCCCCTCAAATCGAGTACTGGATGATAGCAATGAAATCACCAACCGATTAATATTACACATACACTGGTCACTGACGCTATTAAAAATTTGCAGAATTGATTTATTCTCTGTTTAACACTTTAATCGCCGGAAACGCCGAAACTCGTCATTGCCCGCCATGCTCATTCTGCCGAAGACGCCGTAACATGTCTTTGATATCAATATTTCAAAAATCTGTGATCGAAATCATATTTCTCCTCCGGGGACCTGAGATATACTGCTGATCTCCACTCAACTCTCTAACGGTTCAAGAGCGCCATCTGGTGGCCGATCGGCAGATCGCCCAACAGGAAGTGACGCGCCAAACAGGAAGTGCTCACCCATATTTCGTCCGGGCACTCGCGATCGTTAGCAGGATTCCATCTCGACACACTGGATAATCAATCGCTCGCCCTAACTCAATAAACAACGTTATTTGGACGTATATAGTATTATACAACCTGGAAATGGTTCATCCAGATCAACATCCCATAATAGAAAACTGTCTACTCCAAGCTGATCGCCCAACGGCCCGAGGAGACTGGGGTAAGTTTCAGCGTTTATTATTACCGTGTTCGATATAAACTGCTCTGATGATCATATGACCCACACTAGATGAATGATATAACGTTGCCCACGGAATTATAAACGACCCCCCGCCCATCCGGTCAACATCAGATCATACGTAGTAACTTCTAGAAGTACCTCCAGTTGAAATTTTTTATCTGGCACCGATCGCTACCAAACTGTATTTGATCATCAATATAATGCATTTGGGGCTATAAATCAAGTTCTGGAGAAAGCTGCAGAAAACGATAAAAACATACTTATACTTTAGACCGTATTTTAGTATGAATATGTGAATGAAAAAGTATAACGTTGCTACACCCTGAACAATAGATATAGGACATTGAATGGGCCATAATAATGTCAATTTAGCAATACAATTTAAAAAGTTATAGCCCTGCAAAGAAGGGGAACTTCTCCATAGACAAATAGAGCTGGCTAGGGATGGTAAATTATGAATTTAACCATGGCGATCAAAGTGTTAAAAATGATGCACACTTAGACTTGCCAGAACTAACGTTGAACATAGGAAATCGCAAACGTTCGTTCTGAAACATGTCCTGTAAATTTGATTGGCCGTGATCTGAAAACATGTTCTGTAAATTTGATTGGCCGTGATCTGAAAACATGTCCTGTAAATTTGTTTGGCCGTGATCTGACGATAGCAATGAATATCTATCAACCTTATCTCTACCTCAGACGGTACCAAAGTGGTGATTATTCATCATCAACCTTTATTTATACTCGAAAAGACAATTGAGGTCACCCTCATTTTCAATGTCGTCGAGACTTTACAGACATTTCAATGCACACATTTCTACAATATAACATATATATAATGATTAATGGCCAAGACCCATATCATACGTTATTGAGGCTACATACGACTGACCCTTTGACCGTTTATCACTGGTGGCTGCACTACCCTCTCCAGCCCCCTCCTCCACTCCACTCCATCCAACCAGGGGACTTCGTGGTACCCTTCCAAGTTCTACTCACAACCCACACGGCTGTGAAAGTTGCTGAGAGGCCTTCCTGGGTCCATGCGAACCACTGCCAGCAGGTGCCAGCAACAGTGCTTCCACAGACTGTGATCGCTCCTACGGCCACTCCAGAGGCTGCAGAACCCCTTCCGACGACGCCACCAGCCCACCCCTACCAGACGCGAAGCAAGAGAAACAGACCTACTCTGCTTTCTAGACTTAAAGAATTTAAACTACAGTAGGCAACTTACAGTAGGAGAAATTAGCAAGGGTGAGTTGACCTACCCAGTGTCACCATCCCCACTCGTATCTAGCCCTCATGACCTCCATGACAATTTGGATATTGAATATAGTCAGATATACGAGTCAATTTGGGTGAAGGCCTGTTATGACCCTGGCTCAAAAGTGTCCAATTAGCAGCAATCAGCTAATTAGCAGCAGTCAGCTGCAGCCCAAGACACAGGACTAACATGGTACATAACATCTCCCCCACCAAAACGGTTGCCCAGGAGGCAACCACTACACATCAAACCACCAAACAGTGAGTCACTACCAAAAAGCGGCCATGGGTCGGCCCCTGTCGAACACGACCATCAACCTCGTCGAATGCTCCCCACTGTGGAACATTCGACAATGCTGTTTAAAACAAAAAACAACACTGTCCCGACTCTCGGGCAAGCGAGACCTCACAAAAGGTTCCTCCACTGCGGTATATGGCTGGAGTGGGGCAGGCTCATTCTCCACTGAGGCGTAAGGCTTAGGACCCCATCGACAAACCAAGACCTTATCACATATGAGCTCCATTTCATCAGGCCTCTCCACCGATACCGACCTGTCAAAAAGAGACTGCAAACCAAAATCAATATGAGAGCTAAGCTCACAGGACAGAACACAGAAAAACAAAAATCATAGGTCTCTGATACCACCACAGAGTAGGATGCACCGCCTCAGGTACAGCCCCACCGCCCCTGGAACATGGCAATACATCAGTCACAAAAGCGTCTGGAATACCATCCAAAATGGCGTCACACAAAATAACATTGTCCTGATCAAAATGGTTGCCACTCATCAGACCAGGTCGTGAAGGCGGCTCCTGCTGTACAGGACACAGGTAACTAGGTTGACTAGCATACCTAGTGCCTGGCAGAGAGTCAGTGTGGACACGTGAATCAATATCAGAATCATCAACTGACATACTGGGATCATCCCTGCCCACAAGTGAAACATCATGAACAATAGAGCTATGGCGAGAGGTCCCGGGTTCAAATCCCGGACGAGCCCCCAATTGTTATGACCCTGGCTCAAAGGGAAGCAACATTGGTCTGTGTTTAAACCAAAAGACTATTCTAAATATGATAACTAGCACAAACTAAAGAACAAAGTGGTGGAAGGGGAAGAGAGACTGTTTCAACAATCTCTTCTAGCAACAGTCACCGTGCATGTGTCGGTGGGGAAGTGCCTTTAAGCCTGCAGGCAGGTGTCCAATTAGCAGCAATCAGCTAATTAGCAGCAGTCAGCTGCAGCCCAAGACACAGGACTAACATGGTACATAACAAGGCCCGACGACATTATTTCACAATTTGTTGACCCGACGTGATGGAATATTCCACACACTCCAGGATGGATGCCTAACATCAGGCGATTCATTACTTTTTTGGTCCAAAAAAGTGCTTTTAAATAATCAAATTGAACATTAAAACCAATGGGGAAACGATGACATTGACGTTGAGGGCATGTGCTTTTCACAAATCTTCAACCAACCCCAATTTTGCACCGTCCTGATGGTCTGACTGTTTACGAGGGGTCTATAAACTGCAGCGGGGGAACGGGGAGATATGGTCTGATTGGCCCAGATGGGCAGAGGGGAGGCCCTGTATGCATCTTTCATATTTGAGTAGACATGTCCAGTATATTTTCACCTCTACGAAAATGTACATACTGATGAAATCTTTGAAGGACAGTACTGAGGTTAACATGATTAAAGTCTCCGACAATATAAAAAAGAAAAACCTGTCTGGATATTTCCCTGTTGGTGTGTTATGGTATTATTCCTCGCATCCTTGTCCTCTGCGTACTAGTGGCGCGCAAATGGTGTTTCTAGTGGTTGACTATGAAAAAGAAACGATCAGATCAGAGACGTAAAATTCCAGGGGGGGAGCAATTCTGCCTTCTTGCGTGTGATGGAATTATATAATTATATAATTGCACCTTCATCAGGAAATAAGGGTTTTAGGCTCCAGGTTTCTGTATATTTTTTGGCTTACGAGTCACACACACACATAAATGGGAGTGCCATAATAATCACCATAATGACCATTCCAAAAAGGTCACAGGATCACTTCAATACATACACCACAGCAACCCTTCCCGTACTTTGAGCTCATGGGAGAGAGCGGCGGGGGGAAGGGGAGCGCGGGGAATCAAATGAATGAATGTTGATTAGAGCCTTTAGAGTGGTTGTAGCTACGGCTGTGGGGGTGCTGGAGACATGGTCCAATAGACTTAGTCGATAGTCGATCGGCAAATAGTCACTTTTCCGCACCTACTCTCCAACCATTTACGTCAAGGCTCTAATCAACATTCATTCATTCGATCCCCCCACACTCCCTTTCCCCCCTCCCCCTCACAAGCTCCATGTAACGCTGAAGTGCAGTGGTCTATATAGTATTATTCCATTCCACACATGGGTTAAATACTCACCATAGCTCATGATTCCATATGGGCTGACAGTCACAGTCTATTCAATATAAACTACAGCTCTCAAGTCCAGTGCTTTTCTCTTCTCTGTGTAGCAGTGAAATGTTGTTACACTAGATTATAAACAGAAACCTTTATTTTGACTAGTAGATATGCAGAGGACATTTTGTTTTGAATGAGTGAAATGGGCAAGTTTGACTTCACATTTGTTGGCGGTAACTTTCTGTTTTTGTATTTATTTCTTATTTTTGGTTTATTTGCCAAAAGCGATCAAAATAAAACTAACAAATGAATTCCAAGGTAAATAGAATCCATGGATCATGATTCTAGGTCAGTATTTTGTGTTTGGAATAAACCTAAGTAATGGATTCCATCATTGGCGGTGGAAGGTCTTCACTGCACTAGTTCGCACTCACTCTGCTTTCTGAACTTAAATTAAAGCTACAGTAGGCAACTTAGGAGAAATTAGCAAGGGTGAGTAGACCTGTCCAGTGTCACTGTCTAGCCATCATGGCCTCCTCCTCTCCTGTCTAGTCCTCATTAGCTCCTCCTCTCCTGTCTAACCCTCATGACCTCCTCCTCTCCTGTCTAACCCTCATGACCTCCTCCTCTCCTGTCTAGCCCTCATGACCTCCTCCTCTCCTGTCTAACCCTCATGACCTCCTCCTCTCCTGTCTAGCCCTCATGACCTCCTCCTCTCCTGTCTAACCCTCATGGCCTCCTCCTCTCCTGTCTAACCCTCATGACCTCCTCCTCTCCTGTCTAACCCTCATGACCTCCTCCTCTCCTGTCTAGCCCTCATGACCTCCTCCTCTCCTGTCTAACCCTCATGACCTCCTCCTCTCCTGTCTAACCCTCATGACCTCCTCCTCTCCTGTCTAGCCCTCATGACCTCGTCCTCTCCTGTCTAGCCCTCATGCCCTCCTCCTCTCCTGTCAAGTCATCATGACCTCCTCCTCTCCTGTCTAGCCCTCATGACCTCCTCCTCTCCTGTCTAGCCCTCATGACCTCCTCCTCTCCTGTCAAGTCATCATGACCTCCTCATCTCCTGTCAAGGCCTCATCAGTTCCCCTCCCCTCTCTCTCTCTCTCTCTCTCTCTCTCTCTCTCTCTCTCTCTCTCTCTCTCTCTCTCTCTCTCTCTCTCTCTCTCTCTCTCTCTCTCTCTCTCTCTCTCTCTCTCTCTCTCTCTCTCTCTTTCTTCTTTCTTCTCTCTCTCTCTCTCTCTCTCTCTCTCTCTCTCTCTCTCTCTCTCTCTCTCTCTCTCTCTCTCTCTCTCTCTCTCTCTCTCTCTCTCTCTCTCTCTCTCTCATTTCAGCAGCTTCCTGTTACCATATTTGGTCATCTTCCTGTGCCCTACTCATCATGGTTCATCCAATTCACCTGCTCAGCCTGCACAGCTGCCCTCCATCAGTTCATCCACCCAACAGTAGATCTACTCTGGTTTTCCACCCACTCATCGCCAGATTGTAGACTCAGTTAGTGTGTATTTCTTAAGTATTTTTCTAGCCTCTACCCTGGACCCCTGCCCCAGCCTGCTCTACCCCCTCTCACCCTGGACCCCTGCCCCAGCCTGCTCTACCCCCTCTCACCCTGGACCTGTGCTCCAGCCTGCTCTACCCCCTCTCACCCTGGACCCCAGCCTGCTCTACCCCCGCTCACCTTGGACCCCAGCCTGCTCTACCCCCTCTCACCCTGGACCCCTGCCCTGGCCTGCTCTACCCCCTCTCACCCTGGACCCCTGCCTGCTCTACGCCCTCTCACCCTGCCGTCTCTACCCCCTCTCACCCTGGACCCCAGCCTGCTCTACCCCCTCTCACCCTGGATCCCTGCCCTGGCCTGCTCTACCCCCTCTCACCCTGGACCCCTGCCTGCTCTACGCCCTCTCACCCTGCCGTCTCTACCCCCTCTCACCCTGGACCCCAGCCTGCTCTACCCCCTCTCACCCTGGACCCCTGCCCCGGCCTGCTCTACCCCCTCTCACCCTGGACCCCTGCCCCAGCCTGCTCTACCCCCTCTCACCCTGGACCCCTGCCCCGGCCTGCTCTACCCCCTCTCACCCTGGACCCCTGCCCCAGCCTGCTCTACCCCCTCTCACCCTGGACCCCTGCCCCAGCCTGCTCTACCCCCTCTCACCCTGGACCCCTGCCTGCTCTACCCCCTTTCACCCTGGACCCCTGCCCCGGCCTGCTTTACCCCCTTTCACCCTGGACTCAGCTCGGCCTCCTCTCAAGCCAGCTCCCCTCTAGCCCTGCATCTCAGCCCAGTCCTCCCCCGGCTCACCTCGCTCCAAAACCCCCCTCAGCCTGGACTCGCCATTAAACACACCCATTATTGGATTTTTACCTTCTGCCTGTCTTGTCTTCTGTGCCTGGGTTCCCTGTACAAGACACCCAGCAGAAATAGAGCTCTGCATCACTTTTCAAGCCCACGCATGCGTAACACAGGGTTTACTGACTCCCAGAGGCACAGGACATTGTATGGACTCTTTGACAAGGAAATCCCAGTCATGGTCTTAGTTTTCCAATGTGTGTGATGGATCACGGTTTATGTGGGTTTTATTTTAGTTTATTCTAAGGTGCTTTGGCTTTATTTCTCCTTTCTGTGAGAGACAACTATCTATTTCGTGTTTCTGTGAGGGACAGCTGTCAATCACTGGCCTCTCCAGTTAATTGCCATGCGGCATGGCAGGTGTGTGGGCTTGATTGCCACCTGATTGGTGTCAGGTGTGCAGTGCCTTTAAGTAGGTTTGGTTGACTGTGTTCGGATGCTTGTCCATTTCATGTTTTTCCCTCAATAGTAGAGGAGTGTCCCAAGCTCATGCTTCTAGGGTTTTATCTGTCTATAGTGCTGCTGGTTTCTTTGTTGTTTTCAACTGCTGGGCAGTGGTGGTTATTTTGGGGTTTTCCCCCAGTTATTTTATACGGGTGTTTTGTGTTTCCTGCTGTTTTTATTTGTATTTATTTTATTCTTGTGTTTTCCCCCAACCCCTCTCATCGCTCCAGTGGTTACCTTTAACTTTAAGATTCCCCTTTTTGTGTGTGTCTGCATGTGTGTCATACCCCCCCCCCCCCCCCCGATTCCTGCATCAATAACCAATCCGATGTGCATTTATTTGGGAAAAGTTAACTTTTTCAGGACACCCTGACCGCTTCCCTCCTCCCCACCCCTCCTCTCCTCCTACCCCCTCCTCCTCCTCCTCCTCCTCCCTCTCTCTCTTCCACTCCCTCCACAGTGAGGAATTGGTAGCGGTGTGACAGGTCAGAGACTAACGGCGGTAAATATCCACCAGGACGCGCCGCATCTTTGTAATTGGCTCTTACTATCCTCCTCTCTCGGTGCCAGGGTGCCCCAACTGTTCACACCGTTTATCTACCAACCCATATTTCAACGAGGAGATGGGAGGAGGAGGAGGAAAGGGAGCAAGGGAGGTGTGGTGGTGGAGGAATAGCTGAAAGGAGATGGTGGAGGAGGAGGAGGGGGCATTTGAGGAGGAGAGATAGAGAACGGGGTGAGCATTGGCAAAGACTGCCATCACCCTCTTTACACTGCAATGATCTGACCTTGGTTTAAAACGCCGTCGCAGACCCAGGATAGAATTCAGCATGATCAATTTCCACAGGCCTTCTTTATCTGCCTGTTTACCTGAAATGATCATCTTACCATGGCAGAGAAGAAGAGGGGTAATCAATAGATCTCCTGCTATCATGTATCTTGTGCGACAACAATGCTGCCCTGTCAAGGCAGACCGCAGTAACTTCCAAACAGTGAAACTGAGAAAAATGGCTTTAACGTTTTTTGACTTGCCATCCAAAATGTGTTATAGGTAGATAGATGATAGTACCCAGATTTAACATGTATTAATGAAGTAATCTTTAGGCATACAAAAATATGACGTAATTATTTTAATTAACCCCCAAAAAGCAGATACTGCACTCTGCTGCACGATTTCCTTAAATAATTATACAGGTAATGTACAGGCAAAGTGCAGTAACTTCAAATACAATGTTGTTTTCCCTCCAGCTTTCATAACTTAACCTAGCCATTTTATTTGGATCATCATCATTCCAATATATTCAGGTGTTAAATTTCATTTTCAAAATGGCTAGGTTAAGTTATGAAAGCTGGAGGGAAAACAACATTGTATTTGAAGTTACTGCACTTTGCCTGTACATTACCTGTATAATTATTTAAGGAAATCAGAGTGCAGTATCTGCTTTTTTGGGGTTAATTTAAATAATTATGTCATATTTTTGTATGCCTAAAGATTACTTCATTAATACATGTTAAATCTGGGTACTATCATCTATCTACCTATAACACATTTTGGATGGCAAGTCAAAACACTTTAAAGCCATTTTTCACTGTTTGGAAGTTACTGCGGTCTGCCTGGGTTTTGAGTGTGATTTTGTAGTTACTGCAGTTTTTAAAACCCCATATCTCCAAAACTGAGCGACATTAACATCTGAAACTTGGTCACAAGATAAAACATTTATTGACAAGGTCAATTTCACTCATAACTAAATTTTGACTTTTTTCGAGTTACTGCGGTTAGCCTTGACAGGGCAGAATGCCTCTCTCGCGTTCCCCGCTGATAACAGCTCAGTAACAATGTTCATCAAAGTGTTGAGTGCTATAGTGTTGGTTAGTATATTAGGACAAATGCATGACAGTAAGGTAGTTAGGGATAGATTTTCTTTGAATTTGAATTTATTTTTTCAGATATTGGTTGAAGAAGTGTGTCTTTAGTCGACGGCGAAAGATTGCACGGGTTTTGGCTATCCTAACTGTGGTGGGAAGTTCGTTCCACCATTGTGGGGCAAGGACTGAGAATAAGCGGCTTCTCTCTGATGACCCTCCCGGAGCTCTGATAGGAGTAGGTCTGAGGCGGCCGGAAAAATGCAGAGCGTAGGGATCTTTAGGGTGTGTAGTTAGAGACCATTGACCGGAGGTAGGCGGGAGCCGTTCCCTTCGCCGCATTATATGCCAGGTTGAGGGCCTTGAAGCGGATTCGGGCGGCAATGGGGAGCCAGTGCAGGTCCCTAAGAAGTGGGGTGACATGGAGCTGACGTCAGTAGGTTTGAGACCAGGCGGGCCGCTGCATTCTGAATGAGTTGAAGAGGCTTGGTGGCAGTGGTCGGAAGGCCAGCAAGCAGTGCATTGCAGTAGTCGAGGCGGGAGATGACTGTTGATTGGACAAGGAGTTGGGTGGCTTCTTTTGTCAGGAAGGGGCGGATCCTTCTGACGTTGCTCAGGAGGAATCATACATGTGGAGTCGCCAGCCGCTTCTTTTCACCTGACAGCGAGGAGTTTCACTGGGGGAACGTAACACGTGCAGAGGTTCACGCTATTTCCCCCAGATCCCCTCCCTGCTGAACAGGCGCCCCGACCGACCAGTAGGAGTTGCAGTTTACAACGACCAGGACACATACCTCACCGGCTTATTGTGTTAGTAGGGACGACTGACCAAGCCGGAGGTACTGCTGACAGCTGGATTCGATCCCAGAATCTCTGCGGTGGTAGGCGAGTGCTTAGTCCACTGCGCTACCCAACCGCTCCTCTCGTGGTGAGATTTTGGGGAAGATTGAAATTACCGCGTTACCACACTGTAGCGTTGGATCAGGCTATTCCTCCGGCTTTACTTTACAAAAAAACAAATACCGGGTCAGCTCCTGAGTCTCCGTGAGGTCTGGTCTGGTTGTTTTAACCCTTCTTTTCCCCTGATTTGGCATCTTTCAATCAAACCCCGGTCAGCTCTGACAATAACATCCCACAAAAGCTCTGTGTAAAGACAGCTTAAGCTGAGTATATACTGGAGGAGGAGAGGGAGTGGATGAGAGAGAGAGAGACGTACATATGGCTACTTGGATCCTACCAGAACAATCTTGCCAATTCAAGTTTCTACGCTTCAATTATTGTGAAAGTAGTCCGCATGAAGATATCCAGGACAGTCATTGCTGGGAGCACAATGGAGAGTCAATTCCTATGGTTTCATCTAAAGGTTATCAGCAATAATGTATTGAGTTACTGAATATTGAACATAGGGCACTTTAGCTAATAGTAAAACAAAATTTTAAAAGAAGAAAGAAAGCCAGTCGGACTGAATACAACTTTATTCAAATAGCTCCAGCTATACTGGTCTCAAGCGAGTGTATCTCTCGTTACCAGAGGAACAGGAAGACGTGTTCTACCCCGGGCTGTCGTCCTGGTGACCCCAGGCAGGCAGAGTGAGAGAGACATGGCAGGGACATGACAGCACAGGACAGGAAGACTATTATGGACGGGAAACACTATACCAGTCATTATCTTCAGTTTGACAGACTGACGTTGGAGGGAGGCGAGGGATGGAGAGGAGAGGAGGAGGGAGAAGAGTATATGAGATGACAGGAGGCGAGGGGAAAGGAGCAGTGAGCAGCAGAAAGGAGAGGTGAGGTAGTGAGTATAGGAGAGGAGTTAGGGGGGGGGGTGAGAGGAGTAGTGGATAGGGGAGGAGAAGAGGAGTGGAATGGAAGGGGAGGTGAGCAGAGAGGAGGAGAGTAGAGAGGCGGCTAGATGAGAGGAGGAGAGGCGTGAGGAGGGAGATGAAAGGTAAGAAATGGAGAGGAGAGCGTGAGAGGAAAGGAGAGAGGATGAGGAGTCGGGGGAGGAAAGAGGTGAGGCGAGGAGGAGGAAGATGAAAGGTAAGCAGTAGTAAGGAGAGGGTGAGAGGAAAAGAGGGACGAGAGGAGGGAGAAAAGTATATGAGATGACAGGAGTGGAGATGAGAGGAGGGGAAAGGAGCAGTGAGCAGCAGAAAGGAGGGGTGAGATAGTGAGTATAGGAGAGGAGTTGGGGGGGGGTTTAGATGAGAGTAGTGGATAGTGGAGGAGATGAGGAGAGGACTGGAAGGGGAGGTGAGCAGAGAGGAGCGGATAGTAGAGGAGGCTAGATGAGAGGAGAGAGGTGAGGAGGGGGGGATGAAAGGTAAGCAGTAGCGAGGAGGGTGGGGAGGAAAGGAGAGAAGATGAGGAGAGTCGGGGGAGGCGAGGAGGAGGACGATGAAAGGTAAGCAGTAGCGAGGAGAGGGCCAGAAGAAAGGAGAGAAGAGAAGAGAGGGTGAGTAGAGGAGGGGGGGGGGGCAAGGAGTAGAGAGGAAGATAAGAAGGAGATAGGGAAATATCAGAATAATCTTTATTCACCAAGCACACAGACAGCGAGTTTGGCTCTGTGCTTGTGCTACGTTGTGGGGTGGAGTAGAACCCACATGCAGGACAATAGGGGCGACAGTGGCTCGGGAGGTAGAGCAGTCGTCTGGCAATCCGGAGGTTCCCGGTTCGATTCCCGCTCCTCCCGGTCAGCGTGTTGATGTGTCCTTGACACACACTTAACCCCTAATTGCTCCCGATGAGCAGGTTGGCACCTTGCCTGGTTGCCTCCGCCGTCCGTGTGTGAATGTGTGTGTGAATGGGTAAAATCAATGTGAGTAACAAATTGTAAAGCGCTTTGGATAAAAGCGCCATATAAAAAAGCAGCCATTTACCATTTAGAGGCAGGAGGTGGAGTAGAACCCACACGCAGGACAATAGAGGCAGGAGAACAAAACTAAAGACAAGAGCCACAAGGTTTCTCAGAGGCAAAAGTAAGAGGAAGAATCATACATTGCCATAAGCAGCGAACATGGAACATCAAACACCAAACAGTTGACGCTAAAGGCGAGAAGAGGTGCAGCAAAGAGCGAAGAGATATACACTGTAACATGTGGTTAGGTAAAGGCCCTGTGTGTATGTGTAACTGGCAGGTTAAGCCAGCCTCTGTCAGCTCCACCTTAAATCAGTTCCGCCTTAAGTCAGCTGACCCTCGCTATATGCAACCAATGCCTTTTTTTTATTATCAGCCAGCAGGAAATTAATACCTGTGTAGTGGGAAGCATTTGAATTATCTGTCTGCAGTGCGTGGCGGGTTCCTGAGTGTATCCTGTCTTCCCCGGGTTGAGGAATGTAACGGCGCTAGGTTTTGTTAAAGTGTTAAAACGTTTTTATGACCGTTGGTATTGTAAATGTATTCCAGACCAACGTGCCGGTGTCACACTGCTCCTGTGTCTCCTGCGTGAATGTCCTCCTGGGGTACAGGAGTGTTGTGTACAGCCAAGGTACCCCCCTTTTATTTATTTAATGCATCATTTTTATTGAGTAGTGATTTTGTGTACACCGTGACCAGTATTAACCTGTCTTTGTGTCCCTGCAGAGCACTGACTGCCACTGTTGTTTTGCCCCGGTTTTAGTTTTAGCATACTACGGTGATTGACTGTTTGTTTTGACTATTTCTGTACCATGTCGTATTGGATCGTCTTTTTAATGGTATTTTTTTTTTATCAGTCTTGTTGACTGGTTTGTGATGCCGTCTTTTACCAGCGATTCCTTTTTATAGTATCCAGTCCTTAACCCTTTCACTACCACACTACCGAAGGTTAACCTTTCACTACTACAGACTGTAGTGTGGTAGTGAAAGGGTTAACCTTCGGTCGTGTGGCAGTGAAAGGATTAACCTTCTGTCGCAGTGAAAGGGTTAACCCTTTTGTAGTGTGGTAGTGAAAGGGTTAACTACCTTTTAGGGATAGCTCAGCTATTTTATTACCAGGGGTGGGCAACTGACCTCCAATATATATTGCATGTATATCTACTTGGCGTGCTTATTATATTACACATGTATATCTACTGAAGCGTGACTGAATTATATTTCACATTCACATTCACACGCCAACATTTTGGGAAATTAGCTTACCATCTTCTCCAAAGAGAGACAAGAAGATAGATACCAGTTTCCTCTCTGTGCATTCAGTAGAAAGCTATCTGGCTGCATGTTAGCCTAGCTTAGCACAATGAATGGAAGCAGACATGGTCGGTTAGCCTTCAGGAGAGGTGTTAGTTGGACAATGCCTAGGCTAACCGGCCATGTCAGGAGACGGAATGCAGGGGTTGATCTTCACAATATAACAAGGTCTTTATTTCTGAATAGCGGATAACTATGTAGCACGTAGCAAACGAAAAGGTGAGACACACAGTCTCCACAAAACTCTACGACACATAGTAAAGAAAAGGCGAGACAACTCAGTCTCCGCAAAACTCTATACGAAAAACAAAACACTTAAACAGGGAAAAACAAATGGGAGAAAGCAAGTCTCCAAAACGGAATGAGCTAAGGATAACGAAGCACTCGATGATGCTGCAGACGCACACATCAAAGTACACATTCAAAGATAATTACGCATACAGCAATGCAAATGGTGAACAGACGTGTTTCTCAAGGGCAGGACCGATAAGTCATAGATTAGCAACAGTGTACTCACGGGTAGGTTCAGTGAACAACTGACAATCCGAGTAGTAAACCAGCGGAGCATATGAAGCAAGTCAACTATACACACCAGGTATCAATTAGCGAAATCAGGGCAGGCAGACAGGTATTACCATTGGGCAATGCCGGGGCTTTTGCTCCCAGGTGAGAGCAAAACCCCAAATGTTACACCCACAGTTTTAGCGTTTCCTCACATTGCATATTATTTTAATCTAAACCATCTAAAGCAGAGTGTCGAGTGCCCACATGTTTTGCAAAACATTAAATATCTTTGGAACCGTTTGGGATAAAGACTCTTTTGAATCTGAATCGGGAGATTCTCCCCTCTCAAAATGTAAAGTGTATCTCTCCGCCGCCCACAGGCTGAGTGGAAGTAAAGCATAGAATATTTAAATATCTAGATTGTAAATTTTCTCGCTGTATCTATCTATCATATATCTATGGAAAATTCCTATTATTTCTCAATAGTCTAGTCTAGTGTGCTCCGCAGATCGGGCTGCGAGAAAAAAAGACTAGACCAAGACAAGAGAGACATAATATGACTAAATTAAAACCAGACCTGGAACCCAGAACGGGAAAGAGAGAGAGAGAATGGGCATAAATGCATGACTAAACAGGGGAACTGGGTAGCAGTATGTTATTGCTTGCTCACACAAAAAAGACAAAAACAACAAATATCTATAATATAGTATAAAGGATGTGTATATTGTGGCAGATCTCACCCCCCCTCCCATGGATATGCGAAGGATGGGATATACTTTTGCCACGGAAGGAGTAGTCAATTAGGTAGCTGATTAGTACTGATAGAACACACCTACACATCATTAGTCCACCCACATCTCACATGCAAACGCCCAGACCCACACACTACAAAGCTACTAGGTTAGTTAGAAGTAAGTTGAGCAGAGGTTGTATTGAGAGAGAGATTGTTATATTGTTGTGAAGGTGAGAGGTAGTGAGAGGAGAGGTGTTCTTTGTGTACTGGACCCTGGACTGGCTGAGAAACCCCCTTGTGTACTGACCCTGGACAGGACGACTACCCTGAGTATTGAACAATCCCTTCTTCTGTCGGCGAGCCTGTTTTGTGTTTTTGACCCTCGTATCACAACCATTATTTTGCTTTTCCCACTGGATTCGGCCTTTATTCAATAAATACTTGTATTGATTGATATTGCTCTTGTGTGGACATTTGAATTTGATTGTATTTGAACCGCGGCGAGTCTGTACCCCACCAGGCTCATCACAATATATATATACATGTGACCGGTGTATATAGTTCTGCGTTGTGTTTCCGATAAGGAACAGCCAGGACTCCGCTTTGTTGAACACAGGTTTATTTCTGCCTGTGTAGCAAACAAAACAGGTTGATTCAGCAACTGTCATGGTTTTGCTTTATTTCACCTTTCTGTGAGGGACAGCTGTCTATTTTTGCTTTATTTCTCCTTTCTGTGAGGGATAGCTGTCAATCCCTGGTCCCTGTGGTTGATTGCCTCATGGTTCGGCAGGTGTGTGGGCTTGATTGCACCTGATCCAGTGCAGCTGTGCCTATGGCCATGCCTTGAGTCTATTTAAGTTTGGATCTCAGTGTCAACTGCTAATTCATTTCCTAGTGTTGGCTGTTCTTTTGGTCACGCTCATTATATTGAAGTTTAATCTGATCTCTGTGTAGCAGGGTGGATTATCCCTGCTTTATGGGAGTGGTTGTACACGGCCACCTGGAAGCGAGAATGCAGCAGAGCTGAGTCCAGCTGGATCCCCGACTGTAGGCCAGGAATGTTGAAGTGGAGGTCGAGCAGCAGGAGTGGATGAGGCCTAGGATTCACTGACCTAGGGATGGTACTCTGGTCCTTCTTGCCCTCCAGGGCGATCAGCAGTAGCTCCCCACACACCCACACTTCCCCCAATACTTCCTGAGCCCTCCCACACATGATCGATAGACAGGGTATCTCGCAGCTCATACAGTATACAGACATTGACAGTTCTCATTCAGTTGTTTCACGTTATGTCTGCATCATGAATAAAAAATAAGCACATGATAAAATTCAATTAAATCATATCTATCAATATCAATAAGAGCGTGATGAGTTAAAAGCAGGTGTATAAAACAAGTGTGTAAAAACAGGTACGTATGAAAACAGTGTATAAAAACAGGTGTAAAAACAGGTGTGTGGGTCAGAGGTCAAGGTCCCCTGCACTATATTACGCTGTTGTACAGTCTGATGGCAGTGGGGACAAAGGACCTCCTATGCCGCTCAGTCCGTGAGTGCAGGGAGATTAGCCGTCCGCTGCGACTGCTGCTCTGCCCCACCAGGGTGTGGTGGAGAGGGTGGTTGGTATTGTCCATAATGGCCAGCAGCTTGCTCTGCGTGCGGCTCTCCACCACTGTCCCCAGTGGGTCCAGTCTCCTCCCCACCACTGAGCCAGCCTTTTTCACCAGCTTATCCAGCCGCCAGGCATCCCTGGCCGTGGTATTACCACCCCAGCAGACAGCGGCATAGAGGAGCACACTTGCCACCACTGCCTGATAGAACATGAACAACATTTCCCCACACACATTAAAAGACCTGAGCCTCCTAAGGAAGAACAGGCGGCTCTGTCCTTTCTTGTAGAGTGCTTCCGCGTTTGCAGCCCTGGTCTGTCAGGTAATCCGTGATTCAGGAAGTGAAGGAGGGATCCACCCCCATCTTCCTGAGCTTGTCTTCCAGTATGGGAGGTTGAATAGTATTAAAAGTAGGGCTGGGCGATATGGCCAAAAACGTTATTGCGATAAAATTATACAATTATTTTCATATAATTCGATATCGATAATTATCGTCGATATAATTTCTGTCGAGTTTAATTAACTTCTTATGCCCGGCGCCGATGGACGGGCTATTAATAGACTTGTTTTGCTGCTGCAAATGTCTCGAGTTGATGTCGTCATCAGTCCGCGCACGTTAGCAGTTAGCCAGAGCAAGCGGTGTATCCCATGACAATGTACTAACTATCACCATAAAATACTCCGTTCCGCCCCAATACATTGCAACGACGTCCACCGCATACCCCACACTACTCTAACCGTGGCCTCAGAATTTACGCCACACACCCACTCGGCACGTAAACTATAAAATAGCGGCGTGCAAGCTAATTATCCTAGCCAGCCTTGTTTACTACCCAGAGGCAGAGGTAGCGGGTCTCCTTCGCTGTCGGCCATCTCCTTCACTGATTGGTTGTTAGTGCGTGTGCTCATATCCAAGCTTGGAAAATCGATATATCGAAACTTTGCGACCACGTTTCATGTTTATTTCGAGGAAATAATTTATCGCGATAGTTATCGTTTTATCGCCCAGCCCTAATCAAAAGCGCTCGAAAAATCTAAAAACATAATCCTAACATAACTCCCCGGCTCATCCAGGTAGGAGTAGGCCTGGTGGAGCATGTAGAGGACCGCGTCGTCCACCCCGATGCTCTCCCGATACCCAAACTGCAGGGGGTCAAGGGCGTGTGCAGTATGTGGCCTCAGATGGTGTAGAAGCAGCCTCTCCAGTGTCTTCATGATGTGTGAAGTGAGGGCCACCGGTCTGTAGTCGTTGAGCTCGGCCGGGCGCCCAGCTTTGGGTACCGGCACAAGACATGATGTTTTCCACAGGACCGGCACCCTCACGTCCCGCAGGCTCATATTGAAGAGTTCCTGGAGTGGCTCAGCCAGTTGGTCTGCACAGAGCTTCAGCAGCCTCGAACACACGCCATCCGGGCCAGCCGCCTTTCCTGGACGCAGTTTCCTTAGTACCGCCCTCACCTCATCTACTTTGAGGGACAAGGGGGGGGGGGGGGGGGGGGGCTGGGTGACACAGGGGGGGAGGCAGGTGATGGGGGGGGGGACTAGGTCACGGCTAGGTGACAGGGGGTGGGGCCAGGGGGCGGAACTGCAGAGTTGTGGTTGCAGCAGTGAGGAGGAGATGGTGCAGGTGGAGAGGTAGTAGGGGGGGTTGGTGTGGCCTGGTCAACAGGGGCAGAGCGAGCCCTGGCTGCCGTGTCAAACCGGTTGTAGAATTGGTTAAACTCGTTGGCCTTGTCCACATCACCCTCTGCCTGGCAGTTTACCTGCTTATAGCCGGTGATGGTTTTCATTCCCCTCCACACCTCTCTGGTGTTGTTGTGCTGCAGCTTCCTCTCCACCTTCCTCTTATAGTCCTCATTGGCCTGCTTCAGACTCCTCTTTAATTTCCGTTGCACCTGCTTGCGCCTCTCCATGTCATCCTTCCTGAATGCCGCCTTTTTCTCATTAACAAGCCTCTTAAGGTCAGCAGTGATCCAGGGCTTGTTGTTTTGTAAACAGCGCACAGTCCTTGCTGGTACAATCATGTCCCTGCAGAAGGTCAGATAACTGGTGGTACAGTCAGCCTTCCTCTCAATGTCCAAGGTCCCCAGTGGCAGTAAGATGGATGATAAATTTGCTCCCCAAAGCAGTACTCTTCCTTAATGATGAGTGGAGACCTTTCACAATAAACTATAGGCAGGGGGTGGGGAAAGGGTTAAACAATAATGAGCATTACCCGGAGAGAAAAGGGTTAGACAAGATACACATTAAAGACACACACACAGTGCTCCCATTTACGTCTCCTTTACTTCAAGTCTGATTCAAGATACAAAGGAATTACTCGATTAGGAAAGTTATTCCCACACTGGGCACCTAGTGCTCTCGCTCTACAATACACATGGAGGGAAGCTATTCCCACACTGGGCACCTAGTGCTCTCACGCTATATATTACAGACACAGTAAGAACCTCTTCCCTTTAAGGGTTATCTACTGTTCCGCTTCGCGGTAGGTGAGCACAAGGTAAAGAGTAAAGGAGTTCAATGGGAATTTTATAAAGAACCACACATTATTATTACACTCAAAAGAAATTAACAGTGGGCCCACATTAGCAAATAAAAGTCCTATCTAAAGCCGGCTTTTTCCCCAAAACAAAAAATGGTTGGGGCGCCCCTAGACACTGCTGCCAGCGTTCGTTCAAAGCACCGTTTATCTTCGCCCTTAGAGAGCCTGCGCCACACAGTGAATTGTCTACCGATAACGTTTCAGCACTCGAAGCGCTGCTGTACTTATCCAAAATGGCGGGCCTGCTCTCACCACCACTCGTCCGGGCGGTAAGATGGCCGCCGGGCGATCCCGCGATACAGGCAGCGGGGCGGGGTAGACGCTGGGGCAGGTGAGCTGCTGGGGCAATGGCTTAGAGGGGCTGGAGGAGCGTGCAGTGTAGTGGCGTCCTCTGCTGGGCTGAAGAGGTGGGCCGACACACGGGCTAAACTGTGGTGCTAGCCTAAACAAAGCTAAGCTGTGGGTCATGGTGAAGCCCCCTGCTATGACGCCTATACACATTACCGCAAGGTGGACAATATCTACCACCTGGTCTTCGGCGGTTGCTCGCCTGTTGGTTCATTCACAATGTCTCTGGCGCATTTAACCAAACGCTAAGCTACCGCATACTTCTAGGATAACCCGTTGTGTAACTGAGTTTATCCGGCGCATTAACCAAACGCTAAGCTACCGCATACTTCTAGGATAACCCGTTTTGTAACTGAGTTTATCTCTCGCTTGCTGAATCTCCGGAGTGTCCTTCTCCCTCTGTGAAAAACGCTGAAGAGGAAGCCCCTCCCTCGACACCGCGCTCTGAGCCCGTACTTCTTCACCTGTGCCTCCCTGCCCAGCGTGACCACCAGCACCCCTGGCGGCACCTGTATCCTGTCGCACTATGAAGCGTCAATGTTAGGATAGGGAGAATCAAAGAGCACAGCAAGTTAAGTGTCAGTGTCGGGGTAGGGATGATCAAGAGCGGTCAGCCGGTTACACAACGTCCTCGTGAACACAGGGAATGCAAAAGATTAGCGTTAGACACCTTGAATAATAGTCATACATTTTCGGGTGTGTACATCTGATTCAGAGTTTAGCTCTTATGGTAGTCATTCTTAGTTTAGGCTACTCGCTTTATTCTATACATAAAGTCCCATAGTGGAGGTTTATTGTTTTACTTTTTTCAATATAAAGTCCGTTATTGGGAGGTGCCCTTGTGGCTTATTTACTTTTATACTATACTTCTTTATCGAGAGTAGTCCTGTTTTTTGGACTTGATTTATTTTCATAATTTCTCTCTTTGAGGCTTCCACCTGTAAAGGATGTTTTCTGTTGTTTAATTTTTCCCCTCTCCTAAAATATCTCCGTAAGCAGTCTAGTGGTTGTTCGTTTCACGGATAACTTTAAGGGTCCCTGTTATCTGCTGGTGACCCACACATACACACACCCACAGCCCTGACAGCAACGGTGCTCTTTGGCCGTACTGTTGACTTTCGGTCTTATCAACATGACAAGAGAGAGCTAGTAACATTATATACAGTATCATACATGCAGGGCCGCCTGGGAGAAATGCGAGGCCCTGTGCGAGATTTAAACGAGAGAGAGAGAGAGAGAGAGAGAGACACATTGGAAAGAAATTGAAATGCTATTTGGCCCTAAACAGAGAGTACACAGTGGCAGAATACCTGAGCACTGTGACTGAAGATCCTTGACTAGGTACAGACTCAGCGAGCACAGCCTAGCCATCGAGAAAGGCCGCCATAGGCAGACTGTGTGTGTTAGAAAGAGAGAGAGAGAGAGAGAGAGAGAGAGAGAGAGAGAGAGAGAGAGAGCATGTGTGTTTGTGTGTTAGAGAAAGAGAGCATGTCTGTGTGTCGTGTGTGTGTGTGTGTGTGTTAGAGAGAGAGCATGTATGAGAGAGAGATAAGCAAAGATGAGCCCCTTAAGGATATTCAACTTTTAATGGAAGAACAAAACAGAAGGAAAAGATAACTTCACAAAGGCAACATGAATATACATAGATCCAAAAGGACAAAGATCAACACTTAAATCCAAAGAGAAGAGGGTCTATACCAGAGAAAACAAAGTAGCAAGGAGCCAATGGCCGACATCAGCTAAATAGGCTAACTGCAAATAGAGTAGCCAGGTACTGACACCAGGCCACACACAGCTTTGGCCAACGCTACCCAAGCTACACAAACGACCAAGACAATTCACACACAGCACATGTCGTATCTCCAAATGTTGTGAAGTAACATGTTTTGCCTGGAAAAAAACATCGTTATTAACAAAACATTCGGGAGGGGAAGGAAGGAAGAGTGGGGTAATGTCCAATGGACATCTTACCTGCACCAAGGAATGCAGGGCGAAAGGCCGCAACGCAGGTCTCCACGTTGACGAAAGGCCTCTCGCTGGCGGGACAAAAAGAAGCTATGGCCGGAGCCTTGTCATGGTGCAGGCCCGACTACATCTTCTGTCAAAGATGATGTCGTAGTCAGAGTGCCAGGGCCCCCTGCTATTCTCACGGCTAATGTCAATGGTCGTAGCACAAGCTAACAGCTAACTCTAGGCTAACTGATAGCATCAAACTAACGTTCCCAGCCGAGCGCAGCCGGCAGCTAACGTCGTAGCTAAACAGCTAACTGGCTAACAGTTAGCTCAACCCGGCTATCGCTAACCATTAGCTAACGCAGAAGCAAGCTATGCAGCTACCACTGAAAAACTGTACAACGTGAGAAAAGCAATACAGGCCAACACTTCAGACAGCCGCTGTGTTTTCCTCTTCTCATACAAAGAGAGAAGGGAAAAAGAAGGCAATACACGTCCCACTACAGAGTGGTGTTTACCATAGCGGTGCCGGCAACAAGTCCCTCGCGGACTATAGCCGACTTGAGCATGGAGATATTCTCATAATGAAACACCAAGCTCACCACCCTCGCACCAGGTGCTGACACCAGGCCACACACCGTTAGCTACTAGTACTACAACAGCTAGTCGGCCCATTTGGCTCCCGAGAGAGAGAGAGAGAGAGAGAGAGAGAGAGAGAGAGAGAGAGAGAGAGAGAGAGAGATATCCACGGCGGGAATAGAATAGAGTGCATTAAAAACTCACCAAACGTCCAAGAGGATGGAGACAACCGCTTGGAGTTGACGAAGTTCATCTGCCGAACGACCATCCTCTTCATCTTGGCATAACAATGCTGCACGCGCTGTCTCTAGGTTAGCTAACGCTAGTTAGCCTTTAGCTAAGCTAGCTACTAGCCGACATCATCATGGCTATATCCCGACTGAACCACACGTTAGCACTCAATATTATAACGTAGCTAAAGCTAACCAGCTGTCCCTGTCTTTAGCCGGGATGGCTAGCCTGACTGAACTGTCTAACATGCAACAACTTTCATCTTTAGTCCATCTGCCGAACGATGTCCTCTTCATCTTGGCTGGCATAACCTCCAATGCTGCACGCGCGAAATAGTCAGACGCTAGTGATGGGTCGGTCATGAGCGACTCGTTCATAAGAGCCGATTCATTGCCGTGAGCGTGAGTCGAATCGCTCACGTCTGGCAATGAGTCGGTTCACGCCCCCCCCCCCCCCCCCCCCCCCCCCGGCACGCACACAGACACACACAATGAACTCAACAGACGCTACCTTACCTGTAACCCCTCCCCTCATTGAAACCAATTCTGCTGCCTGCAGAGCCTCAAATCAAATCAAATCAAATCAAATCAAATCAAATTTATTTATAGGGCCCGACAACACACGTTAATGTCCCCATGGGCCGTACAGATCTTCTTTAAACAAGTCAAGAAGAAAACATAACAATAAGTCAAGAACAGAACAAGAACACCATAAGGTCCAAACATTTTTAGATGAATGCAAATAAATGAAAGAATGCAAGCACTCCCAGACATACCCCACGCGAAGGTAAGGAAAAACTCACTAAAACCTAACAATAGGGAAAAAAGCTCCACAGGCAGTGTGGAGGAGAGAAACCTTAGAAGGGCCATTCAAGGGGGGATCTCCCTTCTTAGATGTTGGTGATAGTAGTGTTGCAGACAGACAGTTGGTAAGCATGCCCTCAGAGCTGCCTGCAGAGCCTCAGAGCCAGGAACAAGTCAGACACATTCTACAAACGTGTCTAATGTGAAATATATAAGCATAAGCAAAACTAGATTTTAGGTCTGTGATGAAAAAGGGCCTCGCTTTGGCTGCGCCGTTTACTTTCTTTTGTTTTGCCTATTTGTTTTACGTTTCTCCAGTTTATTGTTCTAGTGCCAGCTCGGCTGCGCTGTTTACTTTCTTTTGTTTCTACTCAAAGTATTTTGTTTATCGTACCAGCAAGGCTGTGTCATTATTGTTTTTTTTTGTGTAGTGCTTGGTGAACTTCAAGTAAAAAGTCATTATCTACACGAATCCTGCCGTCTCTGCCTCTCATCATCTTTGTCTGCAGTATTGGGTTCTCTCTCCTCTCCACACTACCCCCACTCGTAACAGTAACAAGGCACTTGTTACACACACACACACACACACACACACGTTTATATATACATAACACATATGTGACGCGGTCTAGGTCGGATTATGCCAGCGGAGACGATTCTTCAGAAAAGCCGAAAAAACTATATTTTTTTTAATCTACTTTTTCTCCTCCTTTTTCTGTGATTTTTCTCCCCATCCCAATTTACCTCTCGTGCCAATTCTCCCTCCCCTGCCCTGATTGTTGCTGGCATATGCCCCCCACTGGCCGGTTGTAGGGAGGATAGAAGCCTTGCATCACATGTCCCCTCCGATACATGTGGAGGCAGCCTGTCACATCTTTTCACCTGCCAGCGCGGACTCATTTGGCGAGGAGTAACGTGTAGGAGGTTCACACTGCCCTCGCCAATTTCCTGACTTTGCTGTGCAAGTTCCCCAACCGACCTGTAGGAGTCGCTGTTCACAACAACCAGACTACCACCCTTCGACTTCCCACCCGCTAACTCTGCCAATTGAGTTAGTATGACGGCCGGCCCAAGCCGGAGGCAACGCAGACAGCCGGATTCGAACCCGGTGTCTCTTGCGATGGTGACAAGCGCAATGTCCGCTGCGCCACCCAGCCGCCAGCCGAAAACACTCTTGATGAAATTGCAGCTGTGGTAAGGGACATCAGAGGGACTGGAGTGAACATAACACAGATAGTGGGAAACGAGGATAGTAATTAGTAATTTAGTAATTTAGGACCTGCTCCGAGGTCATCAATTGGCACACATGCGATGCATGCATGCAATTCGTATCTGCGATTAACCCATCCCGTCGTCCTTCCCCCCCAAGGGCAGCCGGGAGCAGACAGGCACAACGTGAGCCGCGCCAGGGGACCAATCCAAGTGCTCCTGTCCGTCTTCGTCAAGGACGCCACAGCGTTAGCGATCTTGTTGTTGTGCATGTTTTTCCATTGGGTTTTATCTTATCGGGGGGAAACCCTTGCGAGCACGGGGAGAACATGCAAACTCCACACAGAAAGGCCTGGGGGATACCCCACCTGGGTAACTGGCACCATGGAAACCTGGTCCCCGGATGGCACTGTGATTGTGCAAGCATACAACTGGCAGGAACATCTGGGGCCTTACTTCAAACCACTGCCACACCAGTGCAGTACCAGCACTTTAGATGGGTGTGGTCACTGTGTGTATTTACTGTAATTAAGTATTCACACTTTAGTGCAAATAATGTAATTGGCAAATGCTCAAAATACATTGATATATTGTTATGTACCCTGTACTAACTATTAACTTTATTATTGCAGCTTTGATTCCAAGGAACCTGGTGTGGTTGTTATGTGTGCCAGCAATTATGCTGAAGAAGGCCTGTGAATTCTGTAGCACACCGTTACAGTAGGCCATATTAATTTGCACATGTATGAATCTATTCTATTTGTTATAATGTGTGCCAGCTATTATGGTGAAGAAAGGCGTGTGAACTATAGCACCCTGTTACAGTAGGGGGATTTAACTCACTTTAAGCATTCACTTTAAACACTCACTTTAAACACTTAAACATTACACCATATTTTTTACATTTGCACTACATCTTTTACCTAATTTTTGCATTTTGTACATTTTAGTTGTGTATATTGTATATATTTTTTATAGTGTTTGGTCTTTTACTTCATTTTACTCTGTTATGGTATTATGGATTAATCTGAGCTATTAATATAGGTCAGATTTGTTTTATAAATTATGTCATAATTCATAACATGAGCCAGCTCAATTTTTAACTTTATTTTAAATTATAATAAAATCTTGAATCTTGATTACTATCTTGACTATTCTGCCCTGTCAAGGCTAACCGCAGTAACTCGAAAAAAGTCAAAATTGAGTTATGAGTGAAATTGACCTTGTTAATAAATGTTTTATCTTGTGACAAAGTTTCAGATATTAATGTCGCTCAGTTTTGGAGATATGGGGTTTTAAAAACTACAGTAACTACAAAATCACACTCAAAACCCAGGCAGACCGCAGTAACTTCCAAACAGTGAAAAATGGCTTTAAAGACTTGCCATCCAAAATGTGTTATAGGTAGATAGATGATAGTACCCAGATTTAACATGTATTAATGAAGTAATCTTTAGGCATACACAAATATGACATAATTATTTTAACACTTTGATCGCCATGGTTAAATTCATAATTTACCATCCCTCGCCATCTCTATTTGTCTATGGAGAAGTTCCCCTTCTTTGCAGGGCTATAACTTTTTAAATTGTATTGCTCAATTGACATTATTATGGCCCATTCAATGTCCTATATCTATTGTTCAGGGTGTAGCAATGTTATACTTTTTCATTCACATATTCATACTAAAATACGGTCTAAAGTATAAGTATGTTTTTATCGTTTTCTGCAGCTTTCTCCAGAACGTGATTTATAGCTCCAAATGCATTATATTGATGATGAAATACAGTTTGATAGCAATCGGCGCGAGATAAAAAATGTCAACTGGACGTGGTTCTAGAAGTTACTACGTATCATCTGATGTTGACCGGATGGGCGGGGGGTCGTTTATAATTCCGTGGGCAACGTTATATCATTCATCTAGTGTGGGTGATATGATCATCAGAGCAGTTAGTAAAGAACACGTTGGAAAATAACGCTGGATCTTACCGTATCTTCCTCGCGCCGTTGGGCGATGAGCGTGGAGCAGAGATATTCCTATTATGGGATGTCAAAATACCCGATCCATCTCCAGGTTGTATAATAGTATATACGTCCAAATCATGTTGTTTGTCGAGTTATTTGCACCGATCGGTGTTGACTGTGTCAAGATGGAGTCCTGCTAATGATAGCGAGTGCCCGGACGAAATATGGGTGAGCACCACTTCATCCACATGACTTCCTGTTGGGCGATCTGCCGATCGGCCACCAGATGGCGCTCTTGAACCGTTAGAGAGTTGAGTGGAGCTCAGCAGTATATCTCAGGTCCCCGGAGGAGAAATATCACAGATTTTGAAATATTGATATCAAAGACGTGTTACGGCGTCTTCGGCAGAATGAGCATGGCGGGCAATGGCGAGTTTCGGCGTTTCCGGCGATTAAGGTGTTAATTAACCCCAAAAAAGCAGATACTGCACTCTGCTGCACGATTTCCTTAAATAATTATACAGGTAATGTACAGGCAAAGTGCAGTAACTTCAAATACAATGTTGTTTTCCCTCCAGCTTTCATAACTTAACCTAGCCATTTTGAAAATGAAATTTAACACCTGAATATATTGGAATGATGATGATCCAAATAAAATGGCTAGGTTAAGTTACTGCGGTCTGCCTTGACAGGGCAGTATTGTCCTTTATCCTCTAGTTGGGTTATAAGATCTCACATGTTTCAAGTTTGCTTTTACTTGTCACATATAAAGTACATTACAGTGAAATGCGTGGTTCTGTATGAGCCCCTGAGAATGTGCTTCATACAGTAAAAGGTGAGGGTTTGTTTAAAGTGAGTGTGGATGTGTGTGCAATGAGTGTAGATGGATGGGTTGATGTTACATATCGATTTTGATCATTTTTGTTTTTTTTACAACGAAAACGTCTCAAGATAATAAGTGCGTGCCACAAATTTACAAAATAATATGTCTTTCCTGTTTTAGCTCTTTTATTTTGAAAACCCCCTGACCGGAAGTGTTATAGTGTCTGTTGCTAGCAGCTTAACTTGTGTCGGCCGGTTCTGTGCTTTTCGAGAGGAGAGAAAGACCGCTGCTCACATGCAGCTCAAACTACCTGTTGGAATAAATTAATTGATTGATGTTTAACTTGTCCCTGTGTGTGTCCAGTAATTTCGACTAGCAAACGTTGTCTGTGTTTAACATTACCTCAGGACACCACTGTCTATTGTATTTAGTTGGTTAGCTATTTAGCTAATGTGGATAGCATTTTGAATAGCATCAATGCTAGCTGGCTGGCTACAGCTTTATTTACTCAATTTATGGAGGCTTTTTAATCGTCAAGGTAAGAGATGATTTGTCATGATCAACTGAAGGCGTATGCTATGGAACAATATGTGCTTGGGTTTCAGAAAAAGGCCAGCTATGTGACGCTAATTATTTAGCTAATATTGATAGCATAGCTTGCTGGCTACAGCTCAACACCATGACATGGGGATACTATTTACTAAATTATGGAGGCTTTTTAATCGTCAAGGTAAGAGAGGATTTGTCATGATCAACTGAAGGGGTATGCTATGGAACAGTATTGGCTACTACTTGGGTTTTCAGAAAAAGTACATTTAGCTGTAAAAGCCTGATCAAGCTCTGTAACACTTTGAATGCAGACAACGTGTATTGTCGTCTTATCATGCCCCCCGTTGAGTGCCGACGACGCGATTTGTTGCTTTATTTTTTATTAGCGATCTGAATTCATATTTCATCAACCGAGTCTCCCGTTGGTACAGCAGCCCCTCTAGGAGCCCCGATGGGAAAAAACCGCCCCCTATCGTCTATCCCTGTGTAACTGCAGGCCAGTCGATTATACTGGGAGATCCCTGTGGGGGTGGCCAACTGGCTCCATTATGCTGGCGAGGGATCTGATGAAGATCGATCTAATCGCGAGTTGGAAAGCAGCGGGATGGTGCCAGGAAAACAGCCTCTCCCTGAACGTCAGCAAAACAAAGGAGATGATTGTGGACTTCAGGAGGTCGGGGGTCAAGGACTACAGCCCCCTCAGCATCGACGGGGCACCGGTTGAGAGAGTCAACAGCTTTAAGTACCTCGGAGCCTACATATCCGAGGACTTGACATGGACCACACACATTAACAGTGTTGTGAAGAAGGCACGACAACGCCTCTACTTCCTCAGGCGCCTAAGGAAGTTCCAAGTCAGCCAGAAGATCCTTAAGAACTTCTACTCATGTACAATAGAGAGCATCTTGACCGGCAACATCACCTCCTGGTTTGGGAATAGCACTGCACAAGACCAAAGCACACTACAAAGAGTGACACGTTCAGCCGAACGCACAATTGGAGGGGGGCTCCCCACCCTCCAGAACATTTACTACAAGCGTTGCAAGGGCAAGGCTAGGAGAATCATTAAAGACTCCAGTCACCCGAACAACTGCCTCTTTGAACTGCTGCGGTCAGGCAAGCGATACAGGAGTCTCAAGGCGAGCACAGAAAGACTCAGAAGAAGCTTCTATCCCCAGGCCATCAGGCTGCTAAACGAACAATGAATGAACACTACACAACAACAACCACCAAACGCACATAGCACACACATCCACACGCACACACTCACTTTAAACAAACACACTGTAGCACCCACTCCACACACTTATAGCACACACCCACTTTAAACAAACACACTGTAGCACCCACTCCCCACACTTTATATTTATGGATGAAGGATTGCACTACAACTCGTACACCTTACTGTAAATTGTACCTAAAATTGTACCTCATCCCATTTCTGCTTTGCACTAGATAGTACTGTACATTAGTACACTGCATAGTATTGTGTATTGTATATTATATGGTAACTCAGAACATTGTACATATGTCTATACCGAACACTGTGACCTCATTTTCTTCTTCTAAATTCATGCTATATTATGTTATTATGTTATTTGATACTATCTTGTCTAGCACAGTCTCTGGAGCGTAACAGTAAGAAGCATTTTGTATGAAAGTATTCTGTACTTCTGTATGACAACTATTAAAGAACTTGAACTTGAACTTGAGCGTGGAATATATATTTACAGCAGCCAATAATCAATCAATAAACGCGATCGATATTTGGAATGGCGATCAGGAATTGGAATAATCTTTTTGGAGAACATCTGATCTAAGGTAAGGAGTCTATGTTACCAGTTTTAGGATAATCAGAGCTGTATTCACTGATCAGCATGTGCCGTGTGTGTGTATGTGTGTGTGTGTGTGTGTGTGTGATGTTGAGGAAATGAGAGAATAGATTTTTCAGCCCGCTTCTATAGCGTGCATAAGTACACATATACTATCGATAATCTAGCGTTTATTTGAAAACGATTCATAAATAGGCCGACAAATGACAACGTGTCTAGTGTAATCGAGAATATTCCAATAAATGCAGTTTATGGGGGAATCTTCAAATTTTCCGTAAATTTTCGGGAGAACGATAGCTTTTCTAAATGCTATAAAAAGGATATGAACTGATTAAAAAACAATCCGTTTTGACAATGTTGACTACAAACAAGTCATTGATAAGCGACGGGCAGATTAGACACATAGCCATAATTTAAAACATAGATTATGCGTTTTTAACGCTAACATTGAAGTGGATGATGGCATTCAAGGGGGTAAAAAGGAAAACAAGGCTGGCACTGATAGTGTTAAGGGAGATGTCAATCTGTTGTCGACGGTGATTGGTGATGTTTGGCTGAGTTTGCACATGCGGGTAAGGGAGAAGTGGGCTATATGCGTCATCGGTTCAGGAGAAGACGTGTATCGCTTGTAAAGATGGTGACGCAGTGGGGGGCGTCTTCAGGCGTCTTCAGAATTTCTCACTCTGGGAGCTGGTATCAGAAAGTACCGTCTTCAGGCTGTCAGAACGCAGTTCCGTGTGGCAGAACGGTGCAAACGAACAAATACTTTGCCTAAAACGACCAAAATCGTTTCAGTCTGGACATGGCCATAGTCATTGAGCATCCTGATGGCCTGGGGATAGAAGCTCCTTCTGAGTCTTTCTATACTGGCAGTGGCCATGGGAGGTGACATCAGAATAACAAAGCCACACAGCTGCTCTCAGACTGGAAGGTGTTAAGTGTGTGTGTGTGTGTGGGGGGGGGGTTACATAGATTTCTAGTCTCTATACATTGTAAGAGAAAATGCTTCAGTTTCTCTGAGGCATGTGGCTCTGAAATGGGTATTGTGTTATCATAATGGTTCATAAGACAGATTGAAAAGTCACATATGTGTGTGTATAATATATATATATATATATATATATATATATATATATATATATATATATATATATATATATATATATATATATATATATATATATAACAAAACAAGTAGGAATATATTCAAGGACGAGGGTAAAAGAATAGATGAAAGAAGGGGAGAGGAGAGATGAAGTGAAGTTCTGAGAGAAAAGGAGACAGGGTAGGAAAGGAGGCGAGGAGAGGAGATGAAGGGATACAAGGTAGGAGGATCAGAGACGACATAATAGCCTCGTTTGGATTCTGACAGTCGTGGTCTGATGATAGATTTGTGTTAGCCTGATATGCAATATTTATGAGTGAGTGGTGTGTGAGAGGAAATGATAAGCAGTAGACTCACTCATAAATCCAGTGCTTTTTTTTTGTATTAGGCTCCGACAAGCAATGGACCATTTAAAATACATTTCCTTCCATTATCATAACCGTTTTTTGCTATATTGACGGGAAGAAAGGAGAAATGGTGAGGAGAAGTTTAGGTTTATTAAGACTGGGTTTAGTATTATTTATCGGCAAGTTAATTCCTTTGACAATAAATAATTTATTAATTTGTTCGTCATCATTCATTCATTCACGGGTGGAAATAAAGCAAAAAAAACATTACATTTTTAGGGAGTGTTTGATAGATGATGTACAACATAAGAGAGAATGCCTTCATTTATCATTGCTTTTTTGGGAAAGTGTCTGTCTTCTTTCATGCTCATGCAATAAATAAATCAATGTCTCTTTCATGTATTGCATTAAAACAAACAAACCTAATTCTAATGATCTATAATTGTCTGTCATTGTCTCACTGGTTTTTGTAAGTAATACAAATCCCTCAGATCTAGTGGGTTGCCTTTGTTTATATTTTAGCTTTGTGTGTACATGCGTGCATGTGTGCATGATTATTTATGTGTCTTTACCATCCCTCCCTTTACCATGTATACATATAATACATAATCTATAATAATACATAATAATAATAATAATAATAATAATAATAATAATAATAATAATAATAATAATAATAATAATAATAATAATAATAATAATAATAATAATAATAATAATAATAATAATAATAATAATAATATATGATAATATGAATATGATAATATGAAGTGTGTGTGTGTGTGTGGGGGGTGGCCTAGTGGGAATGTGTGTTTCTGTTTAGCAAGAAATCCCTGTTCGATTTCTGCTATTTATGTAAATATCTGCATAATTGAGCTTGAGCATGAGACAACATCAATGATAGCGATAATGAGGAAGTGATATCAATTTTACACAGTGTTGTGTAATGCCCATGAATTAGTCAAAGACTGAGTCAATTAATCATTGACAATTTGTGATTTGCTATGCAAAATATTCACAGTGAAACAGACAAATTATTTCTAAGTACCCTCAGTCGACTGAATGTGATACATCGTTTCGTCATTTTAATTATCTGAGATGATCTGCATCTTACAGTACGTCTAGGGTATTCCAACATTTCCTTTCCAATGACTATTTAATTAAAGTTAACCTTCAAACAAAGTTAAGCTTACCAATGAATGTAAAAATTAAGAATGATTAATGTTTTAGCCTGTGACAGCCCAGTTAGGAGGTCTACTTGTGAACAACTCTCTCCTAAAGCTAGAAACCAGAGAATGAAGACCTTTGATGTCCTACCGCAGTGGTGCCCAACAGTCGACCGTGATCGACGGTAGATCGCGGGGTGGTTTCAAGTAGACCACGAGATTATTTTGGAAAATCATTGTTACTGGGTCTAGTTAGATCGAGGCGATCGGCAATCGCTTGCTTTTGTTATTTTCATGAATACCCCAGATGTAGAGGAATGTGAAGCACTTTGATTACAGACGCTAAACTTGATACTTGTGTCTGTCGTTATTCATGCCGTAGAAACATCCACACAAACATGGTGTCAGAAGTAGTTGAACTTACGGCCATGTATGTACATATTAGCTGACTATGTCACAGTCTGACTCCGGTTCTGAAGACAACATTATGGAGACCGAGACAAGTAATGTTGGGCTATTGTCAGCTAGCATGGTGGCTAATATTCCACCCCCCTCCTCGATGAGCTTCACAGGCGACTGGAGCGTCAGCTGGGACATATTCCGTGCCGAATACGAGGACTATGCACTCGCTACGGGTATAACCGAGAAGGTCATGAACATTCAGGCTGCAACTCTGAGGAGTGTGATGGGAAGTGAATGCAGGCACATTTACCGTCACAACCTGAATCTCACCGAACAGGATCAAGGGGACGCTAAAGTCATACTGGATACGTTGGAAAAGTACTTCAAACCGGCGAAGAGCGTCATATATGAAAGGTACGTGTTCGGGAGCAGCAAACAAGAGGAAGGCGAATCCATAGCCAGTTTTGTGACCAGACTGAGAGAAAAGGCAGCAACCTGTGAGTACGGGCAGCTAAGAGATGAAATGATTTGTGACAAAATTGTACTAGGTGTTGCAAACGAGAGCATAAGACGCAGACTGTTGAGAGAGAAAGGGCTCACGTTAATCACCGCTATTGAAATGTGCCGAGCAGCGGAACAGGCTGATATGGGAGTGAGAGCGATGGAGATAGCGATGGAGATAGCGAGCCCATGCGCCCGACGCTGTTCACGCCGTTGCTAGTCAACAATTGATTGATTGAATTGATTGAAAACTTTATTAACAGATTGCAGAATGGGTACAGTACAGTACAGCTCAATACATACAATTGTTAAGGGGATGCAGACCAGAGAAAGACTTTCGAGACAGAGCTATTCACCCAGAACTGGAAACACAGATTATACATGCAAATACTGTGGCAACTCTCATCCAAGGGGCAGAGAACATTGCCCAGCATTTGGGAAACAGTGCAAATCATGTGGATCACAGAATCACTTTGCAAAAGTGTGTCAAAAAAGCAAAAGAAAACCCACTGATGGAAAAGTGCACTGCATTGTAAATACAGCTGACAATTCAGAGCAAGACAGTGAGGATGACATATATGACTGACATTTAATTCTACACAAAAAAAAAGATAAAGGCGAACTATCAGTGACTGTTGACAGACCTTTTTGTGGAATCGTTTTTTGATTGTATTCCACTTTTGCTTTGGCAATGTAAACATGTTTTCTTATCTGCCAGGGATTATTTTGATCTTAATTCACTGTCTGCCAGTACTGTAAATCTATGGAGATGTTCCCCTTCTTTGCAGGGCTATAACTTTTTAAATTGTATTGCTAAATTGACATTACTATGGCCCATTCAACGTCAAGTATCTATCGTTTAGGATGTAGCAACGTTGTACTTTTTCATTCACATATTCATAAAAAAATACGGTCTAAAGTATAAATATGTTTTTATCGTTTTCTGCAGCATTCTTCAGAACGTGATTTATAGCCACACATACATATATTAGATCATCAAATGTAGTTTGATACCGATTGACGTCAGATACAAAAATTCAATTGTACAAGGTCCTAAGCGTCATGCCTCATCATCTGCTGGTGACCGGAGGGGGGGGGGGGTTATAAGTCTGTGGCCGACGTTAAATCATTTATGTAGTATGGGCGATACATAGATCACAGCAGTTTATATGGATCATAATATTCAAACACGCTGACTTCCTCTGACCGTTGGGTGGTCAGCGTGGAGCAGAAAGTTCGCGATTATGGGATGTTGATATATGCGATCCATTTCCAGGTTGTATAATAATATATACATCCAAATCATGTTGTTTATTGAGTTATTGGCAACGGATCGCTGTCCAGTGTGTCGAGCTGGAGTCCCGCTAACGATAGCGAGTGCCCGGACCGAATATGGATGAGCACCACTTCCGGCGCGTCACTTCCTGTTTGGGCGATCCGCCGATCGGCCACCAGATGGCGCTCTTGAACCGTTGGAGAGTTGAGAGGAGATCAACAGGAGATCTCAAGTCTCCGTGGGTGAAATATGATTGCCATCACAGATTTTTTAAATATTGATCTCATATTACGCATGGCGGATTACGCATGGCGAATAAAGGGTTACTTGACTGTGTGTGTTGTCAGTTGCAATGTGACAGCTCTATTTACACGTCATTCCTATTCCCTTTTAATTGTACATATATCATTTTTGTTTTGATTGTATTGTTCCACTTTTACTTTGGCAATGTAAACATATGTTTTCTCATGCCCATTTAATTGAGTGTGTGTGTTGTCAGTGTGTATGCAGAGTGTGAAATAAATGGGGCATGCTGCCTGCATGTCCAACGTGAGAAGTTACAGTCTTGTCATTCTTGTAATTCCTACACTACACCGTTACAATGACATATAAAATATCATATTATATTATGTACCCATTCAATATGCACATGACATGATATATGCCATATAATATTTTCTGTCATGTGCATATTGAATGGGTATTACTAATACTATTACTACTAATACTAGCCGAGAGTAGGTCAAATTTGGGCTGGTAGCTCTCGGCTAGGTGGCAAATTAAAAAGTAGATCTTGGTTCAAAAAAGGTTGGGCACCCCTGTCCATTTTGGGTCACTAGTAACGGAGCCTTTGTAAAACGCTGACATCATGAGCTCAACTTTCAGATTCAGATTCCTTTATTTAGTCATTTGTGTAAAACACATAGGAAATTGCTGCGGCATTACAGTACTATGCACCCCCCCCCCCCACAATAACAACAAACACAGGACAAAAACAGTGCATATATATATTTATATTTGTTATTGTTTATGTAACGGAAGTCCGTGAGTAATATCCACAGTCATGATGGACTGTGTTGTGAAGTGACTGTGGCAGTAAGCGGTACTGCGAGTTAAACTCACTCCCCCTTAAAAGACACATAGACACGTTACCAAGCAGTGAATTCACCTCTTGGTATAGCGGTCTCTGTTGTTGCCCGTGGTGCGGCCGACCCGGGTGCGAAACTCCCTCGGGGCATCGACATTTTACACAACACAGAGGAGTCACATACGATCGGTCACATTTATACAGTATGTATTGAACGTGTGCTAGGGCCCCACGAGCGATGGTAGGCTGCTTGTTTGTTTACGTGTGTTCAGTACTGTTGGGTTTAATTGCGTGTTTATAAAGCAACCTATCTTTACTTCATCATTACACTGGCGTGCAGAGGTATAAATATATTGTATACATATATTTTCTGTGTATTATTAACGGGCCACTCAAGAATACGCTTAATACGCATGCTCCTAATGTCCTTCTGTGGTGTTTGACAATAACGTTTTATGACACTACTAGGGCACCTACTGGCCTGGCATACTTACGTGAGTGTTTTAAATAGTTGTTGCCTTCTCGTGTGGACGGAGAGATTCTATGAGACATTTGTTTTCTCTGCAATCAGGACCATGGGCTCATTTTGTATTGTTGTGCGTAGTGAGATATTTTCTAAAATACTGCTGGTGTGGATACAGTATGATGTTTCTTTAAATGAGGGAGGAAAAACTTGACATCGTTTTACAGCACTCTTGACATAGTTTAAACAATTAATATAAGTGATAAGAAATTGTCTAGTATCAGGGGCGGCTGGGTGGCGCAGCTGACATTGCGCTTGTCACCAACGCAAGAGACACTGGGTTCGAATCCGGCTGTCGGCGTTGCCTCTGGCTTGGGCTGGCCGTCATACTAACTCAATTGGCAGAGTTAGCAGGTGGAAGTCGATGGGTGGTAATCTGGACGTTGTGGACAGCAACTCCTACAGGTCGGTTGGGGGACGCCTGCACAGCAGAGACAGGAAATGGCGGGGGTAGTGCGAGCCTCCCACACGTTACACCTCGCCAATGAGAGTCCGCGCTGGCAGGTGAAAATATGTGACAGGCTGCCTCCTCGTGTATCGGAGGGGACACGTGATGCAAGGCTTCTATCCTCCCTACAACCGGCCAGTGGGGGGCATATACGAGCAACGTTCAAGACAGGGGAGGGGAGAATTGGCACAGCGAAATTGGGATGGGAGAAAAATTGAAAATACGGAGAAAAAGTGGATACAAAATAAAGAAAAAAGAGTACTGCGGACATAGGGTTGTTTTAAATTATAATTCCTTCTTAAATCATATTTTCCCTCTCGATCCCTACATATTTTTTTTATATTATCTGGCAGTCCTTGGTGATGCATATAGGGAAATATGTGGTTCAGGAGTTATTATGTGTGAACATGAATCATATATGTTGTTGTTTGGGATTGAGATACAGGCAAGATACATGTTAATGTGGTTTCAAGTAAATGTCTCTTTCTGAACTGCTTTTAAAGGACAGTAGGAAAGGGCCCCAAAAGTGACCATGGTACAAGGGTTATTAAAGGGGTGGCTGGTTTTCTGTTACGTGGCTGAAGCGGGGGGGGAGTCAACAATGCAACAATGACCCACAGCAGCGGATGACGCAGGGTCTCCCTCGTGTTCCTGCATTATCCTCTCCCCAAGAAATGGACAGTATTTCCATTACATGTATTTGAGATACACTTCAGCAATTTTATTCAACGTCCTTGAATTTGTGGACATTTTTCTTTTTGCAAAGACAAATCGATTTATTTATTTTCGAGCACCTCTTTATCTGGCTTTGTTAACTCACAGTAGCTTGTGGGCTCAAACGCACAACATTGGAAGCAGAATACTGTTTAACCCCGTAGGGTGTTTATTACTGTGTAGAGGGGGCGGGGGGCAGGTATGGGGAGCCTCTGTGTTTTAGCCTGGCGGTAGTGGCTGGTGGAGGTCAACCTTTCAGGGAGGGACGGCCAGGTGAGGGGGGTAAGGGGGAGAGGGAGGATACAGCATAAATAACAAAATCATCATGTAATTTGTGTCAACATACTTCCAAGGACAGTATTTTATATTGAGAATACAAGGAGCTCTCTTTCCTTTCCCCTCCTTTCCTCTCATCTCTTCTCTCTCCTTTCCTATTATCTCATCTCCTCTTTTCTCCCGATCTCATTTCCTTTTTCTCATCACCTTTTCTCCTCATTTCCTGTCCTTTCCTACCTCCTCGTACTTGGAATGGGTGTGTGAGTGAGAGAATGAGACAGAGAGAGTGACATACACACACACACAGAGGCATGTATACATAAAGAGACAGATGCATAGACATAGTGAGAGAGAGAGAGAGATAGATAGAGAGAAGAGAGAGAGAGAGAGAGAGATAGAGAGAGAGAGAGAGAGAGAGAGAGAGAGAGAGAGAGAGAGAGAGAGAGAGAGAGAGAGAGAGAGAGAGAGAGAGAGAGAGAGAGAGAGAGAGAGAGAGAGAGAGAGAGAGAGAGAGAGAGAGAGACAATGCATAAAAGGTGAAGGGGTATACCTGCCACTTCTCTGATGATAGCCCTGTACACCAGTCTACTTCATCTTTCTATTCCTGGACACACAGATGCTATCCACCAATAGAGAACAATGGCAGAGAGGCTTATAAACACTGAGATCTACTTTAGTTTTATATGTATTTTTATTATGTCTCTCCCTACTGTACTGTACGCTGTGCGTCTCCCTGTCTCTCACCAGCTGGTCGTCATCTGCTCCCTTTGTCTATTCATGTTATCGCCCCGTTAGTTAGTGTCTGATGGGGTCCCAGCTATGCCTCCAGTTAGTCAGTGTCTGATTGGCTCCCAGCTATGCCTCCAGTTAGTCAGTGTCTGATTGGCTCCCACCTATGCCTCCAGTTAGTCAGTGTCTGTCTGATTGGCTACCAGTTATGCCTCCAGTTAGTCAGTGTCTGATTGGCTACCAGCTATGCCTCCAGTTAGTCAGTGTCTGATTGGCTCCCAGCTATGCCTCCAGTTAGTTAGCGTCTGATTGGCTCCCAGCTATGCCTCCAGTTAGTTAGCGTCTGATTGGCTCCCAGCTATGCCTCCAGTTAGTCAGTGTCTGATTGTTAGGGGTGGGAATCACAATACGATACGATATAGATTATTTGGACAATGATACGATATTTGCCGGAATCACAAAGTCTGCCACGATACGATTCGATTCAGGTGCCTGCGTTCGATATGAGACGATATCATATGCCCATTTATCACAATCAGTAACATTTAGATTAACTCAAAAAAGGCAATGAAAATATATTTTGACATTTTTATTTTTGAGCTCTTCCAGACATTTAAATGAAAAACAATCTATTGTTTTTAATACAAATAGACCTCCTGTTCACTGTAAAGTGCCACGTTTTGATATATTGAGCTTTAAACTTTAAGTAAAGTTTTTTGGAACTCACAACACAACCTAAAACCCCTCCCTACCTCCCTCTCCCAAACCATTCCTACAACAATTTGTTTATGTTGCATGGTGGTCATGTATACATTTATTATGTATTATATATATATATATATATATATATATATATATATATATATAAAGATTATGTTTTTGGTCGATTTTTATTGGCTTTATTGAACAAGTCCGGCAGAGAGGAAGAACGGGAGGAGATATGGGGGAGGACATGGGGCATGGGTCGCCGGGTCCGGGAGTCGAACCCGGGACGGCCGTGTTGCACCACAGTGCGTTACGTAGTGCACCACCCTGGCGCCCCATATTTTTTATGTTTAAACATCAACATTATCTGTCCATCCTCAGTAAATACTATCAAATTCCTCTTTCCAAAGACCAGAGATGGGACACGAACATGCACACACACAGAAAGGGAAGATGGCTTATAGCAGACTTGATGATTTTAGAATATTTCAACTAATGAAGTAAAATGTTTATTATCATCAACTATCTAGTTTTTATAGTGTAACGTTTTTTTACTTAAAATCATTGAACTTAGAGAGAGATAGAGAGAGAGGGAGAGAGGCTCAACCCCCCCCCCTTTCCTCACTAATGAAACGCTGCAAGTACCTGCCCTTCAGGTGAGTAAAACAGAAAGTGTTGTGTGAAAAAAAGAATTCACTGTGCAAAAAAATTAAGAAATGTCAACCATTTTATATAAGCATAATGTGTCTTTGTTTGCAGACCTCGAGTTGTTCCAAAATCACGTCCTGATGTCCTGCCAGCAAACAATTCCTTAAAATTATGTTTTTGAGGGTGGTCAGGTGGCCTAGAGGAGATTGCGCTCGTCACCAATGCAGGAGATGCTGGGTTCGAGCCCAGCTCTCGGCGTTGCTACCAGCTTGGCTGGTCGTTCATACTAATACAATTGGCAGTATTAGGGGGTGGGAAGCTGGTGAGTGGGAATCTGGCGTTGTGGACAGCAACGCCTACAGGTCAGGCCTTGGCGCTTGCTCAGCGGGGGCAGCACTTGGTGGAGATAGCGTGCCCTCCCACGCGTTACACTTCATCAATGAGAGTCCTCGCTGCCAAGTGAAAAGACGTCACTGGCAGTCGCCGCACGTATCGGAGGAAGCGTTCGGTCGGCTTCGGGACCCCTTGTACCGACTCGTAGGAGAACATGCATACAGCAGCCAGGTAGGGGAGGGGGGGAATTGGCACGCCTACTAAATTGGGACGGGGAGAAAAACAGAAAATTGGAGAAAGAGAAATAAAAAAATTATAATTATGTTTTTACTAGATTTTTATTGTTTTTCTCCGGGAAGTCCGGCAGAGAGAGAGAGAGGAAGTATGGGAGATAGAGGGGGAAGACATTCGGCAAAGGTCCCCGGGTCCGGGAGTCAAACTCGGGACCGCCGTGTTGCACCGCCAGCAAACAATTCTCCCTCTCAACACCTGGACACTCCTCCAGCACTGGACTACAACCAGCACAGTGTGGGGAGATGAGCGACGGCAAGCCGATTTAGTTTTTTGATAGGACTAAACCATTGTAAAAAAAAATTATAATTCTAATATATTAATATAAGGGAACTGTTATGTTGTAATTTGTAACCATAACAGCACCAGGAGACTACAAGAAGAATGCAAAGCGCTAGAGTATCAATGCGGTCATAGCGATGCACTGCTCTGTTGTAAATGTTATTGTATATTTTTATTGAACTATTTTATCACACTTTTTTACTGTCTATTCTATTTTATTATTTGTATTACTGAATGAAACCATAAACAGAGAGGCCTATTGGGATGTTAGATCCTAATGTGAAAAACTGTGATTTACCTTACCTTGCTACCTCTTTTATCTTTTTTATGCTCGCCTTATGCCTGTATTTTTTACTGCTGTGAAGCACTTTGAACTGCAATTTCTGTATGAAAAGTGCTATACAAATAAAGTTTATTATATTATTATTATTATTATTAAGGTCGACAAAACCTACAACCACTCTCCAGGCCTGCATTCTCTCCAGGACTAGCTGCAGTGTGGGGTGTTTTGGTGGGACTGACTGTTCCGGGGGTGGTTTACATGCCTTCGAGCGACATTGTACTTTTGTACTTATTTTATGCCATTATTAAATCTGCACGTTTACAACATTGCACTACTTTTATTGTCTTGTATACCTATTCTTATGTCTGTAATTTATGCATTGTTCTTTTATTCCGTCAATCTGTGTGCTGCTTTTATGCCTATGTTCATTTTATACTATATAGATAGTTATGAATATTTATTGTTATATTGTAGAAATGTGTGCATTGAAACGTCTGTAAAGTCTCGACGACATTGAAAAGGAGAGTGACCTCAATTGTCTTTTCGAGTATAAATAAAGGTTGATGAGACGCAGGGCTGCTCACCAAAGGCCATAGTGACCAGACGACTCACTGTACCACCACCCAGGGAGGAGCTGCTGCGGACGGAAGCCAGGAGAGGTCTAGGTACTGTAGGTAGAAACACTAGATTTACGGTAAAATATCTATCTATCGAATCCAGCTGTCAGCGGTACCTCCGGCTTGGTCAGTCGTCCGTACTAACGCAATTGGCAGTGTTAGCGGGTGGGAAGCCGGTGGGGTATGTGTCCTGGTCGTTGTAAACTGCAACTCCTACTGGTCGGTCGGGGCGCCTGTTCAGCAGGGAGGCGATCTGGGGGAAATAGCGTGAACCTCTGCACGCGTTACGTTCCCCCAGTGAAACTCCTGCTCGCTGTCAGGTGAAAAGAAGCGGCTGGCGACTCCACATGTATCGGAGGAGGCATGTGGTAGTTCTACACCCTCCCCAGGTCGACAGTGGGGCAATGCGCGCAACGACCAGCAAGGGAATGGGCATAACGACTAAATTGGGATGGGTGAAAAATACAGAAAAGCCCAAAAATAAATAGAATACATTTTTTTAGAAAGATAAAATATATACAGTCTAGGCAGAATGAAAACATTACTAATTATACTGTTTTATACTTTATAGTTTTACTAAAACAACAAGCTACCTTTTGAACTAAGTATTCCCTGAATCTAAAGAATAACAATTATGTTCCTTTTCTTCAACCAGGTCCAGCATTGCAGTGGAATGACATAACACACACAAAGTCATTCAATTTCTCAACTTGTTCCATTTCATTCACCTCAATATATAATATAATATATTCTGTTTTCTATCAGTCAAAATTGTTTCCTATTCTACAGCTGTTTGCTTGTTGTTTTAGAGCCAAATAGGATTCCAGTGTGTTGATTCACTCACTCACACACACACACACACACACACACACACACACACACACACACACACACACACACACACACACACACACACACGCACACGTGCACACACACACACACACACACACACACACACACACACACACACACACACACACACACACACACACACACACACACACACACACACACACACACACACACACACACACAGATGTACAAATGGATGATAGATTATTGTTATCTTGATGCAACCTCTATATAATGACATGTGACAGCTGAAATTCCGCTGGCCAGGCCGATTTCAAGGGGATAATGGAGACATATTGCCCAGAACCTCCCCAAGAAACAAACCTGGCAACCAGTGGGCGGGTGCTAGTGGACAAGCTGTTTACATATTTCAAAGCTAAGCGTCTGCTTAGCAAAGGTCTGAATACAAGCATCTTCTCCTGCTTATCATTTGTACACGACAACATTTTGAGAAATTAGCGTACCGTCTTCTCCAGAGAGAGACAAGAAGATAGATACCGGTTTCCTCTCTGTGCGTTCAGTAGAAAGCTATCTGCATGGCTGCACTTTAGCCTAGCTTAGCACAATGAATGGAAGCGGACATGACGGGTTAGCCTTCGGGAGAGGTGTTAGTTGTACAATGCCTAGGCTAACCGGCCATGTCCACTTCCATTCATTGTGCTAAACTAGGCTAACGTGCAGCCAGATAGCTTTCTACTGAACGCACAGAGAGGAATCTAATCTGGTATCTATCTTCTTGTCTCTCTCTGGAGAAGACGATAAGCTAATTTCCAAAAATGTTGACGTGTTCCTTTAAGTCTGAGTGCACAGTGCTTCAGTCCGCACCTCTGAATCAGTTCCCTATGCATGACACAAACGCTAACCCTGTGAAACGGCCAATCGAAATGCACAAAACCAACACTAACCCCCATGAAACAGCCAATCGAAATGCACAGCCTTCCTCCACCCCCTCTTTCTGTAAGTATCGGCTGAAGTCCTTCAACAGCTATCGGCTTTTTACCACTCACACCAATCAATAGCAGAGCGATTAGGTTGTTGCAGGAGGCAGGAAGCCCCAGACTCCTAATGCTTCTTCTCTGCCAACAGCGGCTTCTCAAAGGAGGCTTTCCAGCAGAAGATTTATTTCAGGGCCCTCTGGGTGTGATGTCATCTGGATGTGGGCTTATCTCGCTGACAAATCCCGCGGCATGATGGGAATAACTGATAGGGGAGCGTCTCCCGATTATCATCAGAGGAACGAGCGTACAGTAGGTTGATCCTCGTAACACGTGAATGATGTTTATATTTATCTTACAGTGCTTGAACAATTTGTCACTTTCGGCACGAAAACAGAAATGAAGCTTTAAAGGAAAACGGTTGTGACCTTGACATGGGATTGGAAGGAAGGTTCCATTCAGACACAGTTATCATTATGATCTACAATCGGTGGCCCCGTAAGGTGAAATACATACAGTAGTTTTATTTATGTGTTGGAGGTGAAGTCATCCCTGTTTTATTCACCATATAAACCAAACTGTTGAGAGCTGTTGCACAGCTGTAATTTGGCCATGAACTGGAGACCTCCCATCATACACACATCTAGCTCTATGAAACCTCTGCTGGGGTCATACTGGAGACCTCCCCTCATACACACATCTAGCTCTACGAAACCTCTACTCGGGTCATACTGGAGACCTCACAGAGAACATGAACGGCCCTTCTAAGGTTTCTCTCCTCCACATTGCCCGTGGTGCTTTTTCCCCCTATTGCTAGGTTTTAGTGAGTTTTCCCTTACCTTCGCTTGGGGTATATCTGGGAGGCATCAATACTTTTACCAACTAACTTGCATTTTTCCGCGATCTGATTGGCCACTGACGTTTCTGGTCATGTGACATCTGCGCCAATCGTGTGACGCCTGTTTCTATCACTGGTTAAGCTTAGGCACTCTTTCGAAGTTGGTTAAGGTTAGAGTTTGTCTTAGAGCAGGGCGATAGAACACCAGCCCTGATTCCAAACTCTAACCTTAACCAATTTCGAAAGAGTCGCCTACGCTTAACCAGTGATATAACTAGGCGTTAGGTAGTTTGCAGGCTGTTAGAGGTGGAAATAGGCGCAGAAACAGGCATCACACGATTGGCGCACATGTCACATGACCAGAAACGTCAGTGGCCAATCAGATCGCAGAACACGAACGCGGAACTGGAAGTTTGTTGATATAGACGCGTCTGGGAGTGTTGCATTAATTTATTTAAAAATGTTTGGACTTCATGGTGTTTTTGTTTTGTTCTTGATTTATTGTGATGTTTCTTCTTGACTTGTTTAAAGAAGACGTGTCCGGCCCATGGGGACATTAACGTGTGTCGTCGGGCCACGAGCATTAACATCCCAACAATCCATCCCATATTTTCCAAATAGTCAAATCTAAAATAGGCGTTTTCACAATGACAGAACGTTACAGTCAACTTTGAAACACTGCCTCTTAAACAGCACAACTGACCCCACAAGGTTGCTGTGTTTTAAAAGCTGTGATTACGTCTTACGATGCCCACCTGGTCATACATATAAGAGGGAAATTTGGCTGCATGTTAAGCAACGAAAATAGCCGGGTGATTATGTGGAATCTTAATTAAGTCTCGATTGAAGTACAAATTTAATTAAACCAGTTTGACATTAGCCATGGGCACAAAATGGTATAATTTCCCCCCATTATCCTCAATACAATGACCCAATCAATGACACCCTAGGGCAGGGGTCAGCAACCTTTTTGACATGAAGTGTCAGTTTGAAATATAGTTGTAACTAGTGTGCCATATCAACAATATTCCATGCATCGTAATATTTTGTTCTCATAATCAGGTATTTTTTATGAAAATGTTTACATTATTACATCATTATTGTTATTGTTATTATTAACAATATTATTATGATGGTTGTATCAACCCTAAATCTGAGTTGGGGGGGGGGGGGGGAATGCAATGCAGACAAACAGCTGCATACAGTGCGACCATTTCACTCACATTTGCCCATTCATTTTTGGACACATCCAAAATGCCATGTGGGCTGCCTCCACCATCGGTGTGTGTACTGTACGTGTGCTGTACTGTACGTTAAACAAAACGAAAGTCTTTCTCTGGTCTGCATCCCCTTAACAATTGTATGTATTTAGCTGTACTGTACTGTACCCATTTTGCAATCTGTTAATAACGTTTTCAATCAATCAATCAATCAATCAATCAATCAATCAATCAATCAATCAATCAATGCTGTGTCGTAGCTCCACCTACAGGCCTAATGGAGAAAACCACAATGTGTGAATGAATGGGTGAATGTGAGGTATAACGTGTAAAGAAGTTTCGATTGATCGCAAGACTACACTGTAAAAAAAAACAATAAGTTACGAGAACTTAAAAAGATTGAGTTCAGTTACTGTGCATTAAGGTTTTCAGTTTTCAATCCATAATAAGTTAACAGAAAAATAAGTACACAACCACATTATTTCAACCTAATAAAACTATGTTTATTGTCATTGTTTAGAGAACACAAGTTGACTTGGTAATACTCACATTTTGAGTAAAAAGAAATGGCGTTGCCCTATCCCTTTTAACATGTGCAATGTTCAAATGAAATCTAAAAATAAAGAATACAAAGTAGCACTTTATAATAACACCCTGTTATAATACATTTATAAGGTATTTGTAGATAATGAACTAATCATGAACAAACCATTTATATACATTCATAAATGATTATTAAATCATTTATAACTATATTTGTATAACAATTACAAAGTATTTATAATGCATTAGTGGATAATGAACTAATCATGAACAAACCATTCACATACATTCATAAATGATTATTAAATCATTTATAACTATATTTGTATTACAGATTAGTTCTACATTATTTATAACTCATTATCAACATTGTTTGTACTTGATTTGTTCATCATTAAATAATGTTGTTTAATGTGTAGTAACACATTTGTAGATGCTTTGAAAAATGGATATGAAAAAACTACTATACTGTATCTCCATTTATTTTTCATGTTCAACAAATGATTTGTTAAGACATTCATAAAACAAGAGTATCTAGAGAGGAAGTCTCACGTGAGTGAGACTTGACGTCACGTGTGTTGCCGTCTGTTTGAATGGAAGCATGATACATGCAGAACCAAGTTATCCGTGCTGCTCCTGCCCCACGCTTTTAATAATGTATGAGCAGGTTAAACACCTTTTTTGTTGGTAAATCTATTCCATCATTTCCGACCTACAAACAACTCTTATATGTTGTGTAGACGTACTTGATGTGGTGGGCGCTAACGTTACATTTGTTCCTAATGTGTGCTCAGTGCTCAGTATATTGCGGTATGTGATGATGACACGACACACAAGAGTAATAATTATTTTTATTTTCAGGCTGTATCGGCGCCTATACAGTCTGAAAATACAAATAATTATTTGTGTCGTGTCATCATCACAGACCGCAATATACTGAGCACACATTAGGAACGTCTGCACAACATATAAGAGTTGTTTGTAGGTCGGAAATTATGGAATAGATTTACCAACAAAAAAGGTGTTTAACCTGCTCATACCTTATTAAAAGCGTGGGGCAGGAGCAGCACGGATAACTTGGTTCTGCACACACACGACACGCACGCTGTGCATGCTCACACACTAGCAGCCACTTTAATACTCTAACAAGAGCGGGCACACACTCATGCCGCACACACGCACACTTATGGCCAAGAGGAAAGGCCACTTTAAATTAGTATAACAACAGGAACAGTGTATTGCACTACTAAAGCTACCTAGCATGTCCTATATGCTCTGTAAATAACTATGTACAGATACCGAGAGATGTCACACCATGTTACCTGTTACCTGTTCATTGCACAATGTTGTTTTTTTATTGGATTCTATTATATGTTGTACCACTGTATTGCACATCGTCGCGGGCAAGACCACCCGCATTTCATTGTATACTTGTATGCCGTGACAAATAAAACTCTTGACTTGACTTGACTTGTATCGTGCTTCCATTCAAACAGACGGCAACACACGTGACGTCAAGTCTCACTCGCGTGATACTTCCTCTCTAGATACTCTTCAATACCTGGTCAGGGTACTCCTGGGTCCTAGTGCCCCCCCATGTTACACTATATGTCATGCACATGTATTTTATATGTTAATAAAATTGCATTTATCTTTAGTCCTAATTCTGTCACTGTTTGATGTCACAAAGAAGGGTGTATCCGAAAGCTGTCTACAACATTTGTAACATGTTGTAAACAAATAATTAACTGTATTATACATTTGTTAATGATGAATATACTTCACTTTAGATTAGGGCACACAATAGCATCTGCAAATGATCTATAGATGTTTTATGAATGTCTTAATAAATCATTTGTTGAACATGAAAAATAAATGGAGATACAGTATAGTCGTTTTTTCATATCTATTTTTCAAAGCATCTACAAATGTGTTACTACACATTAAACAACATTATTTAATGATGAACAAATCAAGTACAATGTTGATAATGAGTTATAAATAATGTAGAACTAATCTGTAAATGTTATACAAATATAGTTATAAATGATTTAATAATCATTTATGAATGTATATAAATGGTTTGTTCATGATTAGTTCATTATCTGTCAGGATGGAGGTAGGTGAGTTCCAATTGTTGTAGGCAATCACAGAGACGGAGAAGGTATACTCTTGAACAGGTTCGACTTTAATAGTAAAGAACACAAAGAGTAATACTAGGATACTATGCCAAGGCAAGGGAAAGAGAGAATAGATAATGGAGCTTAGTGGTGGTCCAGAACTTGAACCGGCCACGTTATCTCCGAACGCCTATAGTGAAGACCTGACGAATGACAAGCAGAGGAAAGGAATGTTACATAGCCACCAAATACCAACATTCCACACACACCCCCGTGACAGCCAATCAGAAGCCAACCCCTAAGTGACAGCACTAAATGACAGGGAAAAACAAGTGACAGCAATCAAGTGACAGATGACAGAGAAGGTGGGTGGTTCCCGACCGTAGTCAAGAACCAGAATCGTAACAATTATCCACTAATCCGTTATAGATACTTTGTAAATGTTATACAAATATAGTTATAAATGATTTAATAATCATTTATGAATGTATATAAATGGTTTGTTCATGATTAGTTCATTATCTACAAATACCTTATAGATGTATTATAACAGGGTGTTATTATAAAGTGCTACCGATTACAATTAGTTGATTAATCCCACTGGTCACAATGGTGACTGTAATAATGTTTTTGTTATAAGGCTCTGAAAATGTTACTGAATGATGTATCAATGTATTTCCAGCTAAATTTAAATAATAAAGGGTCTCAATTAAATATGTGTAGTGTCACATGACCAGAATACAGCTCAGAACACAGCTTAGAACACAGCTCAGAATACAGAACACAGCTCAGTCGTCGCAAGGTTTAACTGAGGCTAACGTTAACATGATGGCACACACACACACAAAGCACACCCTCCTCCAATCCCTCCACCGGAGCAAGGCCAGAGAGAGAGAGAGAGAGAGAGAGAGGGGAGAAAGCGAGAAAGAGAGAGAGAGAGACGTTCAAGTTAACATGCAGCCCCATGTGTAGGAAAATAAACAGCTGCCTACCTGTCGCTGTCAGTGAGATCCCTGGCCCTGTTTTGCTTTACTGAGCTCCGTTATCTGAGGGCTGTAGTTGGTCACTTTAAGCTGCACACCAGAGCATCTTTTAATCCAGCTGTTTGCTCTTCTCTGATATTTACTGACATTTCGTTGATGCGTCGCTCGAGACTTCGAACTGACATGGGGATATATTTTATCCTTGATTTGATTGTCTCTTTGTTTGGCAAGCCTTCAAACAAAACATCTGAGCTACAGAGAAAAGCCTCCTTGATATACACGCCATCAGTGAATGGCTTTCCACATTTCGCAATGCAATGAGCAATGCGATAGCTTGCTTCAGTTGCGTGGTTTTTAGCAGTCGTGAACACTTTGAGGGTGCTGGCTTGCTTTCCATACCTGGCCACGGCACGTTTAATCGATTCTCCCTTATCCGCCTGAACTTTGAAACTTTTTTAATGCTTCGTCTCAAAATGGCGTTTCACACCTGACGTTCGGCAAACTACATTTTCTAAACATAAAGTACACACAGCACGGTCCTTCTGACACACAAACCCGTAGTCATCTGTCCACGAGGGCTGGAATGCCCAAATGTCCTTTGCTTTAACTTTCTTAGCGGGGTTGCCATCATGAAAGAATGGCACATACAGAATGCAACCGCAGCACTGTGTGATTACCTGGGAACTGCGCGCGGGCGCGGGAGGCCAGCTGACTGCTGACAGCTGAGCACCATGGGAACAGCTGTATAGCTGTCATAGGGGTGTGAAAAACAGTCGACTTACAGAAAATAACCTGTGGGAGGATTTCAACAAGATAAATGCGACAACAGTGCAAAATATTTCACTATAATATTTCAAAGCGAAGTAAAAAACAAAAAAATTATAATAATATATATATATATGTTTTAATGCTGCCCCCAGTGCCAATGAAAATGCTCCCGCGGGCCAATGCTGGCACGCGTGCCTAGGGTTGCCGACCCCTGCCCTAGGGAGTGACCTGAAAACACTAATAAAGGTTTTATTTCCATCTGTAGAGCCATTCAATCAGGCCAGTTGCTCAGAAAGGTATACTCAGCAGAGACAGATAGCTGGGACCGGAATCCCATTGTCTCCGCACCGGAATGGCCTGCACACCACAGAGGGGTGATATAGTTGCTAAATGAAAATGTTTCAGCTCTGCACAACGTTGCTCTCATTGCCCTAATGATGTTTATTGTAGCTCTGATCGCTCCCACGGCTTCAATGTGAATAAGGATTTTTCAGGAATGAAACACTTAAGGTCTGTTATGTGTGGATGTGTGTATGCTCGTGCGTGCATTTTACTGGCTTTTAAATACGCATGTGCAAGAGGGCGGAGCAGCATAGCCTGCATTCCTTTGGAGTATACTATTATGATGTCTGACTATGTGTGTACTCCTACTGCACATTATGTACACTATGATGATGTCTATGATGTGTGTGTACTTATTCCTGCTGCACATATATGTACACTATGATGATGTCTATGATGTGTGTACTCCTACAGCACATATATGTACACTATTATGATGTCTATGATGAGTGTGGACTCCTGCTGCACATATATGTACACTATTATGATGACTATGATGAGTGTGCACTCCTGCTGCACATATATGTACACAATTATGATGTCTATGAGTGTGCACTCCTACAGCACATATATGTACACTATGATGATGTATATGATGTGTGTGTACTCCTGCTGCACATATTATGTACACTTATGATGTCTATGATGAGTGTGTACTTTTACTGCACATATATGTACACTATTATGATGACTATGATGTGTGTGTACTCCTACAGCACATATATCTACACTAATATGATGACTATGATGTGTGTGTACTCCTACAGCACATATATGTACACTATTATGATGACTATGATGTGTGTGTACTCCTACAGCACATATATGTACACTATTATGATGACTATGATGTGTGTGCACTCCTACAGCACATATATGTACACTATTATGATGACTATGATTCTATGTTGATGAGGCTGCTTTAATTTACTCCTACTGACCATTGTTGTTTGAAAAATATAGAATTGCATTATCTGCAAATTCCAGCTAAATATTATCATGAACCAGTTTGTAGCATATGCTGTGAAAAGTTGCACACCAATTTCTGTGACTTTTTGGGTAATGCCATGGTTAGGGTTAGGTAAGATTATGGTTAGGGTTAGGGGCGGGGTCTACTGTTCATTGCACAATTCATAGGAAAACCAACAAAAATGGAATGGCCTGCTTCCAGATAAAGAGGGAAATCTTATCTTTTAAAATAGTTTTACTAAACTGTATGACAACTTTTGATATGTTCATGAAAATGTTACCGCAATGAACCCAACAGGAAAATCACTGCAGTTATAGCCATTTCTGGCAACCTACTGTACCAAACATTCCATTGAAATGAGCATTCACCTCACATACTGTATCTGTCTGAATGCACCCCCCCCCCCCCCCCCCGCACTGACATGCTGGAACACTCACTCACTCTCTCTCTCTCTCCCTCTCTCCCTCCCTCCCTGGAGGAAGGATCTGGCTGCTGAGGAAGGAGAGAGGGAGAGAGACGATTGGCGGCTTGTGTGGGTAGGTGTGCACCCCCCCCCCCCCCCCCCCCCCCCCCCCGAAGAGGAGCAGGAATAGAGATGACTGTGTGAAAGGAGGTGTATTGAGTCAGAGAGGAGCAGGAATCAAATCAAATCAAATGTATCTGTAAGACCCGACAACACACGTTAATGTCCCCATGGGCCGGACACGTCTTCTTTAAACAAGTCAAGAAGAAACATCACAATAAATCAAGAACAAAAGAAAAACACCATGAAGTCCAAAAAAATCTCAAATAAATAAAATTAATTAATGCAACACTCCCAGACATACCCCATGCGAAGGTAAGGAAAAACTCACTAAAACCTAGCAATAGAAAGAAATGCACCACAGGCAATGTGGAGGAGAGAAACCTTAGAAGGGCCGTTCAAGGGGGGATCTCCCTTCTTAGATGTCGGTGATAGTAGTGTTGCAATAAAACAGGCGAAACAGTTGGTAAGCATGCACACATCCGTGCAATGAAACACAGATAAGTGCATGCAATAGTAACTGAACATTTTGAAAGATTGAAAAATAGAGCTGATGGCGGATCTATTTGAGGCCATCCTCCCGGTCATCATCACGGGACGTCCACCACTCCGGTCATCACCACGAGACAGCCACTCACAGGGAGACAGGGAGAAGGGACAGGCGTTAGACAGTTTGCGTGATTGTGTTGGGCAGACATAGCAATAGATACATGTGGTAAGCATATGAATAGAATAGTGTAGTAAGCATATTATGTGAATAGAATAGAAGTACTTAACCCAGCAATGAACTCAACGTCTAAACCACGTTGACAGACCATGGACAGAAGACGGTAAGAAGCTGATCCATGGCATCGGTGGTGCACGTAGAACAGTCACTGCAATCTTGAATAGAGATGACAGGTGTGTGAAAGCCAGGACGTGTATTGAGTCAGAAAGGAGCAGGAATAGAGATGACTGTGTGAAAGTGGCTGCTGGACGCCGTCCCGGGAATTCTTTGGCAGCGACGTGCCATAATGCCTCTGTCCCACTGTGAGAAAACAAACAGAACATACGGCTGCGTTCACATGATTCGATTTGGGGTCAAAGGTCAACACGCCCAGCACACATCCACACCAACTTACTCTCTCTTTCTGTGTACTTTCACTCTATTTGTCTCTTTCACACACAAACACACACACACACACACCTGTACCCACACAAACCAACCGTCTCTCTCCCTCTCTCTCTCCCACATACAACGTCAAGATATCTCAACAAATACTCGATAAACAGCATAATGAAGGATAAGGTAGAGGATATTTGCCAGGCCATCCTTAGGGAAGATCTGATGCTGAATGAACGGATAACCAGGCTTCTTGCAGTGCAGAGTGGATGAGTTGGACAGGTGTGGAATCTCCATCCATCAGCGTATTTGCACTCTTTTATAGTTCTTTTATTGAAAGCCTCTTAACTTTTTCTTTTATCTGCTGGTTCAGTGGCCTATCTATTAAAGATAGGAACAGCCTACAGTATATTGTGAAAGTGTGCTCCAAAATAATTGGAGTAAAACAGAGACCTATGTTCTCTCTGGACGGACCAGGTGGTCAAGAAGGGGACGAGGATCACAAATCAACCTCTCCACGCTCTGTTTCAGCGGTTTTCGCTGTTGCCTTCTGGCCGCCGTTATGACGTTCCACCAAGTAGGACCAACCGCTATGCCAAATCTTTTGTACCCTCGGCTATCAGACATTTAAACACAGACAGTAGTCATTTTAAGTAGCCTTTTACACTTAGTTGTCTGTTTTTACTTTTACTGGATTGTGTATTGCATGGAATGTTGTTGTTGCCGTGCTGTCATTGAGATGTTTTTGTTTTTGTTGTTCAATGTTTTTGTTACTCGTGAAGCTACAAATATGAATTGCCCCACGTGTGTGTGTGTGTGTGTGTGTGTCTGTGCAAACCTGTGCGTGCATGAGGTTTCTCAAAGCAGACAAAATTTCAACAAAGGCAGACTTCTAATAAACAAAACACATCCCCAGTTAATTCTCTCTCTCTCTCCCTCTTTATCCTTGAGATGACAACACATCTTCCTTCCAATATAATCCCCAAAAATACTGTTGCAATTAAGCGGTACCGGTCCTGTCGGGTGGAACAGGTTAAGTGTTCAGAAGCACTTTAATTTTTTTATGGAAATAATCATTCCTCTTCTGTTTGTCATTTGGCTTTATGGTGCCAGAGAAAGACAGAGAACTTCCAGAATGTCAACCTGTAGAGTGTGCAGCATCTCTCTTTTTGGGTTGTTTCTGCTTATTAGACAGCATAGTAGCATGTAACAGGAAGCATGGGGGAGCGAGAAGGGATGTCATGCAAGAAAGGTCATGGACCAGGACTGAACCCACGACATTGTGACATGTGTGCTTTACTGTAGTTTGTTCAACCACTAGGACACTCCAACATTACCAGAGCTGGTGTCTAACCCAGGTTGAAATAAACGCTTGATAGAAAATCTAAACATTGAGTTCATATAGACGTCAGACTTAGTGTGCTCGCGCATCAAGCAGGCAAAAAGGAATGTATCCTGGCCAGAACAACAGGGCGACTACATTATTTGCATTTGTTAGTCATGCTAGCAATGTAAACATACATGTTTTTCAGTTACCACCCACAACAGGAAATACAAAAAACAGTCAATGTTCACAGAGTCTTCCACCGCAAGGATGGATCAAATCGCAAGTGGTTGACCTACTGTGAACAGTCCCACTCATTGTACTGCACAGTCTGCTTTGCTTTTTCAAAGCCCTCATACACCAGTGCATTTGTCAAGGGTGGCATGAATACCTGGTTGCATGTTTATTTGAGAATAGAGGAGCATGAACAAAGTGTCACCCACAGACAGAGTGCAGATGCATATTTCATGAGAGCCAGCAAGGCAGACATTGAAAGCTTATTAAGCACTAAGCAAATGTCAGCACACCAAGAACAGGTGCGGAAAAGGCGTCAGTCAGGTGCTAGAGCGTGTGATCAATGTGGTCAAAGTGATCGGTGAGCGTGGACGTAGTTATAGGGCTCACCGGTCGGAGGCAGCATTTCACTTGGAGGATGTGGCCAGTGATCATGGTAACTTCCTGGAGCTCATACTTTTGCTATCAAGTATGATGCATTTTGTATTTTATCTTAGTACTTTTATCATGTCTATTTTATTTTATTTCTATTCTATTTTATTCTATTATTATTTGTATTTTTTGCACAATCGAAGCGGGCATGGCCACCTTCATTTCACTATATGTCTTGTGTATGTGTAGCACCTGTGTCACTAACAGTAACAGCTGTTCGCCACAGACCAGTTCTAGATTAGAATGAGGAGAGGAGTGATATACCCAGTAAAAGGAATAGTAGACCAGAGACAAGGTTATAACAGTGACCGGTATTTATTCTTAACAGCAGCGCTATAGCTAGACAATTGCAATACATACAATGAGTAATGTGAGGTAGTGTGAAATATCCCTTTTTAGGTTCTTTCTCTAACCACTCCTTCTTTCAGGAGGGTTAGTTCGATATCATGTTATAGGTTGATTGGATCAACACATTTGGTTCGGAACGACTCCTTCTCTCAAGAAGGTTAGTTCGGTATACACGTCGGAAATAATGACTGTAGGATGAAAGTCTCTGAGGTCACAAAGATCAACATAGTTAGGCTTTCTGACCTCGCCAGAAAGATGAGTCGGCATCGAGTAATCTTCTCTGGCCCCCTGCCTGTAAACCGGCATGATGATGAGTTCGTGAGTAGGACAGCTTCTCTACACCGATGGCTGGAAAAATACTGTAAAGAACAGGGCTTAGGGTTCGTGGATAATTGGTCCTCTTTCTGGGGGCGCCCTGGCTTGCTGAGAAAGGACGGCGTGCATCCTAACATGCAAGGCGCCTCTCTCTTATCTCGCAATATAGACAAGATTATAGCTTCGGGCTGACAGCCACCCCACAAGCATGCCAGGGTGCAGGCTCTTAGCGAGCCTGCTAGTCATGCTAAACTGATGGACCCTGCCAATCCTTATACCTTTCTTGCTCGGTCCCTCCTCCACCAGGCTCCCCACTCCTCTCTTTCTATCTCTACCCCTAAACCTGTATACCCAATCAAAACTAGAATATCCCGTTACGCTCCGCTTTACCCAGCTCGTCCTTGTGCGATAAACCATGCCAACTTAATTGCGATTAAACCTACCCACATGGCTGAAAACCGTGCTGCTAAGTATACAGAGAGTGTGAAGGTTGGCCTTATCAACATCCGCTCTCTGCCAACCAAAGCTCTTTTGGTAAATGAACTGATAACAGACCATAGTCTCGACCTATTTGGCCTCACTGAGACATGGCTTAAACCTAATGATTTTCTGCCCTTAAACGAGGCCTCACCCCCTAATTTTAGTAGCTCCCACATCGCACGCACCTCCAAGAAAGGAGGCGGAGTTGCTCTAATTTATGACTCTAAGCACAACTTTACATCCGACGCAAACTGTAAGTTTTCCTCGTTTGAGGTGCTCCTGTTGCATCCCTCTCCACCCAACAGAAAGTGTGGCGGTCTGATTCCTACCTCCACTGCATCCTTTGTAATGGCTGTCCTATACCGCCCCCCAGGCCCTTACACCCTCTTCCTAGATGAATTTTCAACTTTCATCTCTGAGCTTGTTATGCGCTCAGATAACATTTTAATTGTTGGTGATTTTAACATTCATTCCAATAAAACTCTAGATCCCCTAAATAAGGCTTTTACCGACATCATTGACTCTGTCGGTCTCATTCAAATCGTTGACCAACCCACTCACAGTGGTGGGAACACCCTTGACCTAGTCCTAGCCCGCGGTCTCACTGTGTCAAATTTGACCGTCTCCCCCTATGTTCCTGCTCTCTCAGACCACTACCTCATCAAATTTCAAATTGATCTGACGGTTTCTCGCCCAGACAGTGTAGAATCCTACATGAGCCGTCGTATTAACGCCTCAACTGTCCCAATTCTAGTTAACTGCCTACCAGATACCCTCTCTCCCTTCCTCTCTTACTCTGGCCCCCTTGATCTCTTTACAGACAAACTTAATGCCGCCCTTCGTAGCACCCTCGACATTGTCGCTCCCCTTAAACCTAAAATTAAACGTGCTCCGCAAAAACTAACTCCCTGGTTTACGGAGGAAACGCGATCCTTTAAAAAGGCTTGTCGCAAACTTGAACATAAATGGCGTTCGACCAAACTCGAAGTATTCCGCCTCGCCTGGAATGATAGTTTACGTAACTACAAAAAGGCACTCTCACTTGCCAAAACCTCTTATTTTTCCAGGCTCATAAATGAAAACAAAAACAACTCAAAGTTTCTGTTTGACACAGTTGCAAAACTTACGCAGAAACAACCAAGTGCCCTAAACCATGCGTTCTCGGCTAACGAATTCATGACATTTTTTACCAAGAAAATTGACCTCATTAGAGATGAAATTGTTGCTTTACTCAACAATCAGAGTCCCTCCCAACCTTTGACGGGCATTCCCCCTGACTTTGATTCCAGTCATACGCTATGCTGCCTTGAAAACGTCTCACTTAGTGCCCTCTCTAAACTGGTTGGCGCGGCTAAACCTTCAACATGTCTGTTTGACCCTCTCCCAGCAACTCTCATCAAAAAACTCTTCCCAACTCTAGGCCCTGCCCTACTCAATATCTTCAACACCTCTTTGTCTACTGGCGTGGTGCCCCTGGCCTTTAAATCAGCCGTCATTAAACCATTACTTAAAAAACCGAACCTCGACCCTCTAATCTTGAAAAATTACAGACCTATCTCCAATCTCCCATTCCTATCCAAAGTGTTAGAACGGATCGTCGCAACGCAACTTACTGACCATTTATCAAACAATAATCTTAATGAATCATTTCAATCTGGCTTTAGAGCCTTACACTCCACCGAAACGGCGGTTACCAAAGTCACAAATGACTTACTGCTCTCTCTTGACTCAAACCTCACCTCTGTGCTCTTATTGCTTGATCTCAGTGCAGCCTTTGACACTATCGATCACTCGATTCTTCTAGGTCGGCTTGAGAACCATGTTGGCATTCGGGGTCTCGCACTAGCTTGGTTTAAATCCTATTTAACTGATAGAACACACTGCGTGGTCTATAATGATTTAACATCTGAGACCCTCCCAGTGCAATGTGGTGTCCCACAAGGCTCTGTCCTGGGCCCTTTGCTATTTTCGATTTACATGCTACCCCTCGGCGATATCATACGCAAATTTGGCATAAACTTTCATTTTTACGCTGATGACACCCAATTATATATACCTATTAAGCCAAATGATTCCTCCCAACTACAAAACCTTGAGGCCTGCTTGCTTGCCGTCAAAAAATGGATGTCGCAAAACTTTCTACTCCTTAATGCAGATAAAACTGAGATGTTAATTGTTGGCCCCCCAAACCACAGAGGCCTGTTTCAGGACATCTCCCTCAACTTTGATACCTGTCATGTATCCCAGAGCTCCACCATAAAAAACCTCGGAGTCATTTTTGATTCCTCCCTCTCATTTAAAAAATGTCACCAAAATTGCATTCTTCCATCTTCGTAATATCGCAAAAATACGCCCCATTTTAACTCTGGCTGATGCTGAAACCCTGATTCATGCTTTTGTCTCATCACGTCTGGACTACTGTAATGCACTTTTTTCAGGCTTACCTAATTCAAGCATCAAAAATCTTCAACTCGTGCAAAATGCGGCTGCACGGATACTAACTAGAACTAGAAAATTTGATCACATCACACCAGTTTTGTCCGCCCTACATTGGCTTCCTATCCAAGCCCGCTCTGACTTTAAAGTGCTACTCCTCACCTACAAAATTTTAAATGGGCTTGCACCGCTCTATCTATCTGATCTCATCTCCCGATACTCGCCCGCTCGTGCTCTGCGCTCACAAAATGCGGGGCTTCTATCGACCCCTAGGGTTAAAAAGAAATCCGCCGGCCACAGAGCCTTTGTCTACCGCGCTCCCTACCTGTGGAACAAATTACCTGCCGTCATCAGGGGCGCCTGCTCTGTCGAAGCTTTTAAATCCCTGCTTAAGACTCATCTTTTCTCTCTCTCCTTCAACCTACCTTGATCTCACCTGGTCGGGGACTGACCTTTAGATTAATCTGTGTAGTTTAGTTATGGTACAGGGTACTACATGGTACCACTGGGTAGTTTACTATAGGGTAGTTTAGTTAGGGTACAGGGTACTACATGGTACCACAGAGTACTACTTGGTACTGCATGGCATTACAGGGTACTACATGGCTTACATAGCTCTACATGGCACCACAGGGTACTACATGGCACTACAGGGTACTACAGGATACTACGGGGTACTACATGGCACTATGGGGTACTATAGGGTACTACATGGCACTACGGGGTACTACATGGCACTACAGGGTACTACATGTCTGCTCCTTTGCAGCACCACAAACATGGGAACTCTCTAACTCTTCCCCCCCCCCCTCTCCCCCCCCCCCCCCCCCCCCTCCCTCCCCCTTCTCTCTGAGTACCCGTCTCCTGGCGCTGACCAAGGTGATGGATGCCTCGGGGTCTTGGCCAAGCTTGTAGTGACTGCTCTGCATGCACCTCCGAGGCATTGGATCAGTTATTCACCGCCGTCTGTCCGTGGTCCTGTCAACTGATTAACAGACTGTTAACAGATTAACAGTCAACGCGGTTTCATTGCTGGGTTAAGTACTTCTATTCTATTCACATAATACGCTTACTTCATATATCTACTCCATTCACATATATGCCTACCACTTGTATCTATTGCTATGTCCGCCTACTACAATCTCATGAGCTGTCTAACGCCTGTCCCGTCTCCCTGTCTTCCTATGACTTGCTGTCCTGGAGTGTTGACCGGAGTGTTGGACGTCCCGTGACGAAGGCCGGGAGATTGCGACCCCCTCTGCGTGCCCCCCTGTCTTCGGAGGTCTCGTAGTGGTGACCGGAGTGCCGGATGTCCCGCGATGATGTCGGGGAGTTCGCGACCCTCTCTGCGCCACCCCCCTTCCCCCTGTCTCCGGCTGTCCCTGAGCAACGACCGGAGTGTTGAATGTCCCGTGACTAAGACGGGGAGGACGTGACCCTCTTGCGCCGCCCCTGTGCCTCAAATAGATCCGCTATCAACTCTATCTTTAATCTTTCAAAATGTTCAGTTGCTATCGCTATTAGCTCTATCTTTAATTTTTCAAAATGTACAGTTGCTATTGCATGCACTCATCTGTGTTTCACCACACACATGAGTGCATGCTTACCAACTGTCCGTCTGCAACACTACTATCACCGACATCTAAGAAGGGAGATCCCCCCTTGAACGGCCCTTCTAAGGTTTCTCTCCTCCACATTGCCTGTGGAGCTTTTTTTCCCTATTGTTAGGTTTTAGTGAGTTTTTCCTTACCTTCGCGTGGGGTATGTCTGGGAGTGCTTGCATTCTTTCATTTATTTGCATTCATCTAAAAAATGTTTGGACCCTATGGTGTTCTTGTTCTGTTCTTGACTTATTGTTATGTTGTCTTCTTGACTTGTTTAAAGAAGACCTGTACGGCCCATGGGGACATTAACGTGTGTTGTCGGGCCCTATAAATAAATTTGATTTGATTTGATTTGATTTATCAGGTTCTAGGTTGATTGGATCAACACATTTGGTTCAGTTCAGACGTCTTTGAGGTTATCATTAGCTAAAAGCTAGGTTTAAGGTTGGACATTAGATGTATCCCCTTTTTCGTGAGTTAACTCGTTATCTTTTCTTCTGCAAATGCAGATCAGTAAACTTTATATCAGTTTATCATTTCACTTCGGTAGGTAAGTATTTAAACATATTAATTTAAACCTTTAAGTGTCCAGGGAATGCAAGTACCTTATTAGGTGCAATAACCCTTTAAACTCTTCCTTTGCAGGTGTAATACCAGCAAAGTACCAATAGAAATATTTCAATGTTATAGGAATGCAAGTACCTTATTAGGTGAAATGACCCTTTAAACTATCTTTCTTTACAGGAGAACCATCAGCGATTCAACTATAATCAATGTGTTATCAATGAGATTCAAATATTTTATTGGGTGCATTGGCCCTTTAACTCTCCCTCTTTACAGGAGAGGTATCAGTATGCAAGTATCTTATCGGGTGCATTGACCCTTTAACTCTCCCTCTATACAGAAGAGGTAGTAGTTCAAGTATCTTATCGGGTGCATTGACCCTTTAACTCTCCCTTTTTACAGGAGAAGTATCAGTACCCATATATACAATGTGCATCAATCAAATATCAAAATACAATATCAGAATACAATATCAAAATACAAAAGGTGAAACGGGGTCAAAAGCCCTTGGAAGTCCTTTTGTTCAAGTTCAATCAGTTCGTATCATAGAAAAGGATAGTATGACCTTCATATCCTTGGAAGTTCTTGTGACTCAAGTTCAATTAGTTCGTTAATTCCTGATCCACTTCCTCACTGGGAGTGAGGAAGGCGATTCACAATCCTACCCGATTGTTGAGGCAACAGGGGTAACAGATCAGGCTCCTGGGTATAGCCCTGATCTATATCTGAGGTTCTTTGGGTTGGCCATCTTGTGTCGATCCGGCACACCGCCTCGTCTCGCGTGGGCACACGTGATGAGTGGTGGTCGGTCGGGACTCCTGGGAACTCTTCCCGAGGGTGGAAAAACCTGGCCTGCATAACAGGCATTCAGAAAATAAAAGCTATTTATCATCTTTCATTGCTTTATCATCTTTCATTGCTTTTAGAATGGATAATCAATCAGGCTACTTTTGGCTATGCTAAGCTAAATTAGGCTACAATGTCACAGCAAGTGGGAACATCCATTTGACTTATGCTAAATTAGGCTAAAGTGCACTAGCACATGGAAACATTCCACACATTCCATATTAAACTCTCAAAAGCAACCGAAATGTATAGACCATACAGCACATCAATACAATTATAAGTACTTCTGAAATGGTTTCTTTCTAGTTTTCATTTAACCAAATTGAGCTTGGAGCTTCGCTAGCATGACTCAGGGTGAAGCTACATTGTTAGCTAGCAATACAGTTTGCCGACGTATTGAGCTAGCAATATTATACATTCGATAATGAAACAGCACAATATTGATGAAACTCACCAAAACCGTCTTTGGAAGTGGTATGTTCTTTAACAGCAACAACCTCTTCGGTTTTGTAACTGGGGGAATCTTTTATGACTGTTTGATAACTATTTCGTGGTGCTACTTCATTCCGGTTCTATCAGCATTCAGTATCTGCGTCAGTCTCCGTCAATCTATGATCTCCTTCTCCGTAAGGCGAGGCGCGAACTGCTCACCTAACTCGCGTTCTGAGGTAACTTAAAGGGGCAGTGAGGCAATTCAAAGGATTTGGTCAAAACGTTGTTAACCTCACATGAATATACATATAACCAAATAACATTAACTATTTATGTTCTTACACAATAGCATTAACTATTTATGTTCTTATTCAATGGCATTAACTATTTATGTTCTTATAACTAAATAGTTATGAATCTGAAACCTGGGTTACATATGTATGTGATGAATAAACCTCTTTAATCTTGATGTGTGTCTGCAAGAGCATGTGAGTGACTGCAAAAGAAAAAGCAAGAAGTTACATGACTCTGGGGATAGAGGAGGAAGAGGGTCCCTTGTTACCCTACTCTAAAAAACGTCTGTCCATGATGTTATTTACACCATCAGCCGAGCAATCAAGGAGACTATTGCAAAAGAAGTTAGGGAAGCAGGGATGTTTTTGGTGCAGCTAGACACGACACAAGACGTCACTTCCCAGGAAAAATGTTCAGTCATACTTCGGTATGTCACCGATGCTGTCCATCAAGTGCATATCTGGTTACAGTATGCAAATCTTTTTTATCTGGCGTTGGCAGAGTCTACAGCAGGTGTGATGCAAAGTGCAACACTTTTTTCCGTTTTAAATGACATTGCGGTCTTCATACGGGAATCATACAAACGGATGAGCACCTGGGAGCAAGTGAGTGAAGACCCACGCCATAGGCGACTGTCTCCAATAGGGGAAACACGCTGGTGGGCCAAACATGACACCCTCATGGATTATTTGTTGAGCTGATTGCCACACTGACAAACATGGGACAAGATGCTTCCCTCAAGCCCCACTGCAAGAGTCAAAGCGGAAGCCTACAGAGAGTCTCTTCTCAAATATGAGACCATCCTGTGCGTTGGTCAAAATTGTAATGAACAGTACGTCTTTCACTACTATGCACTCTGCTACAAAGGGATTTATCTTGCCTATATTACTACCTACTACAAACAAAACCTCAAAACTACTATGCTAATATGTCTCCACTACTATGCACTCAAGACTGTAGCACTCAAATTTGACACCGTTTGATAAACAATATTACTTACCCTTAACTGGCAGACGTCCTGCTGACTTGTTCCAGAACTTGTATGTCACTTTGGACAAAAGCGTCAGCTAAATGTAACTGTAAATGTAGGGGCCCTCCCTTCAAAAGGGCTCAGGGGAGTGTGGAGAGTCAAACCCCTGACTGGCAGCATTGCCTTTTGTTTGGTCCCTCTTTCCCTTTTGTTTTTTTACGTTCCCTATTTTTCCCTTTTCTTTAGGAGGAGGGAGGTCTAGTAGTTCTCATGGCTTTATTTCTGTAGTTTAGTTAAGAGAAGAAATCTTTATTTGTACCACACATTGCTACATTGTCATGCAGCGAACACACACATGCAAGATGGGCGTAGGAACATAGGAACACACACATTTCTTTGGCTTGCCGAAAATGCAGCTGGGAGTGGGAGCAGACGTGGGCTGCGGCATTGGGCCGCACCCGGGGAGCAATCCAGGTGCTCCTGTCAGTCTTCGTCAGGGACACGAGTCACACGACAGTGTTAGTGATCTGTTCTGCATGTTTTTCCATTGTGTTTATCTCTTTTTGGGAGGAAACCCTTGCGAGCACAGGGAGAACATGCGAACTGGCAACCCAGGACCTTCTTGCTGTGAGGCGACAGTGTTAACCACTGCCCCAAAGTTCTTGTTTTCTCTTGTTTTATTAGTTTAGGATATTAGTTTATTAGTAGTGGGTCTGATGGCCCACTGCATGGCCCAGGCTTCTCCATCCCAGTCCTCCCTGCTCTTGGGGCGACAGTGGCTCAGGCAGAGCCAGTCGTCTGGTAATCGGTTCCCGGTTCGATTCCCACTCCTCCTGGGCAGCGTGTCAAAGTGTCCTTGAGCATGACACTTAACCCCTAATTGCCCTCGATGAGCAGGTTGGCTCCTTGCATGGTTGCCTCTGCCATCGATGTGTGAATGTGTGAGTGAACGTGAGGAACAAAATTGTAAAGTGCTTCGGATGAAAGCGCTATATAAATGCACCATTTAGGTATTTTTTATGTTTATAAATTAATTTCCTCAGTCGAGCCAATTGTGTGCACTATTTCACAATTAGCCGCACCGTTAACCAGCCGGCGCCATGCTGCATGATCAGAAGCCGGTCCAAATACTTTTAACTTTCCATTTAATTAAATTAATCTATGAAGAACAAATGTAGATGAGACAGATGATGGGAGACTGGATTGATTAGTGTACGCCTACAAATATATTGACAGATTCCAGTCGTCACACGGAGCTCATTTATCATGTAACCATGCGTCTTCCCTCTAAACGCACTGATGTTGGCACTCATCCATAAGGCTACTGTTAGAATATTGCAGGTTTTATGCTAATATAAGACTACCCATAAAACTATCTACAGTATCTATACTCTACCATATCTATAATCTATCCATCTATAATTCCATAGTGTAAATGACTTAAACAAGTGTGTACAATCAATTATTTACTGTGTTGGCCCTGTATTCTGATGTGTGCACACAGGGAATGTCAAATCCATAGGCCTACATTCTTGTCAGGAGACGAGAGTCTGTGTTCTAATAATTTTGAGCTCAGTTGTAATCCAATCCTACCTAGCTGACCAATACCTGTTTATTTGGTTTTGTGTCAGTCTTGTTTCTCTGATCCTATTTCTGAAGATGCATTTCCATTGGCTAATGGACAACATAAAAGTCATGAAGTAACAATAAATGTTCATATGGCCAATAGATTTGATATTATAGTGTATTTTTGATTGATTAGTAATAGTTATTTCAACAGTATTATAGCATTATTCAGAATGGCTAGTTGACCACTGTTGACAGAATCCGGCTATAGGGTGACAATAATGTGGTCAAGAGGCATGGTTTCTATCTTTAGCCTTTAACTGGCGTGGTTTATTTATTCACATGGTATGAGCAGCAGTTCTAGAGTTCTCCTCTCACTGAGAGGCTGGGGGGAAAGAGGTAGAGTAGGAGGAGACATCTCTATTTATACTCGCCACCTGGTGGTGTTCTTGAGTGGCTCCGCCTAGAGCGCCCTCTAGTGGAAACAGTTATAAATGCAGTTAGACAGTTACTAACAATCCTACATAGAACCTCTGACTTCAACAACCACAGTTTGGCTTGACCTTTGTAAACCTGATTAAGTTGACACACACACACACACACACACACACACACACACACACACACACACACACACACACACACACACACACACACACACACACACACACACACACACACACACACACACACACACACACACACACACACACACACACACACACACTATCTCACCCCCACCCAGGAACCAGTTTTGTTGTAAACCTGATGAACGAGAGAGACACACACTAGATGCATGTGACACACACACACACACACACACACACGAAACTAAAACATTGAGGACCCACATACCGGTGGAACAAGATTACCCTCCACACAGGAGCCAGAATGAGTGAATTACCATGTTAATGTCTAGAACGAAAGTCAGCCTTTGTGATCAAATACATGTATTGTCATTATGCTATGTGGACCAGTCGACTCCAGTACCAGGTACGGGTGTCGAGAAAGTGTTTAAATACTGAGCAGTCTCGACATTAGAACACACTGGACAGAACCAAGTTTTCTTTGTCACTCTGAGAGATTATTTGTATCCTGTGAATTTGCTGTATTCTACCGCTGATGCCCTGCTGAATAAATCAACTGGAGAAATCTGAAAACCATTGAATTTCAACCTGTATCCAGCATCCACTTTCTTGCCCTGAAATTGATCAGTTGCCATCGTTGTTTACAAAGTCACAGCTGATTTGTAACATCAGTCACTTGTTACTTTCTGCTCCTGGCAGAATCTAGAATGTCTGCCCGTTGAAAATGACCACATTTCAACGTATTGTATACCTGTCTGTAATTTCACACTGATTCACTTCTTGGAATAAAACCATTGAGAGATGTTCTACCTTTCATTATTGGATATGATTGACCATGACAATTTGGATATTGAATATAGTCAGATATACGAGTCAATTTGGGTGAAGGCCCGACTGGATTATTTATCATTTATAAGTGAGGATTATTTCACAATTAGGAGGAAATACCTTACACTACCTGTTGTTATTTATTCAGGAAACAAGCCTTTCTGAGAAGCATGTGGGAGAGATGCACTGCATGGGTGGATTACACAGTCATTTTGGGTTTTTTTACACATGAGCCACAGGTCTCCCTGTATTGACCATTTGGTTGGTTCAATTCTGCATATCTAAGCTTTTTCCTCTCATCATTCTCCACTGAATTTATTGAAGAGAGCCGGATCTCTTGGCTCCGTTCCTTTCCAAGAACCATTCAACATAACTGATTGTTTTTTTAGGGGTCTTAAATCAAAATATTTGGTTTATCAGCAGAATAATCACTAGGATAATAATAAGATAAGATTTGGATCAGATTCAAACGTAGATACTTAAAAGCCCCTGGAAACAAAGCCTCAAAGCATTACAATGTATGTATGATATCCAACATGAGTGTGATATTAAGCGTCCACCAACATTTTAATGAAAAAATATAGGCTTATATTAAGGTGACAAGACGGACCTGATTTACAGGGACAGCCCTGAATGAAGTTATCTGTCCTTGATCATATCATGTCCCAGATTATAAATATAAAAAATATATAGCATTATCGCATTATAGAAGGCACAAGGGGAAATGAGATTGTAAATGAATCATGCTTGTTGTTGACAGAATCTGGCTATGGGGGCGACAATAATGTGGTCAAGAGGCATGTTTTCTATCTTTAGCCCTTGGCGTGGTTTATTATTATTCACATGGTAATGCAGCAGCACATGAGTTCTCCTCTCCGTGAGAGGCAGGTGGGGAAAGAGGTAGAGGGGGAGGAGACATCTCTTTAAATACTCGCCACCTGGTGGTATCATGAGTGGTTCTGCCTAGAGCGCCCTCTAGTGGAAACAGTTATATATGCAGTTAGACAGTTACTTGCAATCCTACATAGAACCTCTAACTTTAACACTTGTTGCAATGTCGGATTAAAAGAAACACTTGAGTGAAGTGAATGATACAATGTTGCAGCTTTTGGAATAAAAACAACGGCTCTCATTCGTACCAAAGAGCCGCTCAAAAGAATCGGACTGCTTGCGAACGTTACGTCACTATCACTATCTGAATCCTCCAAGGAACCATCGATTGTATAAAATAAACCATCTGTTGACTAGCAGACCATAACTTATTATAAAATAAAGTTCTCATAAAATTTACTTTTAATACAAATATTAGATAGAATAATTTTTGTATTAGTTTGATGGATAAAATGTCTTCACCGCCTTATAGTGCTTATAACAGTGTATATGTGTGGCCTTTCCTATTACTATACTATTGAACTTGTTTTTATATACAATGTATGATGTTTATACATCTTTCAAAGTGTGTCTTTCTGTTCCATTTGTGCCTGTATGTTTGTGTGTGTGCGTGCATGTTGGCGTGTGTGTGTGTGTGTGTGTGTGTGTGTGTGTGCATGCTCATCTTGATGTTGTCGGGCTGTTCTTGTCCTCAAGGTCTGGGCCAACAACAGCCAATCAATGTTAACCCTTTCACTGCCACACAGCAGCCGGTTAACCCTTTCACTGCCACACGACAGAAGGTTAACCCTTTACTATCACACAACCGACGGTCGAGGTTGATTGAAAATAACGTTCAATCAACGGGCTGAAGACAACAGTAAAACGAGCGAGTTGTCATGAGGTCAACATTCACATTATGGACTGAAGACAACTGGTACCAGCCAAGCTGGTAATAAATCAATGTTGACATGAGATCAATAGTGAGATGATGAGGCTGAAGACAACATCAATTAAGCTGCTAATGAAGATATGTTGACATGAGGTCAGCATCGATATGATAGGCTGATGACACCATCAGTTAAACTGAATAAAACAATGTAGACTTGCGTCTAATACATAATAATCACAATCCAATCACACTGAATTATAATTATAGTTATAATCATGCATAGATGCATGGTAGGATTTTTATAGTGGCTAACAGTACTCATACGTTTTTCATAATGACTTATAACATAATGTAAACAACTTATAATTACAGTAAAATATCACGTTTGTGGGGATGGCTTGATTTTGCACTCGCGCGGTCAGGGCTGCATTTTTCGAGGATCATCCAATACACCATTAGAAAGTATAATTTGCCGCCTCTCGATCGCCACCACACTCAACCAGCTGCGTGCTTCGGGTCTGGAGTTACATAACGATATATCCGGCGAACCTCATTTGACAAGCCGCTCTGTCAAATGACCACATCCGGTTGTGAGCAGTCTAGAACTGACCAATCACTGCTGATGGCGAAAATTATTGATCACCATTGTAGGCAACAAGTGTCCACTCCAAAAGAGACTGCAGCCGAGCGGGTGAGACTGGGGGAAGGTGGTGAAAGTTGACGAGGAAGTCCGTTGTTGTGACTTGAGTGTCAGAATTAATTGAAGTGGATTGCCATTTTGGATGTTCACACTTTTTTTTTGGTACACACCAAAACTTGCTCAATCAATAATTTTTGTATGGATTTTTCATAAATTTGGACCTGTCCTACATAAGACTTCAGGCTATGGAACCGCTGTGTTTTCCAGCTACTACCTGTAACTCTATGTTGGAACTTAAAAACCGGAATCTGGCAACCACTAAACAGAAATGTGAGTACACACAACTTTTACTTCAGCGTGTTCAAACCTCTGTTTCTCTACTACTATAATATCTATAATATAATTTTTTTTGGATGACAACAGCACTGAGGGTAGGATGATTTAACTGAATATACTGTAACTTTAGGAATTGCGTTCTGTAAATCTTAATCAAAAGTAGTTTCACCCCAGCTGACTAGAGACTGGAGGTGTGGCCATCTACAAGGGCCTTTTGTGACAGGTGTCAGACCTCAGTAATTAGTGATAGATTTAAGGGTTGCTGGGTGAGTGTCAGCGAAGCGTTGAGAACAAAGAGAGACAAAGAGGAGTTTTCCTACTTTCCTAATTCCTCCTCTGAGAACTCAAAGTGCTAAGTGGACCATTAGCCTATCTATTACTCTAATCTGAAAAATTTTCGTTTCCCTCCCACTCTGCTATTTCTCTACCTCTCTTCCTCCCCTACTTCACCTTTCTTCCTGCTACTCTGACACCACAATGTGCCTCGTACCCATCTCAACACTCTGCTCCTCCAGACCAGATTCAACCCACCCACAAGTTTGGTAGCAACCCGGCTAACCAAAGCGTCTTTATTTCACCACAGGATAGAGGCCTCTGCCAAGAACCTTCGCAAACTGCATGCTACCATGTCCTCCCTCCTCACCCCCCCCTTTGCCCCTCCTCTCTCTCTGCCGAAGCCTTCGATTTATTTCAGAAAAAGTGGAGAACATCCGCAGCTCCTTCTCCCAAACCCCAGACATCATTAGTTCCCATTACAGAGACGCTGAGACCTTGACACTGGTAACGTCGAACCGTCCCACTACATGCCAGCTGGACCAGTTACCCTCCCCACTCCTCCAGACCATAGCACCAGACATCCTCCCATTCCTAACTGCAACCATCAACTCCTCCCTCAACTCGGGGGTGGTCCCCACCTCCCTAAAACAAGCCAGAGTCACACCGCTCATAAAAATAAAACATGAACCCCACCGTCATAGACAACTATCGTCCGGTCTCTCTTCTCTCCTTCCTCTCTAAATCACTTGAACGTGCTCTATCCAACCAACTTACTGATTATGTAATCAGTCAGGCTTCAGGACTGGTCACTCCACAGAGATGGCTCTCATAGCGATCACAGAGGCTCTTCACTCAGCAAAAGCGAAAGGCCTCTCCTCTGTCCTGATTCTCCTGGACCTGTCTGTAGACTTCGACACAGTCAACCATTAGATCCTCCTTGCGTCCCTCACATGAATGGGAGTGGCTGGCTCTGTGCTGACATGGCTGACATCATACCTCAGCGACCGCTCCTACCAAGTGTCATGGAGAGGGACCCTGCAGATGGGTGTCCTCCAGGGCTCCGTCCTTGGACCCCTCCTCTTCTCCCTTTATCATTACATTATCACGTCTCATGCCTTCTTGTATCATTGCTATGCCGATGACACTCAACTCTTCCTCTCTTTTCCTCCCTCGGATATCCACATATCTGAGTGGATCTCGGCCTGTCTGTCCGACATCTCTGCCTGGATGACGTCCAACCACCTCAAACTGAACCTAAGCTAAACAGAATTGCTTCACATGCTGGCCAAATCCTCCCCCCTGACTGACCTTTCCATCACAGTGGAGAATGTAGCTGTGGCCGCATCCCCGACCACGATCGTGCGGCAAAGGGAACGGCTCCCACCTACCTCTGGTCAATGGTCTCTAACTCCACACCCTCAAGACCTCTACGCTTTGCATCTTCTGCCCGCCTCAGACCCACCCCTATCCGAGCTCTGGGAGGGTCATCAAAGAGAAGCCGCCTATTCTCGGTCCTTGCCCCACAATGGTGGAAGGAACTTCCCACCAGTTAGAACAGCCGAAACCCGATCAATCTTTCGCCATCGACTAAAGACACACTTCTTCAATTTCTGAAATGAAAGAGAGAAAGAAAAAACACATACTGTCCTAATATACTAACCTACACTGTAGCACTCAACACTTTGATGAATATTGTTACTCAGTCAGCTGATAGAGTTGTACCCTTCCTGCTGACTTGTCGTACAAAACGTGTAAGTCGCTTTGGATAAAAGCATCAGCTAAATGACAAAATGTAAATGTAAATGTAATACATTAGCATTAGAGTTATTTCTTTATTGACTTAGCAACTTCAGAATGTTTCAAAAGAGACCACGTTCATGCATGTGCTATAAGTATAAAGTATAAAGCTAAGCTTTGCAAAAAAAGTATGCAGTCGTCAATTTTTTTTTTTTTTTTTTTTTATGTCCCCGTTTTGGGGGTGATGCTTAAGGGGTTAAGCAGCCCTGGGTCAAACTAATAATTAGGCCCTGGATCAGAGGCGGCTGTGTAAGAGGTATATTGTTTAATTAATGAATGTAGATAATAAATATAGGCAACTTTTGATTGAATGAAAACTGCTTTGGAAAGCATTACTGTCTATTATTATATAATTCAGAATACAAAATACATTGGGTGTTCCATTGATAGCATGTTATAGATGTGCATTTTATTGCTTATGCCTGGTCAGAATGCTATGAAAGCAATGTGAAGAACCGCATCATCAATACACAGTGCACTGTCTCTCTGTGTATCTTCTCCCCTGTTTCAGGGACATCACAGATGCACAACACACCTGTTGTGCATCAAAGTGTTTTACAACACAGGTTAAATCCACACACACTGGAGACAGAGCTTCTGACATGGCTGCCAATGGTGGACTTCCATAAACCCGCCGCCGTGATGTCATGTGGGTCATGTGAGGAGTCCAAAATGCTGTGTGTGTGTCAGTGTTTTAGTACTCGAGTCCGAGTCCTGGACTGATTTTCAGGACTCTTGACTTGGACTTGAGCACTGATGACTCGGACCTGGACTTGGACTTGAGCATTGACGCCATTCGGACTTGGAATGTGCAGACGAGGAATAGTTATTTATAAAAAAGAAATGAATAGGCCCTAATAATTTTTCTTAAGATATTGATGGCTAGTGCATTTGTTTGGCTATTGTGTCACAAAGTAAATAAACTCTTTTTTAAATGGTGACCGCTGTGTCATTTGTGTTTAATGTAGACCTTTTTTATTTGTATGTCAGCTCTTTGACTGCCAGAGTGGAGTGGACACGGACTAGGGTAATGGGGACTGGACCTGGACTCTAAACAGGCTCTTCTTTGGTGACTCAGACTTGGACTGAGACTTTTTTTTTTTTTTATTATTATCTTTTTCCCCCCTCCTTTTTTTCCGATTTTTCTCCCATCCCACTGTTAGTCGTTATGTCAATTCCCAACCCCCTTCCTGGTTGTTGCGCACACCCCCCCTACTGTTGGTCCAAGAGGCCGGAGACTGTCACATGCTTTCCTCCGACGCATGTGCAGCCAGCCGGCAGCCAGCCTGGCAGCGCAGATTGTCACCGGGAGAGTGTAACGTGTGGAAGGTCACACTACCTCCCTCCAAATCCTACCCTCGCTGTGCAGGCGCCCCGACCGAACTGTAGGGGTCGCTGTCCACAACGCCCAGGACCCACCCATCAGCTTTCCCACCCCTAACACTGCCAATTGTGTTAGTATGAACGACCAGCCAAGCTGATAGCAACGCCGAGAGCTGGATTCGAACCCAGCGTCTCCAGCGTTGATGGCGAGCACCTTGCCCACTACACCACCTAGCCGCCCGGGGAATTGAGACTTGACTCGGACTTGAGATTTAGTGACTCGACTACAACACTGGTAGAACACAGTGGTAGGCTGCACCCACACACCCACTCCCTCTATCCTCTTTTCACATTGTGAGGGGAGAGGCAGAGGGAGGGACACACAGACAAAATAATTCAGAAGTGTAATGTAATGGTCCATTAAGGTCTCCCTTCGTATTCAGTCAACCCCCCCCCCCCCCTCTCCCTCCCTCATAGTCAATTCATTTGGGGTCTGGAGTGGAAAAACGCTTGCCATTAACAGCTTTATAATTATTCCAAATTAATAAAAAAAACAATGGTGTTTTATTGTCGCAGAGGATAAAAGGGGAGTCGTTAAGCTCACTGGCGATGTGGAGATTTGTACACCATTAGGCACGCTGATGGTTACAGTACAGCTGTGAAAACACATGAGACGTTATAGCCCATTGCTGCTGCTGAGAGAGGAGACGGGCAGATTTGCATGATTGCGTTCACTATAAGGTAATGTGTTATGAACCCAAGCGGTGACTGGTGGAGAGGAAAATGTCTCTGCTATTGACAGTAGTATGTGATACAATAGCTACACTACATGCCAGGGTTGGGGTTGCTACTATAATAAAGTCATGTACTATAAATTGTTTGTTAGGCCTGCTTCTCTTATTAACTGCACTAAAATGTCTATTGAATTTCCCTTGGGATCAATAAAGTACTCCTATTCTATTCTATTCTATTCTATTCTATTCTATTCTATTCTATTCTATTTACTAAGCCTCTTAACACATCCAGTGCCGTTAACGTAGAACTACGTTTCTGTGGCCCAGCTGAGTGAGTTCTGGCCACGTCACAGAAACGTAGATCTACGTTTTTGCTTCGGTATTTCTTTTATTCGCTATTACCATTCATAATTCATCGGGGCACCTTGTACATGCTGTTCCGAGTGTGTCTGAGCTGGCATACGGTCAATACCGCCCTCTAACGCCTTCGGCCGCTATTACACTCCATTAGAAACGATGTAGTTTATTTTCTCTACCGAGCTGTGGCGTGGGGGCGGGTCCTAAACACTCTGGCAAAACAAGCGCTTGTAGGGATGGCTTGGACAACTGACCCCGCCCGCCCGTTCATGTGCAATACCCAATAACGTCGGAGACAGGATCGCTGTGGTTAACTGGAATGGCGATCAGATAATTGGATACTTTTTTTTGCATTACATCAGAGACCAGGTAAGAACACTATTTTTTTCTCCCGCGATCGAAGCTGTCTGTGTGGACTGTGTTGTGCTGTTTACCGTTGGTGGCAGGAGGGGGAGGGGGGAGAGGGGGGAGCGCCGCGCTCCAGGGCCCATTTCATGTATGCACGAGGAGACAAAATACCAATAATTTAGCATTGATTTCAGGATGATTAGATAATCAGGCGAAAAATGACAATGTGATAACAAGTGGATTTCACTAAAACGCTATTTTCGCGTATTTTCCTGGGATTACTAAGAATCACCCAAATTATACTCATATTCAAAACGGTATAAAACGGAAATGTACAGATGAAAAAACAATCTGTTTTCTTGCATGTTGACCAGAAGCAACTCACTGACAATCAACAGCGTTATTAGATCCATAGCTATAATATAAAATATAGTTTTTAGCAGTGCAAACACGCCATTCTATCCATTAAATTGAACGCTGGCACTGAAGGCCCACAGTGCCCCTTACTGCCTGGCAATCAAAGTGTTAACAGGCACCCATAAAAGTGGCAATTTTTTTACTTAGACTTGAGGACTGCATACTTTTATTTGCAAAGCTTAGCTTTATACTTTATACGTATAGGACATGCATGAGCCTGGTCTCTTTTGAAACCATTCTGAAGTTACTAATGCAAAAAAGGAAAAATCACTTTTAGTGCTAATGAAATAGAGTAACAGAGGTCTGAACATGAGTTGAACTTGAACTTGTGTACTCAAGTTTTTCTGTAGTGGTTGCAATATCCCAAAAAGAACCTGACCAATTATTTTCGCCATCAGTGGATGATTGGCATTTCTAGACCGTCGGGAGTCCGGGGTGGAAAAATGCAGCCCTGAGCTGCTAGACGCTCGCAAAGTGCCGTGACTTGCCCAGCTTGATTAGATCCCAGAGTGGTGCAGTGGTAGGCGAGTGCTTAGTCCAGTGTGCTACCTAGCCACACCTTATGCCAGTGGCGGCCGGCCGATAATGGGCGCTAGAGCGCCGCCCTCCCTGGTTAAAAGAAGAAGAAGAAAGAATTATTTGCGAGGAGGAAGCAGCCTATTCATCCCCCAGCCGGGCCGGCGCCTAGCCCCCTCCGCTCCGTTTTCATGGGCGCTCATTTCTTCTCCGCCGTAATTGCGCATCTCACAGGGCAAAATGCAAATACGTATAAATAAATACATACGAAGTTATTCACAGATTTCTCATGTTTTAAATCCAACCACTGAGCAACAATAACGAGATAACTCGCTTTAGTTGAATCCCGCCAGGTGGCAGTATCACATCACATCCCCCCAAACAACTAGGGACTCGACTAGTAGGTTGCGAGCAGCTGTGAGCAGCATGTGATCGCCTAGAGCGAAATATTGGATATTATGAAAAAGACTAAATGGATTATATGGATGATGATTATGGACGATAAAGTGCGTTTCCACCAGACTATAAAACTATAATCAAACTGACCGATGACGAAACATTTTTCGGCTCCGTCTATAGACTGGCCCGAGCAGACTAACGGATGAGGGCTACCTAACGTTATATGTATTGATCCTGTTCTGATTCAAGACACTTGGACTCGAAGTGAGAAATGAAGTACCTCTAAAACAAAGGTAACGTCTATTTTATCAAACCCCCATCCTAAAACATGCGTTTGTATGATCGCAGCGTCAGAAAACTACCCCCCCCCCCGCCCCCGGCTTTGTGAAGAAACATATGGTTGTGTTTACCTTTGACCTGGCAATAATATAGGTTCCAGGCGAGCAGTCGTGAGATTTGCGCATACGCTGCACAAAACACACTTTATCTCACAATCTAGAAAACCAGCCTGGATTATTTTGAAATGGGGCGATGTTTAGCGTGGTATAGCACACAAACTAAAGTATGTAGAAATAAACTGTTGGACTATAAATAGTGCCTGTCAAATGAGCCATACTATTGTCTCCATAGCTATAATATAGAATATACAATGGGTCCGCAAACATCGTGAAAATGGTCAACAACGCTGGCGCCAGGGAGTAAAGATGGGAAAACAGCGTGGCAGTCAATGAGTTAATAAGCAGTCCCTCTTCATTCATTCATCATCATCATTTTTTTTTGCTTTATTTCGGACAGGCCCGACAGAGAGGAAGGTTAGGAGAAGACATGGGGGAAAGACATGCGGCAAAGGTCTCCGGGTCCACAGCTACGTGGTGCGCCACCCAGGCGCCCCCATCCCTCTTCATTCAGTGGCACAACGCATAACATACACACTGTTACGTTATTGATAGACCTTTGCCCTATGGCGGCACAACAATAACCCAACGCACAACTGTGCGAATTTACTGGTGAACGCTCGCTGCATACACTTTCCAACCTGAGAGCCCCAAATGCTCTCTGTTTTCCCCGCATACACTTCACAGCCTAAACAAGCTAGTAACGCAATGCATTTACACAAACCTTAAGGGCCCACACTTTGTGAAGAAAATGTACTATAGCTAAGCTGGCACTTTGAAATAATAAACCCCCCGTTGCAGTGCTGCGTCGTGCCTAGCGAACGTAGTGGCCCAAAAGGGAACGGCCCCTTCACTCAGTTCTGAGCTTGTTACTGAAATCAAACGGGTGATAATTCCCAACGCTGAAAGTGCGGAATGCACCTTTAACGAACCCGCTCGCACGTGAGAGTCTACAGCCACGGCGTGAAATATTCCCGCATACACAATGTCTGAGTCATGCTAAGTAGTCTGTACGTACAGCCGCGGCTGGCTCAAGCACGCATAATGCATAATGTCTGTGCCCGTTCGACAATAAAATGGTCCAGAAAGACCGTCACCTGGTACACAAAGGCAGGGTTGAGCTGGCGGTCAGTAGGTGGTCCGGAGTGATGCAGTAGACGACCATTAGGGCTTCTTCATAATGAGTTATTCTCTCGTTGTAGCACGGAGAACGCGACACGCTAAGCTAATATACTAATTAAAGGCACTTTAGCTAAGTTAATAGTCGGGGGGGCTAACCTACCTCTCCGACTCACTCTTTATACACAAACTTGACGTTGTATTCGCATGACCATCTGTCGACCGTCCTATTCTTCATGCGTCGACTAGACACTATACTTGGTAGTATAAACGTACGGCATGTTGCGTTAGACACTATACTTGGTATTATAAAACGTATGTTACCATTACACTTCTTTCTGAAAAAATACTTAAATGTTTCTTAAACTGCAAGCAAATTGTTAAGATGTTTTTAGCTATATATGTCACAACTTCAGTCAGTCTTTATTTAATATGTTCTCTGTTTGCTGATATGAACTCCCCTGTCATTTCAGACCTGGACACCAAGCCTGCCCCACTCATACACACACACCTGCCCCTCATTAACTAATCAGCCCTTCAGGACCTGTTCAGACCTGTTCAGCTCCCTGCCAGATTGTCTACGTGCCTTACCTAGCTATCCAGCATTTTGCTATTCTGATTCATCCTGCCTGTTTCTGCAATTTTGGATTTCGGACTTCTCCTCCTGCCTGCCCCCTTATTGGATTTGTTTGCCACATGGACTGATATTGACCCCTGCTTACACTTTACACTGCTCCTGCCTGCTCCATAACTGGATTTATTGTTCTACATGGACTGTTATACTGGTATTGACCCCTGCTTACTCTTTACACTGTTCCTGCCTGCTCCCTAGCTGGATTTGTTTGCTACATGGACTGTTTTACTGCTATTGACCCCTGAATTACTCATTAAACTGTTTCTGCCTGCCACATCTGAACTGTCACCGTGTCGTTGCTGTTGGGTTCTTGTCAGCCATACTGTGGGCCGTTACAATAAAGTACTGTTACTCAATATCATTTGATTACAAACATCTTAATGAATTTTAGTTGTAAATAGGGAAAATGTCCAGAACATCAACTACATTCTGTGAAATTAGAGCAATTGTATTAGCTCAAGATGTATTTAAAAATGTGGCAGACATTCACTCTTACAGATGTTGACCAAAGGACACCTGATCTGTCAGTAGTGATGATTGTATTCATGTTTAACATGTATTAAGAGTTTCAAATTGTACACTATTTGTCTGTAACATAGTTGACAACTTAATCAGTTAAAGTGTCTCTTTAAATTATTCTTGGCAAGTAGTAAATATGTTATATTTGAAAGGTCTGTTATAAGTAAAATCAAATTTATTTGTAAGGCCCGACAACACACGTTAATGTCCCCATGGGCCGGACACATCTTCTTTAAACAAGTCAAGAAGAAACATCACAATAAGTCAAGAACAAAACAAGAACACCATAAAGTCCTTTTTTTTTTTTTTTAAATAAATGCAAAATAAAATGCAACACTCCCAGACATACCCCACGCGAAGGTAAGGAAAAACTCACTAAAACCTAGCAATGGGAAAAAATGCACCACAGGCAATGTGGAGGAGAGAAACCTTAGAAGGGGCATTCAAAGGGGGATCTCCCTTCTTAGATGTCGGTGATATTAGTGTTGAAGTAAAACAGGCGAACAGTTGGTAAGTATGCACTCATGTGTAGTGAAACACAGATAAGTGCATGCGATAGCAACTGAACATTTTGAAAGATTAAAGATGGAGCTGATAGTGATAGCAACTGAATATTTTGAAAGATTAAAGATAGAACTGATAGCGGATCTATTTGAGGCAAAGGGGTGGCGTAGAGAAGGTTGCATTCTCCCGGTCTTCATCACGGGACGTCCAACACTCCGATCATCACTCCGAGACAGCCACTCACAGGGAGACGGGACAGGCGTTAGACAGCTTGCGTGATTGTGATGGGCGGACATAGCAATAGATACAAGTGGTAAGCATATATGTGAATAGAATAGATATATGTATTAAGCATAATATGTGAATAGAATAGAAGTACTTAACCCAGCAATGAAACCACGTTGACAGACCACGGACAGAAGGTGGTAAGAAGCTGATCCATGGCCTCGGTGGTGCACGTAGAACAGTCACTGCAATCTTGGCCAAGACCCGGACACATCCACATCCATCCAAAACAAACAGAATTAACAGGATGCTAAGGAGCATCAGAGACCATATGCCTGGGTGAAGAGGTGGGTTTTCAGCAGGTTTTTAAAGTGGGCGAGAGAGTTAGCATTTCGGATGTCCATGGGGAGGGAGCAGCGACACTAAAAGCCCTGTCCCCAATGGTCCGCAACCTGGCTTGTGGGATGGTGAGTAAGCCTGTGTCAGAGGAGCAGAGATTCCGGGAGGGGGTGTAGGTGTGTAGAAGGTCGGATAGGTATTGAGGGGCAGTGGTGTGTAGGGATTTGTATGTGAGCAGGTCGCAGGAGGATCTTGAAGATGACATGAGATTTTACAGGAAGCCAGTGAAGGTGTATGAGGGTGGGAGTGATGTGCTGCCATGGTTTGGTGCGGGTGAGAACCCTGGCGGCAGAGTTCTGAACGTACTGGAGCCTATCCAGGGCTTTGTGGGTCACCCCGGATAGGACTCCATTACAATAGTCCAAATGGGAGGTGATGAAGGCGTGGATGATGGTCTCAGCCACAGAGTCTGTAAGTGAGGGCCGGAGTCTTGAAATGTTCTTGAGGTGAAAAAAGGCGGATTTAGTGACAGATTTGATATGGGGGATAAATGAGAGTGTGGAGTCCAGAATGACACCTAGGTTGCGGACTTCTGAGGAGGGGAGAATGGAGCAGCCATAGATGTCATATAGAGCAGCCATAGATGGTGAGGACTAGATCCCCAACCTTCCTGAGCAGTGCATTGGAAGCACAACCATGACCTCTGTTTTGTTCCTGTTGAGTTTGAGAGAGTTTGATGACATCCAGGTTTTGAGGTCATGCAGGCAGTTCAACAGGGACTGGGGAGGGAGCTGTGTGGAGGGTTTGGTGTAGACATAGAGCTGAGTGTTGTCGGTGTAACAGTGGAAGTTGAGGCCATGTTGGCAGATGATCTGGCCAAGGGGAAGCATGTAGATTATGAAAAGGATAGAATCTTGCAGTACTCCTTGGTTGACTGGGGCAGGGGGGGATCTGGAGTTGTTGATGGTGATGAACTGTTTCCTGTTTGAGAGGTATGACTGGAGCCAGGAGAGAGCTGTGCCGGTGAAGCTGAGGTAGTCAGACATGTGGTCCAGAAGGGTAGTGTGGCAGACTGTATCAAATGCAGCAGAGAGGTAGAGAAACATTTGAATGTTGATGTGTCCGGAGTCAGCTGAGATGAGGAAGTAGATGGTGATTTTAATTAGGGCAGTCTCTGTGCTGTGATTTGCTCTAAAACTGTATTGAAGGGGTTCATAGAGCTCATGGTTGGACATGTGTTGGTGTAGTTGGGCGACAACTGCTCTTTCCAAGATCTTACTGAGGAAAGGAAGGTTGGAGATCTGCCGGTAGTTGTTGAGTTCATGCTAAGCTAATCTCACTAAATATGGGGAACATGTGCATTTTAGTGCCGTGCGCACCATTTATTTCTGGTTCTACTCCATGAGAGATTGCTATGCACTCTTTGAGTCTTTCGAAGAAAATGTGAGTTTTTAGTACCTCTTCTTCCTTTAATGGAAACCCTGTCTGGAGATTTAACTCAAAGTTAAACTGTAGGACAGTAAACTGTCTCTCACATCATTACATCATAACAAAGCCACAAGTCTACTGTTTCTGTTTCAGATCACCTGGAAGGTGTTGGGTGGGGGAGGGCTTAACTCTAACGGTTAGAGACCAGCGCTCTTGTGAAAGGTCCTCTTTCCCTTCCTTCCCTCATCCAATCCCCGCTGAGCGCATGCTCCCCAAGCCGCCTGCATTAGACTGTTGCGTTGTTGCTAATAATATAGCCTATATTTTCATTTGACAAAATGGGCAACATACTACTGCAACGCACTGCTTGCTGGCCTCCCGGCCACTGCCACCAAGCCTCTTTAACTCATTCAGAACGCAGCGGCCCGCCTGATCTCAAACCTACCGAAGTCGGCCCATGTCACCCCACTTCTTAGGGACCTGCACTGGCTCCCCATTGCTGCACGAATCCGCTCAAGGTCCTCGACCTGGCATACCATGTGGCAAGGGGAACCGCTCCCGCCTACCTCCGGTCAATGGTCGCTTTGGATAAAAGTGTCAGCTAAATGACTAAATGTAAATGTAAATGTAAACAAAACTCATAACCTTTTGTATTTTATCTTAGTACTTTTATCATGTCTATTTTATTTCTATTCTATTTTATTCTATTATTATTTGAATTTGTATAAATTTGGCCATGGCCAACTTCATTTAGCTATAATGTCTTGTGTATGTGATGAAAACTGTCCCACATTTCAATTAAATATATGAATGTTTGATAAAGACTCAAGAAATTGTATCTGAATCCTTCTCTCTGTCAACATCACCATACAGTATGTAGCTTGCCCCCCCCTGATTACGCAGATTGAGTCAGACAGAAATGGATGCAGTTGAAGCTGCGTTTTCTCACGTTGCACGTAACTAGACATTAACCATCTAAACTTTAGATTCTAAAGCCTGTTGCGCCCACAGACGACACTAGACTGTCACAGTCCCAGACTGAGCCGTGGCTGGGGCAGTGGGGACAAGATGAACAGTGGTCTCCTGCCACCCTCTAGCGGGCACAGCCATATGGTGCAGTCCATTATATTGTTGTGGTTATCGTCACGGTGACCAATTGCAGCCACTCTTATTGTCTGGGACCAAATACGGCCACGCCCCACTCCCAGCAAAAAGTGGGAATCTCTAGAATGGGTTTGGGGCGGCGCTGTATACGGAAGTAGCTCTCAAGGTGACGATTAGACAACACTTTTTTGTTGTCAGTAGATGGCAGCATTGGTTTAAAATTTAAGGCTGAAAATGTTGAGAACTACAACACTGCATTTCCCAAGAGTGTTAGCACAGGTCGCAGGTCACTGGGATGTGTCTATATTCTCCGACGTGATCTGAACAGCGTTAAACTATTACTGCGACCTCGGTATAGCGACCGAGAATGGCCAACTAATTATCTTAACAAAAGTGCGCTGGTAGCGTTACATATGTTGTCTAAAGGGGGACATATGGTACAATTTAAGATTCTAATGATAATCGGCATATAAAGGACAAGATAAAGCATCGTCAATTTGTAAGAAACCTCAATGAAAACGGCGCAGGGTGCTATTGTTATGAAAATGTGATATAATCCTATAAAAATGTGGACGCATTTGGCCTACGTTCCGTTAAATGTAAAATGTTACCCCTGTTTCCCGTCAACGTCGTCCTTGCCCTTTTGTTGTTTTGAGTCTAAGTAAGTGTTTGTTAGTATTCCATTTTTGTGCACTTTGATTTTCATGTACCCAGTTCGTTTTCCTCCGTGCCAGCTCGGCTGCCCCTTTCTCTATTGTTTTGCTTTGTAATGTGCTTAGTCGGATTTCACGCCGTCTTTATGTTTGGTTTATTATTCAGTTTCTTTACTTTTGTATTTTAGTCTGATGACCAGTGGCGGCTGCTGACCAAATTTTTTGGTGAAGCACAAATTATTATATTATATTATTATAGGGATGCTCGATATTGGCTTTTTTACCGATACCGATATACCGATATTGTCCAACTCTTAATTTCCGATACCGATATCAACCGATATCAACTGATACCGATATATGCAGGGTTCCCCCTCCCCCCAAAACGGAATAATTTCAGGTAATTAACATTACATATCTCTTGTTGTGGAGTGACAGGGACAATGACCATCATCAGTGGCATGATGCATGGGGATCATGCAAACTACACCCCGGCTAAATGGGTATTCCTGCTAAAACAAATCCAGTCCATCGTGGATGAGCGTCCGGAACAGGAGCTGCAGATGGATGTCTTGACCAGCCAGGTCACAGACCTCATGGAGAGGTTTTTTCCTGCTCCACCCTCCACAGCTAGGGCAGCCCCGTCTGCTAGCTTGGCATCTGCGGCTGGCCGGGTCTCTACAGCTGGTTTAGCCCCATCACCCAACACAGCCGCTCCCGCTAGCTTAGCCCCTGTAGCTAGCGCAGCTAGTAGGGCCCCAATAGCCAACCCAGCCTCCACTACCAACCTAGCCCCTGCTAGGGTAGCCTCAACAGCTAGTACAGCCATGTATGCTAGCCTAGCCCCTGCAGCTAACCAGGCTTCCACAGCTAGTCCAGCCCCGTCTGCTAGCTTAGCCCCTGCAACTAACCTGGCCTCGACAGCTAGTCCTGCCCCGTCTGCTAGCTTAGTCTCTGCAGTTAACCAGGTCTCAACAGCTAGTACAGCCCTGTCTGCTAGCCCAGCCCCTGTAGCTAACCAGGCCACCACAGCTAGCCTAGTTCCTGCTGCCAAACAGGCCTCTACAGCTAGTACAGCCCCGTTAGCTAGCCTCTGCAGCTCGCAGACCTCCGAGAGCTAGCAAGGCTCGGAGGACTAGCATGGCTCTTGTAGCTAGCCAGGCCTCCACAGCTAACCCGGCCTTCACTGCCAGCCTGGTTCCTGCCAGTGTAGCCCCGGCTGTCACCGCTCCCCCTCCGGCCCCTACGCCACGCTTCATCGCCAAGACCGGCCGGGTCTCCACGCCCAGCCCAGCCTCTACGCCTGGTCCGGCTGCAATGCCGGGTCCCGGCTCCTCAACTGGTCCTGGCTTCTCGACTGGTCATGGCTCCTCAACTGGTCCTGGCTCCCTGTCTGGTCCAGTCCTATGGCGTGACGGGCGCCCTGGTCCTCGCCATGGTCTTCGTCGTGGTCTTCGCCGTGGTCTACGCTGGGTCCTACTCCGGGGGTCTTCGCCGTCGCACCTCCGTTCCGGTTCCCCTGGTCCGGTCCCGAGTCCTGCGACTGGAGGGTCCCTCGTTCGGGATCCGGCTCCGGCTCTGTTACCCTCACCTCTTTGCTCCACGTTTCCTGACTGGCCTCCTGTTTCCGTCCCCGCCCCCCCTCACCGGGCCTCTGTTCCCGTCCCCACCCCCCCTCGTCGGGCCTCTGTCCCCGTTTTTGGGCCCCCTGGCTCTGAGCCCCGTTCACCTGTCTCCGGGCCACCCTTTGGTCCAGTTCCCCGGTCTCCTGGCTGCTATGCCCCTCCTGGGTTCTTTTCTCTGGCTCCTGGCTGCAGTTCTCCGGGTCCTCGCCCTCTGTTCATTCCGGGGTCTCGGCCTCCTGCTTCGCCCGTTCCCGGATGATATTGTTGAGCGTCTGGAAGCCGCCCGTTCGGGGGGGGGGATACTGTCACAGTCCCAGACTGAGCCGTGGCTGGGGCAGTGGGGACAAGATGAACAGTGGTCTCCTGCCGCCCTCTAGCGGGCACCGCCAGATGGTGCAGTCCATTATATTGTTGTGGTTAAATGTAATTGATTTGATCTCCTCATTCATGTTGTCCTGGGCTCTTCCTTCCCTTGTTTGATGTCGTTCTCCTGTCTGGTTGTTTGTGTGTCATATTGCTTTTTGTGTCTAGTTTGGTGTCTATTTGATTCTGTGTTTTGGCCTGGCCTTGCCAGGTGTTGCTTATTAAAATTAGTCTTTGTATTTAAGTGTGGGTCTGTCCTCACTTCCTTGTGGCATCATTACCTCCGTTACCCCTGTTTCCTGTCAACATCGTCCTTGCCCTTTTGTTGTTTTGAGTATAAGTAAGTGTTTGTTAGTATTCCGTTTTTGTGCACTTTGATTTTCGTGTACCCAGTTAATTTTCCTCCGTGCCAGCTCGGCTGCGCCTTTCTCTATTGTTTTGCTTTGTAACGTACTTAGTCGGATTTCATGCCATCTTTATGTTTGGTTTATTATTCAGTTTCTTTACTTTTGTATATTGGTCTGATGACCAATTATCGCTCTTGTGTTCTACAATAAAGGAACACAACGTTTGAGAAGAGCAACTACCGTCTCCGTCATTCCGCATATTGGGTTCTCCTCTCCTTCCCTGCAAAACATTAAATATCTTTGGAACTGTTTGGGATAAAGACTCTCCTAATTTAATATAGCCTATATTTTTATTTGACACTTCAATAAAGTGTTTGAGCACTATTTATGATATAATTAGGTTTTTCTTTTCTTTTCTAGGCAAAGATAATTAGATAAATAAATGCTTTGCTTTTTACAAGCACACTCGTTGTCTGTTCTGTTGCTCAATAGGCAGCGTGTTCTGAAATAGGTCTCCAAGCTTCATTCATCCATGGTGCAGAGGGTTGTTCTGTTCTCAGCTTGATATAATTAATCAAATGTCCAGTCTAATGAATTTCGTTTGCTCATAATAGCCTGCTGCTGAAGAAAAGTACAGGAACAATTATGCTTCCATGATTTTAATAAAACTCATAACACAAACTGCCTATAAAAGGTTATCTCCGCAAACGACAGGATGATGCCAGTCTACTCCGCTGCTCTATTTATAATCCATCCGTTTATTAATGCTTTGTGATTTGCAAACAAAGTGGGCTTTTAGAATATTTAGATTTTATCATTAAATTCAAATGATAAATAAAACGCTTGTAGATTCATGATGACAAGCGTAACGGAGCAACCAGGCAGTTTCTTCCCTCCTCCATTTTCAATTAATATATTTAAATCTAGGGTTTGTGAAATAATATTTCATGATCTTGTATCTTCGTTTGGGAAATATTAGTATATATTAGTAATATAATGTTTGGAACGTTGTGCTTCGATCAGTGATTTATCTTGGCTGCTCCCCTACATTTTCAAAAGCCTAGAGAAAGGTTATCTAAACTTCGTCATCATAAGTTATGAATGTCAAAATTATTTATATATATATTTTTTCATTTGTGCTATGGCTTTCAGGACCTTTTTTTTATTTTATTTTTTTATCCACTTTTTCTCCTTATTTTTCTATTTTTCTCCCATCCCAATTTCGCCTCGCCAATTCTCCCTTCAATTCTTCCCTCCCCTGTCTCTAACGTTGCTAGACTATGCCTCCCACTGGTCGGCTGCAGTGAGGACCAAGCCTTGCATCACGTGTCCCCTCCGGTACACGAGGAGGCAGTTGTCGCATCTTTTCACCTGTACAGCGCGATCTCTGTGGCGAGGAGTAACGCTTGGGAGGCTCACGCTGCCCCCGTTACTTCCTGATTCTGCTGTACAGGCGCACCAACCGACCTGTAGGAGTCGCTGTCCACAACGTCCAATCCCCACCCACCAGCTTTCCCACCCCTAACACTGCCAATTGTGTTAGTATGAACGACCAGCCAAGCTGGTAGCAACGCAGAGAGCTGGGCTCGAACCCAGCATCTCCTGCGTTAGTGGCGAGCGCCTTGCCCACTGCGCCACTTAGCCGCCTTTCTAGACCTATTTCTGAAGCGCTGTGGCTATCCTATCAATGCTGCAAATCAGGATCAGACATCACAGTATTCTGTCAGGCGTTGCGCCTCCTGGTGGCATATAACAGAACAGCAATCAACCGGTGTTATAACTTAGTGTTATGGGGGGTGTCTGGAGAACCCAAGAGCAGAACACAAGGCACAGGAGAATGAGGCGGTTTAGGGTATTTTAATGAAACCCGGGTAAGGACAAGGGGGCAGGTAGTGAAGAGCTGGGAGTGGAGGGGAGACAAACGGGCGACGTGTGTCCATGCGGTCCCGGGGAGGTGCAGGCTGGTGAGGTCCGTACAGTAGGTGGGGGTGCATGTCGGGGGGGTGAGGTCCTGCACATACTGTAGGAGAACAGAGGTCAATATGACACAGGATACAGAGTAAACAGATAACACTAGGAATGAATATCACTATAAGTGTATATGAGGATCTAGAGGTCCAGAGAAGAGTCCTACTACCACGGGAGGTGAAAACAACACTCAGACCAGGAGTGGCAGCGGTGCAGGCCTCTTATCCTGGCTCCGTGATGGGGTGATAGCCAACAGGAGTGTAGGCTGGCCCAGGTAGGGAGATTGATGGTGAGGGGGGAACAGGAAGATACCCATATAAGGAGGTGGGAACCTGCTGACAGACACGGGAGAGAAAGGCCCTGGCTGTGGTTGTAACACTTAGAATAACTCAATTAAATCTAATAGGTATTACTAGATTGCAAATTCATCATTATTTGAATTAATTTCACATACCTACTCTGTGAAAATAATTGTTTTGTTTTGAGACCAGGTGGCGAGGTGAGAGATGTTTTGTGCGTGCACATGCGTATTCTACTTAATTCTCAAATAGTCTAAGAGTTTAGCCTACTGTATAATTGCTAATCTTACTACATCTTGTGGGTCCTCCTTGTATTCATTGAGGCACCTAATGAACAGAAGTGCATTTACAACAACATGTTGCGCTGGAATGCACAAATTGAATAGATCAACAAAAACAAACTATGAGTCTGGTGGTGTGTGTGGCCATGTCCCTGTGTCGCCTGTCAGATGATAACAAGGAGAACAGTCTCCATGCTGGGTGGATTTGTGGTCCTTAATGATGCTGTGTGCCTTCCACTACTGATGAAAGATATCCTGAATGGCCCGGGAGTCTATTGCCGGTGATGTTTCTGTGCTGCCTTCACTACTCTCAGCACAGAAGTGATTTGTGGCTGAGAATGGACTGCTGTCTCTCACAGCAACAAAATAACATCGGTGGTGCACCTACAGTATAGAAGTCTATGAGGATGTTGCCGTTCATGACAAACCTGCTCAGTCTCCTCAGGAAATAAGAGGCCCTGGTGAGCTTTCTTGACCACTGTGTGTGGTGACCAGGAGAGGTCCTCAGTGATGTGCACACCAAGGAACTTGAAGCTGCTGACCCTCTCAACCTCAGCCTTGCCAATGTAAATGGGGAGATATAAACCCCCTGCTGTAGTCCACGATCATCTCTTTAGTTTTACTGGCATTGAGAGAGAGGTTGTCGTCCTGTCACCAGTTGATAAGTGTCTTCACCTGATGAGGCCCAGGATGGTTGTGTCACCAACAAGCATAATGATGGCAATAGAGCTGTGGCAGCACAGTTGTAGGTGAACAGGGAGTACAGGAGGGGGCTGAGCACACAGCCATGTGGTGCATCCATGTTAATGGTGTGGTATAATATATAATGTTCTCATGTAAATATAGTCCCCTCCCCTATATCCCCTTACCTGTGCCCCCCCCTCTCTGTGGAATAAGACACCCCCCTCCCCTGTGTCCCCCAAACCTGTACCCCCTCCCCCCCATCTGACCTATCAAATGGGACCACATCCCCCCCTTGTTAACTATATAGGTCTCCTCCCGAGATCTATCAAGGGTCTTACCTGGGTAATTTCAGCTGATCACCTGGGGCGAGAGCCTCAGCCATTCTCTCTATGTATTCTATCTGTTTGGTTAATAAACCTTGTTATTATCCAAGCCTCGGTTGACTGAGACATTCTTCATCAGGATATCCACAAATATCCCACAATTGGCGTCTACGAACTTGTGACGGACTTTTTGCGTCCTCCCGGCGTGCTGTATCATTCAACTATACAGAGAAAAGTGAGTATAATAGGATGGTCGACAAAATGTATGGAAAGGAATTGAAACCTTCCCGCTTTTCTCTGTGCCAGGTGAATATTACAGAATGTTGTCCAATATTGAGATCATGGCTGAGTAGAATAATGTGCATTAATATATCTGATCTGTATTGAGAATCGTTACCAGGGCGCGCGTGCACCTGGGTCCTTATCAGGAGGTTCTGAAAGGATGGGTTATATGTGCTAGTCCCAAAAAGTTTAGGCACACAGGTTGAAGTGCTATTCCAGGTCGAGTCGGAGCCGACCAAAAGTTAAGGCACACAATACAGGTTGTTGGATTGCTACCCCAAGTCTAATTCAGACTAAAAAATAGGCAACAAGGCAAGAAACGTGGGCTTATTAGATGTGATATCCTTGAAAACGCTACTCTGTTAAAAAACGTTCTGTGATTCCGTTGCAAAGAGGCGGGAAGTTAGGACCGAGAAGCTGATGGAATCATAATTAGAAATTACCAGAGTAGCGTCATAATATTCATTGTTTCAACCTCAAACTAAGCTCACAATCTTTTCCATTCCTGAAAACGATGTATTTTGGATTAAATTAACCAATTGATCAATACAGATAGCGGGAAGATGATCACGCGATGTCCTAGTTAGTACATGATTACGCGATGTCCCGGGAGTACGTAAATGTACATTAAACGGGACATCAGTCGCGGAAAAGTACATTAAACAGGACGTTAGTCGCGGGTTAAGAGGCCGAGAGTATGATTAAAAGGTATATATAATCTAATATATCGCTGGTAAATTTCGAAGTCAGGTTCGGTCGTTATGATTTTAATAACGATGTGTAGTTATATATCAAGGGTATAAATGCCTTGTCGCAACAGATGTTGGAACAATACAGATGTTGGACGACTAAACGTACAGCGATCCAATACAGTCAGATATACACACACGTTAACTTATATGTATTAATGTTTGTTTGTCTGTTTTAAGTCTCGTTTGTATGTGCACAAGTATTATAGGACCCGTCGCGTTGCTTTATTGAGTCAAGAACCGGCTGCGGATAGCGCGACGAGCATTGAGAGCAATAGTAATCTCATTGAGAGACGAGTTACCGTTATCCAAAGAATAACATTGAAGTGCAGTTCACGGGAACAAACTAGGATAGTAATTTCCGGATTCCGCAGAACACCGGCCCACGGGAACGGCCATTTGGAGAAGTATAGTTTTATCGTTTCAGTTTGTTTACGTTTCACATATGCACAGGCGCGTTCATTCGGTAACAAAACGCTGGTATAGGAATTCCAGGCTATTGAGAGCTCGTGGAAAAATACTGTTTGAATTACAAAGCGTTATTTCCGAGGCGAATGGGAACGCACGAACGTCGCTTGGAGCGATGACGTCACGCTATGCGCGCCGTGAAGTTATTATTTTATATTAAACTATCCATAAGCGAACGTAAAGTGTAATGTACCCAAGGCCAAGGGTGCGTGAAATCCACGTGTAGTATATGTTTTATTTGTATATGTATGTGCGCGCTGCTATTGGAAAATGTTGAGTTGAGGTGGCGAGATGCGGGTTGCTGACGACACGTAACGGATCCAACCCAACACAACAGCTGTCCCCGGTGAGTATAAAAATCATAAATATAGATGCATTGATTGATTGAAAACAGATTGCAGAATGGGTACAATACAGCACAGCTCAATACACAATTGTTAAGGGGATGCAGACCAGAGAGAGACTTTAGTCTTGTTTACATCAGGGTCCCCCATTTTCAATACCAGATTTGTTTACATCAGGGTCCCCCATTTTCTATTTATCAGAACATATTATGACATACATGACAGACAGATAGTCAGTACTGCTACATCTGTACATTTATGACATACCAGATTTGCAAATTCAGTACTTTTTGTGATACAAAAGGAGTCAAGAAAAGGGAGTCATTTGACGTAGAAACTGTACATATACACAACTATCAGTTAAAGCAAATTACAACTATCTCAGATCACTTGAGTGTTTATGTGCTTTAATTTACACATTATAAGTCACATAAAGCTAATTACAATGTCTGTTTCAGAATTATAATACATCTGTGGGCGTACCGGTCATACTGACCATGGGAGCTAAACAAACACTTCCGGTTCCCAATATATGGCAGTACAGGAATTGTAGTCCACATAAACAGCGTTAGATTAGACTTTATAAGCTTTCAATGTTGAAAACTTGGAACACAAACAACATAGATCATGTTTAAAAGTAAGATGTTTAGGTTATATTCACTTGAGTTAATGTGTTTATCTAAAGAACCAATGAAAGATAACTAGCCCTTTCCATTGTAAGACATTTTAAACATGATTCAAAATGTGTGGGTCCACATTCATATGCTTGTGTACATATGCAATATGATTGATAAATGATAACACTATCATTACATCCAAGAACGGGATGGATGAGATCTAGCTAATGTTTGTTGAGCACACAGACAGTCAAAGAGGATTCACCCAGGTTTTAGAAAAGAGTGGAAAATTAACATGTGTTTGTATTTACAGATCTGGCTCTGAGGCGAGATGCAAAACAGTGAATGACTACACCCAAATTGTATCACAAAAGACAGAAAATCCAACAATTTGCATGTCAACCGAGAGACAGTGCAGAGCTGAGAGACAATCGATTGACCATTTGGAACAAATCTACATCCAAAACACCCACATGTAAATTTCTTCAGAGTGGGCACTTGGGAGACAAAGCAATGCAAATGCCTGCACTCGTGACCACAGACTTGATGAACTCACCTAGCGGTGGATGGCAACAGAGAACCACTTAATTAACATGAATTAGACACCGGTGATGAATTTGCAGTTATGAAAATCTACCTAACTCCCATACTAACAATAACTAACCAGTCGTTTTCATCATCTCTTTTCAAAAGACACATGAATTAGAGAAGTGCCCGAGATGAAAGATTAATGATGAAAACAACTACTTACAATCCCCTCCTTCTATTCTCTGTTCATAACCAATAACATGCATGACTTTCCTTAGACTATTCTTTTAACAACTAATACTCTCCATGATTGCAAAATTATCAACCACCAAAATTGCAGCACAATTATCTAAATGTACAAGATATCAACAACATTGATCATTTAGCTGACACTTTTATCCAAAGCGACTCACAGGTTCTGTACGACAGGACATCAGGCAAGGCACACCTCTATCAGCTGAGTAACAATGGTCATCAAAGTGTTGAGTGCTACAGTGTAGATTAGTTTATTAGGACAAATGCATGACAGTAAGGTTAGTTAAAACGTAGATGACAAAACAAATGATTGTTTTTCATGCAAAAATTAACTGGCTACCTAGATTTTATGTTTTTTCCCCATGCTATGCTATGATGAGCCATACTGAGATGTGAAGAACAACCGAGAAGTCATGGCGAGGTAAGTATCTTGAAGAAGCACACCATCGTACGCGGCCTGAGGTAAGATCAACTTCAATTTAAGACCATCAGAATATGAAGACAAGGAGCTATTTTATCTGATTCAAGACTTTGACCATTCATTTACAAATTTTATTTAAAGTGTAATGCTGGAAGATCTAGTTAGATACAAGATCTGATAAAATTGTAGTGAATGTGACCTTCTTGATGTAAGGAATCACTGCTAATGCAATTGGCTTGCATTTCCTATTGTCAATTAAGTGATTGTATTTAAAATGAAATGAATTAATCCCAAAATGATTTTCCACTTTAGCAGAAAGGCGTTGAATCATTTATGTGAGGAGTTTTCTAAGGCAGTGTTTATCACCCTCAGATCACGAATTGGTGAGAGGACAGGACGAGTGAGACGATGCGCGACCTGAACCACGAAGCTGCGGACACAACCAATGACGATTCGGACAATAAGAAGAGATCTAAAGACGATAAAGGGCGAGAATGTCTCCTTCACTATCGCAGCAAGCGGGCAGCCAGAGAGACGGTATAGGATTACTAATGCTTTCACCAGCCAAGAAATAGGCCTGTCGCAGTACACCTACCCCATCGCCAAGCTGATGGATAAATATGTGCACCTGCGTCAACTACCTATCCCGCTCATAGACGGTGCCACCCCGACCCTGCTGATAGGCTCCGACCATGCAGACCTCATAGTCCCGATAGACCGGGTCCACACAGGGCCCAGAGGCTGTCCTGCAGCAGTCGAGACCCGCCTAGGATGGACATTACAAGGCCCCCTCGCTAAGTCTCTTAACCGAACAGCAGCCACTAGCTGCCTCCACTCCAGAGTGACAGAAGAAGACACCACCCTCCTACAGCATGTCGAGAGGCTATGGACACTAGAGACAATGCCCTTTAAGAACGAAAAGAAAGACATTCGTTCCAAGGAAGACATTTACGCCATAGCACTCCTCGAGCAAGGGACAAAGAGAGTCAAAGTCAACGGAGTGATGAGATACGCAACTCCACTCTTGAGGCGAGAGGGTATGCCCACCTTCCACGCCCCAAAAGAAGCGACGGAGCGGTATCTATTGAACACAGAGCGGCACCTAGCCAGAGACCCCGCTCAAGAGACTGTGTACCGCGCTGAGATTAACAAGCTAATCACAGCAGGACACATAAAGAAAATTGACAACCAGAGGCGACGACAACTACCGTGGGAGAACCATCCAACCCAGCCCACAGACATCCCCAAGAAAGTGGAGCAGGGGACCACGAAGGAGACTGACCAAGGAGACACTGACGAAGAGGAGATCAACCTTTTGACAGCCTCCACCCCGGCACTGCAGACCAAACCCATCACCTGCAGATGAGAACCAAGTCCCCGACCATCAAGGTGGATTCCCATGACAAGATTGTCATCCGTGTGAAAAAGAGCGTCCTACTGACTAGCCACTACACCGGCGGGCCCTCGCCCTCCATCAAGTGGTACCGCAATGACGAGGAGAGGACAGCGAAACCAGCACAACACATTCAAAAACGCCCGCCCCCTCGCCCCTCTAGTACCGCGATGACGAGGAACGGGGGGGACCAACCACCACGTTCAAGAACGCCCTGACCACCATGTCTCTAGGCCTGATAGGGGCCAAGCGTGAGCACAGTGGCAGACATGTGATGGTGGTGGAGAACAACATAGGCTGCAGGAAAAGACCACTATCGTTGACTGCTACCGGTGACCCTTGACAAGGTACACAGGGAGCGGACGGCGACCTCCTGTAGGCCCCCTCTGAATGAACGACGACCAGTGAATGTTCCCGACTGCATCGTCAAGAAGAGACATCATCAGAGACCTGTGAAACAAGAGACTTCTGAACACACATTGTCCACATTGTTATGTATGTATTTAATTTTTACTGTGTTACTGTTTGGCCCTGCCACACAACAGACCGAGAACAGATGATCAACACGACACAGCAACTGTCAGATTCACAAACAAGAACTGTTTCACAGAGTTCATATGTATCTGGAAAATTATTGACTAGGAATATGATGAAATACAATCAGTAAGATTGCATTAACCAATTTTATAATAGCAATGAGAAATGATCAGAGAGTCACATTGCAAAATGCTATTGTTAAACAGGGCAGAACCAGTTGGGTTGTTCCAAGACACCAAGTTTGGTTACTGTATTACATCACATTGGAATTACTTAGGTTACAAAATTGTATTGTCAGACAAGAAAGAATCAGTTGTTTTATTCTTTCATAGAAGAGGACATGTAACGTTGTTTTGCACCTGTATGGTGAACCATTGATAGTATATGCACTAGAATTACATACAGAAGTGATGCATAAGACGTTTTATCTCCTCATTTATAGAGAAGAAATGGAGAAAATTGCCTGATTCTAAGTAAAGACCAACAAAGCTGAGACAATCACAGATGAAAGTGACACTCAAACTCAGATTAAATACAACTGGACCCTAAGTAATTTAATCAAGAATCATCATAAAATGTGCAAATATATATATATATATATATTTGTGAACAGTTTCCCATAAGCAATCATGTTAGTTTTATTAACCACCAGGTTAACGGTTGTTAAAATGTTTTTGTACACATTAGCCTTATGTGCAAATCCTATTCCTAATAATTATGCACACGATTTTGTTTTTCACCCTGTGCACTCTGACCACACAGAGACAGTGCTCACATGTATGTAATAGTTGTATTACTATGCCTGTATGCACAACCATCACATTAGCTCCCCTGAATCACGACATGAACGACTGAAGGTATGCCAAGATATTTGCACAGCTATAGCTTCTAATGATTATGTTAATTGTTGTTTGATATCAGAGTTGAGGACCACTCATTGATATAGATATTTTGAGCGATTAATAAAAGAAAATGGTGATATCTATTCCCACATCTCTGATATCAAAATAACACAGACCGCAGTCCAGTCGATCATGTCATGAATCATGTATGTAAATAATTCTATTAATCATGTATGTAAATAATTCTATTTTAAACTATTATCCCCACTCACTTTTACCTGTTCCAAACAATCCTGGTATATTATACATTAATCTCACCCACATTATAAGAAAGAAAAGTGAGTATTGTGGTATAATATATAATGTTCTCATGTAAATATAGTCCCCTCCCCTATATCCCCTTACCTGTGCCCCCCCCTCTCTGTGGAATAAGACACCCCCCTCCCCTGTGTCCCCCAAACCTGTACCCCCTCCCCCCCATCTGACCTATCAAATGGGACCACATCCCCCCCTTGTTAACTATATAGGTCTCCTCCCGAGATCTATCAAGGGTCTTACCTGGGTAATTTCAGCTGATCACCTGGGGCGAGAGCCTCAGCCATTCTCTCTATGTATTCTATCTGTTTGGTTAATAAACCTTGTTATTATCCAAGCCTCGGTTGACTGAGACATTCTTCATCAGGATATCCACAAATATCCCACAATGGTCATTGAGGAGAAGGTGTGGCTGCCTGCCCATCAAGAAGTTGAATATCCAGCTGCATATTTCCAGTCAAAGATCAGCAAGCTCAGAGACGAGTTTAGAGGTAACAATGGTGTCGAATGCTGAGCTGTAATCAATGAAGAGCATTCTCACTTTCTCAACTTTGTGTTCCCTTTGTACAGGTGAGAGAGTGTGGTGTGCGTCGTCAGGACCATACCATCATCCGTGGCCCTGTTTGGTCTGTTTGCGGTTTTGTTGCTCAAAGCACTTACAAATTACTGATGTCTGTGTGACAGGGAGGTATTAGGCAGGAGGCCACTTGTCTTTTGGGGATGGGGACGATGGTGGATGCCTTGAAGGATGTGGGAACCACAGACTGACTGAGACACCTCTGCCAGTTGGTCAGTGACTCAGGGAGAGGTTGACGATGTTGGTGAACACCTCTTCCAGCTGGTCAGTGACTCAGGGAGAGGTTGATGATGTTGGTGAACACCTCTTCCAGCTGGTCAGTGACTCAGGGAGAGGTTGATGATGTTGGTGAACACCTCTTCCAGCTGGTCAGTGACTCAGGGAGAGGTTGAAGATGTTGGTGAACACCTCATCCAGCTGGTCAGTGACTCAGGGAGAGGTTGACAATGTTGGTGAACACCTCTTCCAGCTGGTCAGTGACTCAGGGAGAGGTTGACGATGTTGGTGAACACCTCTTCCAGCTGGTCAGTGACTCAGGGAGAGGTTGAAGATGTTGGTGAACACCTCTGCCAGCTGGTCAGTGACTCAGGGAGAGGTTGACGATGTTGGCGAACACCTCTGCCAGTTGGTCAGTGCATGCCCTGAGAACCTGGCTTTAGTTGACCCGTTTGGAAGACTGTCTCATTTCTAGGGTCAGTGTGACAGCGCCTCTGCCAACCTGTGGTCTCGTGGCAGGCGCTGTGTTGTCCACATGGAACTGATCATAGAAGGTGTTGAGCTCTTCCGGGATCGATGCGGTGGGCTGAACAATGTCCCTGTTTTTCCCTTTGTAGTCTGTGATGATGCATAATCCACTTCAGATTTGTCTGGGGTCAGCGCTTTGTCCCTGTAGTCCCTCTTAGCTTGTGAGATTGTTTGTTGTGGCAATCTGGGAAAAATATCCTTTTGGGGTGGGAACAGGGCTGGACTGGGACCAAAAATCGGCAGTAGCCTCCTCTCAGTCATGTATACCAGCCCCCTCTCAGTCATGTATACCAGCCCCCTCTGAGTCATGTACCAGCCCCCTCTCAGTCATGTATACCAGCCCCCTCTCAGTCATGTACCAGCCCCCTCTCAGTCATGTATACCAGCCCCCTCTCAGTCATGTACCACAGCCCCATCTCAGTCATGTACCAGCCCCCTCTCAGTCATGTACCAGCCCCCCTCTCAGTCATGTACCAGCCCCCTCTCAGTCATGTACCACAGCCCCCTCTCAGTCATGTACCATAGCCCCCCTCTCAGTAATGTACCACAGCCCCCTCTCAATCATGTACCACAGCCCCCCTCTCAGTCATGTACCACAGCCCCCCTCTCAGTCACGTACCACAGCCCCCTCTCAGTCATGTACCACAGCCCCCTCTCAGTCATGTACCACAGCCCCCTCTCAGTCATGTACCACAGCCCCATCTCAGTCATGTACCACAGCCCCATCTCAGTCATGTACCAGCCCCCGTCTGTCATGTACCAGCCCCCTCTCAGTCATCTACCAGCCCCCTCTCAGTCATGTACCACAACCCCCTCTCAGTCATGTACCACAGCCCCATCTCAGTCATGTACCAGCCATGTACAGATACAGCCCTGAAAAATCAAGCATCTACTGCTCCTCTACCACTACTCCACCACTCCACTCCAAACTGATTTTGTGACTCCTATTGTTCTGGACCGGGCCAGATTTCACACCTCCACTGCCTCCCACAGGCTGGGGAGATTTTCATCTTACATTTGTATTCGTCCCAAATGTCCCAGCCCCATCCGATTTCTTAGTTTTTTTCACTGTTTATTTATCATGCATTGCAACACTAATATATGGTCAGTACCCCAAGTCAGACTGCCCATATAAAAATTATCCTGGGGGTCTGAGGGCAGTAGCCCCCGACCCCCTCCCTGGGGAAGCACTTAAGTTAAGTACCCTCCATTTGTTTAGACCCAGCCACCAGCCCCCAAAAATTAACACCTGAGTGCTAGTTCTAAAGTGACAGAGGAGTAGCAGTAGGGACCTGAATCTGAAGGGCTTCATCTGTACCTGCACGACTGGTGGGGGGGTGCTTAGTAAGAGATGTGATTGGGCCAGCCCAGTGTCAGTCAGTACCAATGGGCCGATGTCCCAGCCTAGTAGTGGGCCGGTCATTGACCAAACTTTAAAAAAAGATATAATTTCTTAAATCTTTTTTTTTTTATAGTTACAAATAGTTACCAGACCTCGGTGACCTCATAGCTGGCTACGGCCATGGTTGTGACGTAAACCTGAACCGTTTCCGGGGCAAGGCGTCATGTGTCGGCTGAGGCTCTGGTCTTTTCAACACACCTCAGTGCCATGTCCCTTGTTTTAACCCTTTCACTACCACACTACCAAAGGGTTGAACCTTTCACTGCCACACGACAAAGGGTTAACCCATTCAAACCACACTACAGAAGGTTAACCCTTTCACTACCACACTGCAGTCTGTAGTGTGGTAGTGAAAGGTTAACCTTCTGTAGTGTGGTAGTGAAAGGGTTACTATATCTGAGTCATGAAAAAACATTAAAAAAAAACTGCTTAAAAAAAATTAAATAAAACTGTTCGCTCCTAGTGTCTGGGGCCAAAAGCGCAGCGTTTGGCCCCAGACATGAATATACTTTTGTTTATTATATTTGTTTATTATATGGATCCCCATTAGTCTACACCCATGGGGTCCGAAACACATAACTTAAAACATTGGAGTAATAACAAAACAATAAAAGCATAAAAAACACTTTAGCTTAAGTACATTCTCCACCACAAATACAATACTAACCAAATAAATCAATAACTCAACTGTATTTCATTATTCATAACAGCGTTTTTCAACTTTTTCTTAAAAGTTCATTTGTTGCTGGCGGCTAAGTGGCGCAGTGGGCAAGGCGCTCACCACTAATGCGGGGGCCGCTGGGTTCGAGCCCAGCTCTCAGCGCTGCTACCAGCTTGGCTGGTCGTTCATACTAATACAATTGGCAGTATTAGGGGGTGGGAAGCTGGTGGGTGGGGATCGGACGTTGTGGACAGCGACTCCTACAGGTCAGTTGGTGCGCCTGCGCAGCAGAATCAGGAAGCAACGGGGGCGGCGTGTCCCTCCCACGCAGACCCTCGCCGCTGAGAGATCGCGCTGCGCAGGTGAAAAGATGCGACTGCTGCCTCCTCTTGTACCGAAGGGGACACGTGATGCAAGGCTTCGTCCACATTGCAGCTGACCTGTGGGAGGCATGGCCTAACAACGTTCGAGACAGGGGAGGGGTAGAATTGGACAATACGAAATTGGGGAAGGGAGAAAAATAGAAAATGGGGAGAAAAAGTAGATAATTTAAAAAAAAAAAAATTATTTGTTAATGATAATCATTATCTTCACAGGTATACAATTCCAGTATGCAGCAGCCAGCTACACGGTTCTCTTAAGTGCATTTGTTCTACATGAATATACATCAGACTTAACAACCCAATAGGCTGACCCAGGGTCAGGGTCGGGGTAGGTGCAGACGTTGGCTTCTGGAACAACATTGTCTATGCACTTACTTATATAGCCTGTGACAGAGTCTGTGTATTTATTGATGTTGCAGTCGGCTGTGTCCTCAAACATCTGCCAGTCATTTGTCTCCAGTGTTGCCAGATGGAAAATGTTCAAAGTATCGTACCAGAGGCTTAAAATGATTGTTTTTGGAGGAAATGATCCCATGCAAGTCATAATCAACAGAACAAATAGGCGTAAATGTGTAATTTCAGAAAACACATTTATTTAGACGAACTCTGCCCCCCCCCCTTCACACATAAACTTACAAATAAAATAATAGTGCTGTAAATTTGTGTGAAACAATCTTATAAACATTATTTGTACACATTGCATTAATATTAGTTTAACATTCTCAACAAATAATAACCAGCCCATGTCTCTTGGGTGTCAACGTTTTGTCAGCCCAGCCAGCTCACACAAAAAAGCAGGCTATTTGCTGAGCTACAATTAACAATGAAACAAAATTTGTTAGTCAACCCGATCCACAGGGGAAATCATGCTTCAATAATACCCACATACTTGTGTGTGCCACTGTCAACCCACTCTACAGAAGAATCTTTCATTTTCAAATTCTCATTTGAACAGTAGCCTACACTTGTGTCTGCTGCTTTAGCCATATATATGAGCCTACAAAATATAATAACACAATAATAGACTGTATTAGTTATATAATGTGGTCACCGTGTTTGTTTGCTGTGAGAGACACCGGTCCATTCTCACTGCGTTATGCTGAGAGTGAGGGAGAGAGAGGGAAGGAGGGAGGAAGGGAGAGAAACAGGAAAAATGTGAGTGATAACATCGGCTATTGGCAATCTCACAGGGTGATGATAGGATGATCTGAATATCGAGCACATCATAACTGTAGTCCATGTCCACATCCATGGCACTTTCTGCATGAATGAAAAAAGAGAGAAGGCTATTGTTTAGATTTAAATCAAAATGACATATTATAAAATGTAATTACAAGACAACACGACTGGAAGCCTGTTCAGCTAGTCTAATTAAATTAATAACTGGGCTTACCTTAGTCAGAAAGTAGTAGAATAGGAGGATGGCTGAGGCAGTGGAAGGTTCCAATGGTGTTTTGAGGGCAGATTTAAAAAATAAAAAGGTTCAATGCCCAAAAATAGAAAAATATAAGCACAGGAGGCAAAACTAGAGACATGGTCAATACTGAGAAATACTGAGACTAGAAATGTCTCTCAGGCGAGAATGACAAAGACCGGAAATAACTTACGTCAAAATATGACATAACGAATGGTAGACCGAAGACAGTAAACTGTAGACAAATGGACAAGCAGAGTGAACAGGAAACAGGGGACTAAAATACACTGGGAGCAAAGGACCAAAACTAGAAACACCTAGGATCATTGTCAATGAGAAACAGCAGGGAGGTAACATAACATAAAGGAGCTACAGGAAACCAGACAGGGAACTACAACTATGGCAAAAGACAGGGATATAACAAAACACTGAATACATTAGAAAAAAGAAAATACCAAGACTAAGACCTAACAGAGAACCTGACAAGAAAACAACGAGGAGGTTCATGGCCTGGCAGGAGGGGCAGTTCCTGGCCAGGCAGGAGGGGTAGCTCATGGCCAGACAGGAGGGGCAGCTCATGGCCAGGCAGGAGGGGCAGCTCATGGCCAGGCAGGAGGGGTAGCTCATGGCCAGGCAGCAGGAGCAGCGCATGGCAAGGCAGGAGGGGCAGCTCATGGCCATGCAGGAGGGGCAGTTCATGGCCAGACAGGAGGGACAGTTCCTGGCCAGACAGGAGGGGCAGTTCATGGCCAGGCAGGAGGGGCAGTTCATGGCCAGGCAGGAGGGACAGTTCATGGCTAGACAGGAGGGACAGTCCATGGCCAGGCAGGAGGCAGCTCATGGCCAGACAGGAGGGACAGTTCAGGGCCAGGCAGGAGGGACAGTTCCTGGCCTGGCAGGAGGGGCAGTTCATGGCCTGGCAGGAGGGGCAGTTCATGGCCAGGCAGGAGGGGCAGTTCATGGCCAGGCAGGAGGGGCAGTTCATGGCCATGCAGGAGGGGCAGTTCATGGCCAGGCAGGAGGGACAGTTCATGGCTAGACAGGAGGGACAGTCCATGGCCAGGCAGGATGCAGCTCATGGCCAGACAGGAGGGACAGTTCAGGGCCAGGCAGGAGGGACAGTTCCTGGCCTGGCAGGAGGGGCAGTTCATGGCCTGGCAGGAGGGGCAGTTCATGGCCAGGCAGGAGGGGCAGTTCATGGCCAGGCAGGAGGGGCAGTTCATGACCATGCAGGAGGGGCAGTTCATGGCCTGGCAGGAGGGGCAGTTCATGGCCAGGCAGGAGGGGCAGTTCATGGCCAGGCAGGAGGGGCAGCTCATGGCCAGGCAGGAGGGGCAGCTCATGGCCAGGCACGAGGGGCAGCTCATGGCCATGCAGGAGGGGCAGCTCATGGCAAGGCAGGAGGGGCAGTTCATGGCCAGGTAGGAGGGGTAGTTCATGGCCAGGCAGGAGGGGCAGCTCATGGCCAGGCAGGAGGGGCAGCTCATGGCCAGGCAGGAGGGGCAGCTCATGGCCATGCAGGAGGGGCAGCTCATGGCCAGGCAGGAGGGGCAGCTCATGGCAAGGCAGGAGGGGTAGCTCATGGCCAGGCAGGAGGGGTAGTTCCTGGCCTGGCAGGAGGGGTAGAATGTTAGTGCTTGATGGCTTAAATGTGGTTCATCCACCCACATTCTTCACACACTCTGCTCTGTGCATGAGCCCATTAAGTGTCTGCAATGAGCCAATTTCATGGTTTGGTTTTGATCAGGTTCACTTTGGAAAAAGAATACGTTCAGATGACGCATTTGAATGAGAAACGCAAGTGGATCCAGTTCTTTCCCAGTTCACTGAACGCCTGTTTCCCCCCAAAGTAGAGAGCTGGTGCCAGAATTCATCCACATCCATTGTCTTTGTGTCTACTTGTTTTCACATGGATGCAGCAGTGATCTCTCTCTCGTGCAAACCCTCTTCAAATGAGCCAGCCGGCGCTTGTTGTGATGATGATGAGTCAGTCTTGTCAAAACAAAGCCTGTCATGTGCAATGGGATTCGTTGTGTGGGAGGAGTGTATTTAGAGACAGAGCATCTGATTGGCTTGAAATGGAGCATGTCAGTGATCAAATGATTGTACATTATGGGACGTTTGACATGATTGATTGTACATGGTACAGAAATCAAATGTATCATACAAATACAATAATTATCGCACGCCAACCCTAAATCAGTCCTGTAAGACCCCCCACCTTCTTTGTTCCATTTAGCAAATGACACTGGAAACCGTTTTCTTCCCGTTTCAGTTTCTGCCTGTATGCAGGCAGCAGTACACTGGATCAGTGATCAGCCTTTTCCAAAAGCAGGGTGGGGGTTTGTAGCAGTCTCTGAATGGGGTGTAGCAGTGGTCTAATGTTTGCTCACCTCTGTTGGGGAAAGTGATATATTGGTAGTATTTTGGGGGAACCTTCTTCATGTTGGCTCCGTTAAAGTCTCCCAAAACAATGAAGGCAGAGCCTCTGGGTGTGAGCTCTCCAGTCCACTACACAGCTCGTCAGGGCTTGAGACTCATCAGCCTGCGGGGGGAGTGCAAACAGCAGCGAGGGGGACTGAGCCGGACTCCCTTGGGAGGTAGGAAAGTCTAGCTTTGATGGTCACCAGCTCCAGAACAAGGGGAGCGGCGCTTAGTTACAACACAGACATCCGTGGCCCATGGAGAGTTAACCATAAAGCACACCCCCCCCTCCCCTCGCCTGAGTCATTTGTTCCGTCTTGCCGTTAGACGGAGAAGCCCTTGGGAGTGGCGGCACAGTCGGGCAACGCTGGGTCCCAGCCAAGTCTCATTGAACGCCAGAACACAGCAGCTCCTGTGTCCCGCCGGTGTTTGATCCATGCGCGCAGCTCGTCTGGCTTATTGTCCAGGGACCCAACATTAGCCAGCAGAATGCTGAGCAGAGGCGGGTTGTTTTCTCTCTGCCAGGTTCCGCACAGAGTGCCGGGCATGCTTCCCTCTCTTTTGCTTCTCTCCGACGGCGTGCGAGTAAACAAAGGAACCCCGGGGGAGTATGTCCATGGTGTCAAAAGTCGGCTGAAAGTCCGAACTTGCTAACGTTGGCATCTTCAAAGGTGTTTTGTCTATCATATTGAATATAGCACCGTATGTGCAAAAAGAGCCAGCGATAAGGAGTAATAAAAAGTACATCAACACAAGAGGTTCTCGTCAGTGTTGCTTTCTCACAGTGCAGCGGAAGGCCATGTTGTCTTGTCTTGTACACAAGACACAAGACCTTCGCAAACGATCCAATAACAAATATTAACTTTCACCCAGGTTAGGTTCTCTGAGCATGAATGCTCTTTTTCAGCAAGGCCCTGCTTCACATTCACACAGTTCCATTCACACCAAGGAGCTGCCCAGTACAACCACAGTCTGACACTGTTGACCACTAGGAGCTGCCCAGTACAACCAGTCTGACACTGTTGACCACTAGGAGCTGCCCAGTACAACCACAGTCTGACACTGTTGACCACTAGGAGCTGCCCAGTACAACCACAGTCTGACACTGTTGACCACTAGGAGCTCCCCAGTACAACCACAGTCTGACACTGTTGACCACTAGGAGCTGCCCAGTACAACCACAGTCTGACACTGTTGATCCACTAGGAGCTCCCCAGTACAACCACAGTCTGACACTGTTGGCCACTATGAGCTGCCCAGTACAACCACAGTCTGACACTGTTGGCCACTAGGAGCTGCCCACTACAACCACAGTCTGACACTGTTGGCCACTAGGAGCTGCCCAGTACAACCACAGTCTGACACTGTTGGCCACTAGGAGCTGCCCAGTACAACCACAGTCTGACACTGTTGACCACTAGGAGCTGCCCAGTACAACCACAGTCTGACACTGTTGGCCACTAGGAGCTGCCCAGTAAACCCCAGTCTGACACTGTTGACCACTAGGTGCTGCCCAGTAAACCCCAGTCTGACACTGTTGACCACTAGGAGCTGCCCAGTAAACCCCAGTCTGACACTGTTGGCCACTAGGAGCTGCCCAGTACAACCACAGTCTGACACTGTTGGCCACTGAGCAACTCCACTGGAGGAGTGGGGGGGGGGGGGGGGGGGGGGTTACGTGCCTCGCTCAAGGGCACTTCAGCATTTGGTATTGAGGGACTAGAGAGAGTTATCCGTTCACTTCCCCACCCAAATATTTCCCACCGGTCTGGGGGATCGAAAGCAAATATGAACTGACGTTAGCTATGATAATCTTGATTAGCGGAATGCTAAGGTTTTTCTGTTTTTTTTTGGATGTCAAAGGGACATGGCAGCTGGCACGTTTATTTAATGTTAGCTGTGTGCGGAATGTCATCATTGACCCATAAGTTGGTGAAGACACTCTCCACCTGTCTTTGTGCTCCTCTTTTGTTTACCTTATATGGTTATCAAACTGCCCCATCTCACTCACACAATACATGTGACCAAATCCTAACAAATTTACACACCAACATATGATGTTTCTGTTCACAAGAAACCCCATAGCCATTACCAGTAAGTCCCGCTCTATAAAGGTGGCTTTTACCCATTGTCTTAGATCTCAAAGGAACCAATAAGCGCTGTCAGCACACCCTTCTGTGACAACGTACTGTAAAGACCCATGCATTTCCTTGTTCGAGGCAGAGCGTCTCTTACGCTTCCGAGCTAAGTAGATGCTGTCCACTGCAGTGTATTTTTTTTTTCTTTCTTAAATTATTTTGTTGCTTATTCACTTTTAAATAAAAACTCTGAAAGACAAATCCTACCTTTCATCGTTAAATATTCTCAAATAAACTAACACAACAGCTGCACCATAGATAAGATCATAGTTCGTTTTATAGTTTTCCACCTACTATAGCTCAGCAACTGGCTAAACTAGCTTGATACTGTATATAGCTAGGACACGAGCCGATTTCTTATAACTTAATATACTTTAAAAGTGCTGGCACGGATTAATGGTTTAGAATCCCATGGCACTGAGTGTAGTGCTGTGAAACATGCTGATTTTATAGAGGGGCCCATTTGGTACATTAATTGCTGGCACTGTCTTTATTTTTATAAATCTGTTTATTTACACGTTTTAAATGTACAAACTTGATACAAAATTTATAGAAGGTTAACCATAACACCCACAACACCACCCACCCCCCCCCCCCCCAACCACACACACACTGACAGAGCTCATCTGCCCTCCCCTCCCCACCCCCTCCCCCTCCCAATCCCAGGACACCCACCTCCCCCACATCCCCAAGACACGGAAAAAACATTGAGCATGAGGAAAAAAAAGCACTACAGACAGCACTACACTGTCTTGTTTATTTATATATATACTGTATATATATATATATTTAGATCTGATGTCTATTCATGCATGTATTTTTACATTGTTGAGTCGCCCACATAAAGGTCCTTTACACCTAAGGCTTAGACACCCTTAGGCGTGTGTGTGTGAAACACACTGTGTATGTACAGTATGGCGCTCAGTGATATCCATAGTCTCCGTGGTTAACTGTAAGAATTCGCCTGCTGGGGATTGAACCCGCGGCGCTATGTTGGTAGGTGAGTGCTTTTGATCTTGACGCTAACAAGATGCGCTTTTCCGACTGCCTAAAGTATGACCCTGACCTCAACCGCAAACCACAAGCCCAAAGAACCGTGCGGCACATAGCACCAGCTGACTGACAGTATCTTCTCTCGCTGAATGTCCTCGGTGTAGACTAGCATGAGTTAGTTTAGCTCCCTCGGCAGGGACAGGGCCGGGAGAAACTCTTATATTAACACCACTGATCAAAATGATAACGATCACTGATGAAAGTGTCGATATCATCTTGAAGCAGTGTGGAGAAAAGGATTTAGATTATTTTGGAAAATCATGACGCATGGGGCAGAGAAGGACATTTTGAAATCCATTTTCAATTTGTAGGTCGCCAAAATGGTTAGGGTTAAGGTAGGAGATATGTTTATCAACAACATTTTTATGTAAACATGATGGTCTGTGACATGTGGCAGTATGGATGTATTTAGTACGAGAGAAACCCAGCAACTCTCATAATAATGCAGCAATATGATACTATGTTGTATTTGTCAGTACAATAATATGAGACTAATAGGCCTCTGGCTCGATCACCGCTACAGATAACTATCAGTGGTGTTTGGAGGACAAAGTAAATACAAACATATATAAAGTTAAACTCAGGAGATCCATAAACAGCATTAAAGCATTATTAGTGATCTGTCTTGCCATTCTGGCTGGCATAGGCAAGAACATATATTACCAATTATTGGCCCTGTTTGGTTTATGGCACACCTTTCCCATTGCCAGTGGGATGACAAAATGTTCTATCCAGGTACTAACTTTGTTAAACTGAGTTTTTGTAGTGACTTTAAATTATAATTGCAATGCTGGCACACAGAGGTAGTTATATATTCCAAAACTGTCCTCTTGAATCTTTTTAATCTGTTCATGATAGTAAAAACAATGTCCTGTTGGTGATATTTCACGGTGACATTACAAGATATAATATGTGACATTGCAATGCACTAAATAACAGCTACATCTGTAGAAAATTGGTATTACGGTATTTATTTTTATATTAGAACCTAATTTAACCTCAACTCTGTCTGTCCTAGTCTGCCCTGATACTAGTAATTGAAAATGTATTAAAAACAGACTAGACGCAGTGGATCAATGTATCGCTATAAGCGCTCTACAGATATTGAGTGTCATTATGTAAAATGTCCGGTATCACCGGTAACCTTACTGTCATGCACTTGTCCTAATAAACTAACTGTGACGTACCTGGGTACGTGGGTTGGTCATTACCATTATTACTGTATTTATGACACCTTCTGAACATCAGGTTAGTATATTTAATGTGTTATGTTTTGTATATGATGTGTGTGTGTTGAACATGAGAGTTAATGCTGTCTCTTCTCTCCCTGTCAGGTGCTGCCCATCCCTACTGAAGAGTGCTGATTGCCTAATGAATAACAGCTGATGGCAGTCACATCAAGGGGGATGGGTAGTCAAATACCTGACAGCACACACACATCTCGGCGCCTCATTCTGTCAATTGCTAGCGACTAGAGAAGAGTGAGGTTGCCCTGGTTAACCACGGTTGTGTTTATATATATATATTGTTGACCTATGTGCCACTTCTCTAGCTGGGTGAGTGTTATCTTGTTGGCCTTTGTGCCTGTTCCCACTGAGTGTGGACTGATATTTCACTGCCCTTTGTGCTGTTGTGTCATTCAAGTAGAGCGGTATATATATATATATATCGGTAGGCTGTATGCCATTGCCACTTTATTTATATGTCTTGTTTGTCCTCCCATACCTTTTCCCCTTTGTGTGTGTGGGTTGAAATCCCCACCGACGACATTCAAAGGGAAAAGGGCCGTGGGTTGAAACCCCCACTATACAATAAAACCTGATTTACCATTTGAAAACGTCTTTGTTTACTATCTGCCTACCCGGGACTGTTTGAGAAGCATTTTTCTACTGAGGGGGTTGTTTTTTGCTCATGTACCACCTGCCCAGTTACTATCTTGTATGGTCGATAGACCTCTGTACATGACACTAACCTACTGTACACTGTAGCATGCAACACTTTGATGAACATTGTTACTCAGCTGATAGAGTTGTGCCCTTCCTGATGACTTGCCGTACAGAACATGTAAGTCACTTTAGATAAAAGCTAAAAAAATAGTACTAAATTAAAATGTAAATGTAATATCATGAGTTTATTAGTCATGGGAAATGTCACATCACCGCAGCAAGCCAAGTACTGTTTCATTATTCTGACTAATGCATTATCATCAATTCACATCTGGCATCATATGCAGTTGTCTTAACGGATTTATTGATTTTAAATGCAAAAAAAAAATACATGTGACTCTGTTGCACTTGACTATGTATAACGTATGCTGGCACTGAAATGCATGCCAATGTATTTAGCCAGTATGTCTTATGAATATATCTTTTAAAATAGTTTTAATATAAATTGTCGTATTTATCTGCCAAATCCAATTTGACTAGAGTCTCTGACTCTTTGACACACAATTAGCAGAAGAAGCTCTCAAATGTGCAGTAAGCGCTACAGGAGCTCAGAATAATGAATGACTAATCCAAGCCGTTAAGAAGCTTGCATTTCATTGTGAAGTTATGACCATGGTGACTGTAGCAGCTAAACAATGATGAATGGATGGTTGCTCTAAGTAGCCAGACCTCTCTCCACAACACGCTGGAGAGCGGTCTGTCTGGCTGAATCTATTATCTTTCCAGTATAGGGCGAAAACATTTCCCGGCTTATTTGTATTTCTTTAAACCAATCAAAATCATCCTGGACCTGGCGCTATGCCCAGGATGCAGCGGTGGTGCCTTTGCAAAATAACGTTGCCGACAGCGGAAGGGGAGGAGAATTCCGACTGAAATAGTCGGTAAATGACTATTAACTACTATTAACTATAACTATTAACAGGCGGCACGGTGATCAGTGGCGGCTCTACCACTAGGGGCGCTAGGGCGCCGACCCACCTGCTGGCCAGCTGCTGTTAAATCAGAGAAGAAGACAATAAAACTTTTTCGTTTTTGTGTTTTATAGCCCTATAAATAATATAAACATGTTTAAAATTTATAATATTTACTCATTTTAAGTATGTTTGTATTTCCAATGCACAATATAACGTTATTATCTAAATTAAAAAAACATCGTTTTCCAGAGCAGGAAGTGACATCAAGTTTTTTTTATTTTTTTTATTTTTTCGTATTTCTCGGCCCGGGCTATACGCGATAGCGCTCTGAGTGCGCGTCACAGTTTGATCGCTGTCTCCGTCACAGCCAATCAGTGCATACGGCGTTGTGCGTTGAAATATGACTATTATGTTGGAATCCGAGCGCGATTTGAAGCGGTCTAGGGCAGCAGCGTGAACTTCCGTGAAGAATTTCCATAGCCGCATTTCGCGGAGACGCTCTCTGATTGGCCGACGCCAGTATTTTTTTCCATGGCAGAATTTCACAGAGACGATCTCTGATTGGCCGAATCCAATTTCTAATGTTCCAATTCTAGCTTCTAGCTTGGTTCCTAGGTTGGTCTAGGACTGTTGTTTGTCTTAGAGCGTGCCGTGCCGTGACTGCAAGTTCTTTAGACTGTTAAGCTTAGGCACTCTTTCAAAGTTGGTTAAGGTTAGAGTTTGTCTTAGAGCATGGCGATAGAACGCCAGGTAGTTTGCAGTCTGTTCGAGCGGAAATGGACAAAGGAATGTACTTGTTGAGTGTTGTGCTAACGACGAGCTCAGCTGAGCTAACACTTGGCTAACAAGCTATATGGCGGATTATACACGTTTATCAAGCTCTCCTGCCCTGGACGTTTCAACTAAACAGTGAGTCTCTCTCTCTCTCTCTCTCTCTCTCTCTCTCTCTCTCTCTCTCTCTCTCTCTCTCTCTCTCTCTGTGCTTAACGTTAACGTTTGTAAATAGTTTTTTTTAGGAGCAGTACTGTTAGGCTACTGCTGTGCTGGCCATTCATGAAGCGAGACATTGCTGATTGTTTATTTATTTTATAACACAAGACTATGACTACCAACTGCCTAGCCAGCCGTGTATCAATCTTGGATGCAATAATAACGTTACTTACCACACTGACTATGTCGATGGCTCATTGATTTAACTACTGCAGCTCTCTCGGATTGAAAATACGTGGATTATGGCTTGTTCAATATCGTCTATGTTTGAATGAATGAATGAATGAGAACTTTATTAACAGATTGCAGAATGGGTACAATACAGTACGGCTCAATACACACAATTGTTAAGGGGATGCAGACCAGAGAAAGACGTTTGTCTTGTTTACATCAGGGTCCCAGATTTTCGATTCATATCGATAGTTTAATAGCTAGCCTTGGCTCGTTTAACAATATGCAAAATATGTGTACAGCCCTGTACTCATACTGAAGTTATTCTTGGTATATAATAGGTCTGATTGTGTAACGAATCGATTCCACGTCGCGCTGTGTGTGAGAGAGAGAAGGAGAGAGGGAGAGATCTGCCTGTGTTTGGAGACGGGCGAGTTTTGTTTCTAACTTTTCTATTTATATTGTGTTTCAAGTTGTGAATTAGAGTCTAGACTATACTTTATTTGACTGGTTGTGTGTTGTTGTAGTAACAGCTGAGCGACTCGTTCATAAGAGCCGATTCATTGCCGTGAGCGTGAGTCGAATCGCTCACGTCTTGCCATGAGTCTTGCGTGGTACAGTACTGTACTGTACAAAATATTTGGTATAGCGCCCCTAGTGGCGAAGTACCCAGCGGCCGCCACTGACGGTGATGTAGTGCACTTAACACTGTTGCCTCACAGCTAGAAGGTCCTGGGTTCGATTCCCGCTTGGGGACCAGGTTGCCGCATTGCCAGTTACCCAGGTGGGGTATCTCCCAGGCCTTTTTGTGTGGAGTTTGCAAGGGTTTCCCCTCCCGATAAGATAAACCCAATGGAAAAACATGCACAACAGATCGCTAACGCTGTCGCGTCCCTGAAGAGGACAGACCGGAGCAAAAAAACTGAAAGACCAGATTTTTGTATACTTTAGTTTATATTGTTCCATTTTAGCTGCTAGCTATTGTGTCAGAGAGGCAATACTGTATCGACTACTTTCCTAGGTTTAGAACCTTGAGTGCCTTAAAATGCATTTGATTTATTCTTTATGCAAGTAAAACCACTTATGGCATTGTGCAACTACTATGTATATATACGACATGCATACTTGGTGACAAGTCCTGGCTCCACGCTCCTGTTGCCCAGTGAAGCAAACACCTGAGGATGAGAGGGATTGTGTGTGTGTGTGTTTGTGTGTGTGTGTGTGTGTGTGTGTGTGTGTGTGTGTGTGTGTGTGTGTGTGTGTGTGTGTGTGTGTGTGTGTGTGTGTGTGTGTGTGTGTGTGTGTGTGTGTGTGTGTGTGTGTGTGTGTGTGTGTGTGTGTGTGTGTGTGTGTGTGTGTGTGTGTGTGTGTGTGTGTGTGTGTGTGTGTGTGTGTGTGTGTGTGTGTGTGTGTGTGTGTGTGTGTGCGCGCGCGCGCGCGCGTGGCCGCCTAGTTATAGTTGAAAGTGGGGGTGCAAGATTTTTTTTTTTTTTTTTTTTTTTAATTTAATTTTTTTTGCAAGGGGTGGTTTGGAGGGGGTCCGGCACGACCCCCTCCACGGCAGTTTTTTTTTCATTTAATGAACACCTGTATGTGCAATTTCCTGCAATATAGAGCCTTCAATCTTGACCAAAATAAAGCTGCTCTTTTCACTATAAAACTCAGTTTATATTGCAGTATGATAGCTATAATAATAATAACTTCACTGCGAGGGCTTTTTTAGCTAACGCTAGCTAGGCACGTATGATAGCCAATTACTATTATAATAATAATAATAATAACTTTCCCATCCTCCCAAAGCCCCTCCGGCCCCGTTCTCATCCGCAGCACCAACAACAACAACAACAACTAATTGACGCTATCAATAGCCCCAGTGAGCGCGGCGGCTGAATGAATGAATGAATGAAAACTTTATTTAACAGATTGCAGAATGGGTACAATACAGTACGGCTCAATACACACAATTGTTAAGGGGATGCAGACCAGAGAAAGACGTTTGTCTTGTTTACATCAGGGTCCATACTTTCGTGACTGTGCTCAGCACCGAGTGAATCCACAGTCACTTGCTCCTCAATGGGAAACCAACCTAGATTTACCATGAAGGACTGGTTCTGGCCGAACCGTTCGTTATACAAGTATCACAGAGACATTACAAAAGGTGCTCACAGTTGCACGAGGGGTTCGCACAGAGATACGGGATGGTTTGAAAGCTCGGCGTTGCTAATAAATATTTTTAATATTTTTTTATAAACTGCTCAAAGCGGCATTATTTCCGCCGTTGGGTGATCACAGCGCCTGCGCACCATCCCGTATCTCTGGATTCACTCGGTGCAGCGTCGAGGCTCACCATACGAGAAATATTCAGTTTCAATCTGTTTGCGCATTTAGTATACAGTCACAGTGTTCGACTTACGTGATGATTTGCTCCATTTTGATGTAAACGCAGAAGAATAATCCTCACAATGTTATCCAATATCCAGCCTGAATTTTTCAAGGGCTTTCGAAAAAGCCGCCTCCCCCAACATGTCGTATACGTCATGCCGACGAACCGTGGCCCGTGGGCACTGGATCAAACCATTAAAGTGGGGGGTCACACAATCTTTGGAAACTTAAAAACTTGCTATTAAGTGTCATTGCGTATTATTAATTTGATTGAAATTACGTAGTTATGGTTAGATAATATTTATATATTGGGGGGGGGGGGGGGGGGGGATATATCAATGATCAAAAAGTGAGGGAGCAAAGAGACAAGTTTGCTCCACCAAGTTCAATACTGGTAGAGCACCCGCTTCGCCTGCTCTTATACGTAGGCGTCTATGTGTGTGTGTGTGTGTGTGTGTGTGTGTGTGTGTGTGTGTGTGTGTGTGTGTGTGTGTGTGTGTGTGTGTGTGTGTGTGTGTGTGTGTGTGTGTGTGTGTGTGTGTGTGTGTGTGTGAGTGTAGGGTTTATTCTATACAGTTATGACAGACAAAAGGCATAGAAGCTGTAAATAAATCCATCACTGAGGACATATTTAGCAAAATAGCAAGTTATTTGATTGTGCAAGTTTTATATAGCACCTTTCATAAAACCCAAGGTTGCTTACTCGCTTTACATAGGGGGACAACCAACAATAACAAACATGGTGGACACAACATTCAATGTAGGAAATTAGGAGTCAAAGGCCAAGAGGTGAGTTTTGAGGAGTTTTTTGAAGGAGTCCAGAGTTGGGGCGTTGCGGAGTTCTGCTGGGAGGGAGTTCTAGAGGGTGGGAGCTGCCATGCTGAAAGCTCTGTCCCCAAAGAGTGTGGGGGTGGAGGAGGTCAGTGAGCAGTAGCGGCCGGTGTGAATTACATTTGGGTGGTCGCGGGTGGGGGGGGGGGGGGTGAAGTGGGGCAAGCGGACAGCTCACAGCTGACCAAGTGGACAGCTGACGACATAACGTTACCAACGTTAAGTCGAGTTACTACACTAGTACACGTATGATCAATGCAATAATGAACACATATATATATATCTTGTCATTTTAAACAAGTTACCATTCATTCATTCATCCATTATGCGTCAAATTAACAACAACAGAGAGAGAGCGAGAGAGAGAGAGACCGAATTAACTCACTGTTTACGTGGTCGAGGAGGGCTTGATAAAGTGTATAATTATGTCCACTGTTGTCCCACAGTCCCAGACCGTTGATGTATATCCACTCTGTCCAGACTGCATCCAGCTATTAGCTTGTTAGCACAACACAACAGTACTGTGATGAATGAATGAATGAGTCTGTCTTTGCCCATTTCCGCGTCAAACAGCCTGCAAACTACCTGGCGTTCTATCGCCCTGCTCTAAGACAAACTCTAACCTTAACCAACTTTGAAAGAGTGCCTACGCTTAACCGTCGAAAGAACTTGCCGTCACGCTCTAAGACAAACTCTAACGTTACCAAACCTACTTCGAACGAAGAGTGGCTAGGCTTTCCCAGTGTAGAAACTGCCGTCGGCCAATCAGAGAGCGTCTCCGAGAAATGCGGCTACGGAAATTATTGACGCTGCTTGCTTAGAATGATATAGACCAGTGGAGGCTGCTGAGCAAATTTTTAGGTGAAGCACAAATTATTATATTATATATTAAATTATATTTTTTAAACATCCCCAACGCTGCAACACCCCCATTTCTCCCAGGTGTCAGGCTCCTCATTCGCTTCCATTCATTTTGGGGACCATGTTTAAATATCATCCTTCTGAAGTATAAACAAACTATACTGCTGTGACGATTTCAATAAAACAGACCTTTCTGAGTCAATGGTATGCAGTGGTGTTGCGCAATATGTCGGGGCCCCCCCCGCAGGGCAGACCACTCCCCTAAATCTAACCAAGCAGACCATGGCTCGGCGGCCCGATCGCGTGAATATTAAAGGCAACCAACTTGTGTTCAGCTTTTCTCTGATTGGCCACGACCCCACACCGCTAGCCCGCCCCCTTTTGCCGCGAGCCCGGCAGGAACCTTCAAGTTCCCTGGTGCAAAATAAATCTGGTAGTTGGTTTATGACGTTAATTAATAATAAACACTGTTAGGACTCTTAATAATAAACACTGTTAGGACTATCTGACTCTTAATAATAAACACTGTTAGGACTATCTGACTCTTACTAATAAACACTGTTAGGACTATAAACACTGTTAGGACTATCTGACTCTTAATAATAAACACTGTTAGGACTATCTCGATTCACGCGTCACTACTGTAACTAGAAACTCTGGGTGTCACTGTACATCAGTGTGGAGGCTGACGCCTGACTGATTAACTAGAAACTGTACGCTGTAACGTTATATGTTATTTCGCGTTTTTAACGTCATAAACCAACTACCAGATTCACTCGTCACTGTACATCAGTGGAGGCTGCTGAAGCGCCAGCGGGGCGATGCGGTGGTTTCTCCCCGGCTCCCTGCGCCGTCGCCGGCTTGACTCGGTCCAGCTCCAGCAGCAGCGGCCGTGCTCCGTTGTAGAAGCCCTTTCAATGACAGAGCTCTCATATTTTGCGAATGCATAAACTATATCTTAAATTATGGCTATGTGTCTAATATGGCTGTCGCTTATCAATGACTTCGCGACAGCCATATTAGACACATAGCCATAATTTAAGATATAGTTTATGCATTCGCAAATATGAGAGCTCTGTCATTGAAGTGGGTGGTGGCAGCGTAACAGCGTTCACCCTGATGTAAAGTAGCGATTTTTATTGTTTTGTCATGACAAACCAATTACATAATCCCAACATATGTGTAAAGAAACAACATATTCCAGTTAACGGTATATTTTTTTAATGATTCATTACGGTATAAATTAGGTTAACTGAAGCTGCGTATTGCTGGCTCTCATATTTGCGAATACAACAGCGTTCACCCTGATGTAAACAATTCTACAAAGGAAGACGGCCGCTGCCGCGGGCGGCGCAACTCTCTGCCACGCGGCAGCACGGTCACGTGGCCAATAAGAGAAACGCTGAACGAAAGGCTGAACACAAGTTGGTTGCCTTTAATATTCACGCGACCAGGCACTGGGGCAAAACACTCAACGTGAGGGCGTGAAGGTGGAGTTTTGGTTTCACACTAAAGAAAGAGGCTCTCACAAGATGGTTGTTACAAAACATTACATGGACTCTGTCCTCCCCCCTGGGAGAATTCATAAAAAATAAGTCTGATAGTGGTCTAGGTTGACATCTAGAGAGGATTGCAAGGTGCAACGCCGACGCACCACTTTCTGTCAGAATGTCTTGTCAGTGCAGGCCAGGGAAGTATGTTGTGGAACAGTTTACCTACCACCATTTGAGAATGCCTAACCTTTACACCTTTAAACTCAAAGTAAATTTTTTTTTCTAGAACACCAAGCATGTGACCATATATAGGACCTTTATGGTCTTGGTCCTTTTAGCTTTGTAGCCATGTTTTTGTAAATTATTGTTCTTTTGTTTTAACATGTTTTTGTATTGCTCTGTGTTTGTACTGAGGATGAAAATATTAAATTAATTAATTAATTTAGCATATCTTGCTAAATCCTGTGTATTTACAGTGCATTATACGTATTGTCCATTAATACATGTTGTCCCTTCCAAATAAACAAATACATGAAATTAATGAAATGACACGGCTGCCATGAAAGAGCTTTGTGGCAGAAATACTGGAATTGCCCTTCAAGGTTTGAATGAGGTATTTCTGTGTTTAGCTACTAGTACGTATGCAATTAACGCAGTTTCTACTGCCAATAATACAGCATTTCCACCAATGCATCCTCTTCTAAATTACACATTTAACCTAATCATGGAATGGTGTGACTCCCTGAATAGTTCTGGGGCCAAACGGCTTCAGAGGAGGAAACTGATAAGAGGCGTATTCTTATCTCTGAGTTTGGTCGACTGGATAAACTCACAAGCAGAGTTCGATAATTAGATCAATTAAGCCAGTGGGTAATCAGATGCAGTAGGAGCCGCAGCACAAAGCTTCCTTCCAGGATGGGAAATGAAGGGGCCAAGGAAACCTGCAGCTCGCATAGTGCATAGATGGGCAGCTTTATCTGGAGTCATAAGAAGGTAACACACACATACGTGTTATCTATGTATAATTTATGGAATGTAGAAATGTACTTCTTAGTTGACTAATAGTCATGGAGCTTTGTCGACTAAACGATTAATTGATTTAATCAACACCATCTGTAAACTAGTTTCTCCTACATGCAGAATAACCTTTATTAATATATACAGTATTATGTGCTTACCAGATATGTGCTTATCATTCTGCATAACTCATTCTGCATGGGGGAGGGGGGGCATACAAAACATCTAACAAAGTTTTGATCAACTAAGACCAAACCAACTGATTAAGTGACTAAGAGGGCAGCCCTAACACACATAAATGCATAGATTATTACTTTAGTGTTGTTTGCAGGGTGAAAAGGTCAGCCTATTGTAACAACTAGTATACATCACCTGGAAGACTCCACACACAGAATTACACTATAACTTTGATAATCAGCAAAGCTCTAAGAAAGTCGATGCACTCATTTCCTGCCCTTATTAGCCAAGTCAAGCAAGATCTGTTTAATGGCAAATTACGTCATCCCTTCCCCACCCCTCTCTCTCTGTTTCTATCTGTCTGACTCTCCTGTCTTTCTCCCTCAATTTTTCTCTCTTGTCTTCCCCTCTCTCTTGCTCTCTCTCTCTTGCTCTCTTGCGCTCTCTCTCTCTCTCTCTCTCTCTCTCTCTCTCTCTCTCTCTCTCTCTCTCTCTCTCTCTCTCTCTCTCTCTCTTGCTATCTCTCCTCTCTCTCTCCCTGTTCATCATCTTCATCTGCCCTCTTTTTCTCCACTTGACCCTATTCTTTGTTTAACTCAATCGTTATCCACATGTGGGACATGATTAGGAGTTATACACAGACACACATGCAGGTATGCTCACGGACACATACACATACGTACACACATGATTACACCATCTGGCTGCTGACTTCAAGCTCCTCAAAGACTCCATCGATCTGCCGATCTCCTCACACAGACATTAGGTACTGATTTAAGTGGGCAATCGCTACCACTCAAAATCCTAACCGCACAAGCACAAACCAAGCCTAATATCTCATTAATTTCACTGAAATAGGGCAGCTCTTTTCTTTCCAAAGGAGACAGCCACTGAGTACGACAAAATGTGACTTGTATTATGTAATGCACTCTGTTTGCCAAAGCTGGATCTCTCTCCATAGCATCTGCACTTACGGGCATCTGGCTGCCTTTTGATCTTTTTCTGGGTGCAGAGAGTGAGTAGAATGGGACCTCTCCATGGTGCTGAAACATCTCCAGCTGAACCGCTGCCCTGGGGCCATGTCAACCAGAAAAACACATACAGCCAGAGTGAGATGGTACTCTCCATGGTACTGCACAGTGTATTATTGGACTTTAGAGACAGAGGGAGGTGGGGGTGAATAGTCATGTAAATTACTTCATCTACATGTAGGCTCCTTTCGGGTCACTGTACAAACTGAAGTTATCTGATGGAACTGAATACATTTGGTTTATTTTGTTCATTGTTGTAATTTCGTTTTATAATATAATTTAAATGAATGGATAAATAAATATCCCTTATGGACGTCTACAAGCTTTTTTTTTTTTTTGCATGAATGTATATAAATATAAAACAAATGACAGTGTTTAAGAATTTGTGTGTATATATAACACACACAGTATAACCATGTAAATATATATTTGTATTTGTTTTCCTTTTGTTCTTAATATTTTGTTGATACAACATTATTTATACTGTATGTATCTATATTTCCATATCTGTCTGAATATACCTGCATATAATCCCTTCTATATACCTATGTAAACACCTGCATATATCCATATCACTATGTATATATCACATGTACAATAATGCTATATATACCTTATACATATATTTATATTTACCATATATTTACATTAACATTTAGTCATTTAGCTGACGCTTTTATCCAAAGTGACTGGGTCAGCAGGAAGGGTACAATATATATAGTGGTTGTCTGGTAGTCAGAAGGTTCCCGGTTAGATTCCCGCAGCTCCTGGGCAGCGTGTCGAAGTGTCCTTGACACTTTACCCCTAATTGCTCCTGATGAGCAGGGATTGGCATCTTGTATGGTTTCCTCACCCATCGTGTGAGTGAATGGGTGAATGTGAGGGGGAAAAAATTGTAAAGCGCTTTGGATAAAAGCGCTATATAAATGCACCATTTATTTACCATTTACATATCCCATACCTACTATTACTAGTTATACCGCTGCCCAGTATGACTTACTAACATAGTGTCTTTACACCTTCATCATTGTACATAATAATAGTCACGGTGTGGTACTGAACCCAATATGCAGACAGAGACAGATCTTGTGAAAACCCAATATGGGTATATTTATGGTCAAAGTCCCGGCAGGGGTCGTTACACGGGGGAGATACTCAGAATGTTCAGGGTGTGCGCGGGGGATAAGAGCGTCAGACAGATGGGGGTCAGAGCGGGTACGGGGTAGTCAACCAGGCAGGTGTTCAGAGCAGTTCCTTGTGAGACAGCCAGTGTCTCCAGATCTTCACCAAGCAGGCTGGGGGGGAGAGGACAAGTGTACAGAGTTAGACACGGTCAAAGAACAGGGATCCAGGCACAGAACAAGAGGACATCAGAGCATGAGAGTATCAAGGTATAGAACACGAGCATAATAGTACGACTAACTTGTAAATATGAAGTTACGATCTGGCAGCCACTTGACATCTGGGACAAAGTTATATCCCCGACGTAATTGGCCCACAGACGTCAGATCAGCTGCCATTCAAAACACCACACCTGACCATAATGAGAGAGAGAGATAGAGGAGGAAAGAGAGAGAGAAGGAAGCACTGCCCGGCAGGAACCATGACAGTACCCCCCCCCCCCCTCAACGGGTGCCTAGGTTTGAAGCCAAATGGCTTATAGAACAACCTACCCCTAATTCAAAAACAAATTTAAAAAAAAGTTAAAGTTTGCAAAATAAAAACAATCAACAGAAACCGATCCCAAAAAGAACATTAACTCATTCCACGCCTAGAGGTTGCTGTTTAACTTATGGTAAGAAGGGCGGTCAGGTGGCGTAACGGAGATTGCGTTCGTCACCAACCTCGGAGACGCTGGATTCGCCTGTTCGAATCCAGCTCACAGCTCCGGGGTTGTCACCAGCTTGGCTGGCCGTTCACACTAATACTATTGGCAGTATTAGAGGGTGGGAGAAGCTGGCGGGGTGGGTCCGGGTCGTTGTAAACAGCGACTCCTACAGTTCGGTCGGGGCGCCTGCTAAGCGCGGATAGGATCTAAGGGCGGTAGTGTGATCCTTCCACGCGTTACACGCTCTCAGTGAGAGTCCGCGCTGCCAGGTGAAAAGAAGCGGTTGATTGGCTAGACGTGTGTCGGAGGAAGAACGTGATAGCCTCCACTCTCCCAGACCGACTGTGGGGGGTAAGTGCGCAGCGACCAGGAAGGGGATTGGGAATTGGCATAACGACTAACATTGGGATGGGAGAAAATTGGACGAAAAAGGAGGGGGAAAAAGATCCAAAAAAAAAAAAAAAGTATGGTAAGAAAGCCAGCGGTCTGTTCAATGGGGATAATGCCGGTGTTTGGAGTGCTAAAACTATATTAAATATTATAGCTATGTATCTAATAAACACGTCGATTGTCAGTGAGTTTCTTCTGGTCAACATGCAAAAAACAGATAATTTTTTCATACATACATTTCCGTTTTATACCGTGGTGAATATGAGTATAGTTTTAGAGTGATCCTGTCGAATCCCAATAAACTCCAGCAAACGGCGCTTCAATGCATTTCCTTCGAAATCGTGCTATTTGTCGCTTGATTTTTGAATCGTTCTGAAATAAACCCTTGATTATCGGTATTATATGTTTCATCATGCACGCACGGAAGCGGGGGCTGAAAAGTCGCCCATCCGTGCTTTGGTCGGCACCAACAGCACGCACATACACACACACACACAGACACTTGTGATCGTTACGAAAGAAACATCGGCTTAACCAAAGATTGGTAACATAGAGTCCTTACCTCACATCTGATGTACTGCAAAAAGATTAATCCAAATCCTGATCGCCATTCCAAATATTGATCGCGTTTATTGATCCAACGTTTCTAAACCAAAACAGAAGAATCCACGCTGCTCTAGTGTCCCCCAATCCGTGTGTTATAACGTTACTCTTGCCCGAGAAGGAAAACCTGCACCGGACTCAACATAGGGGCCCCCCAGGGCTGTGTTCTGAGTCCCCTCCTCTACTCGCTGTACAAACACGACTGTGTGGCACAGCGGAACAACAACACCATCATCAAATTTGCTGACGACACAGTAGTGGTGGGCCTGATTTCTGCAAACGATGAGAGGGCCTACCTGGAAGAGGTAGAGGTTCTGGAGGGATGGTGTCAGGAGAACAGCCTCTCCCTGAACATCAGCAAAACAAAAGAGATGATTGTGGACTTTAGGAGGTCAGGGGTCAGGGACTACAGGCCCCTCAGCATCGACGGGGCACCGGTCGAGAGAGTGAACAGTTTTAAGTACCTTGGAGTCCACATATCTGAGGACTTGACATGGAACACACACATTGACAGTGTAGTCAAGAAAGCACGACAACGCCTCTACTTCCTTAGGCGCCTTAAGAACTTCTACTCATGCACAATAGAGAGCATCCTGACTGGCAATATCACCTCCTGGTTTGGGAATAGCACCGCACAAGACCGTAGCAGACTGCAAAGAGTGGCCCGTTCAGCCCAACGCACAATTGGAGGTGGGCTTCCCACTCTCCAAGACATTTACAACAAGCGTTGTAAGAAGAAGGTGTAGTACCCTTTTAAAGGTAAAATGTTCTATGTACCCGAGTTGGTATTAACCCAACTGTACCCTTCTTGGTAGAAATGGATGTCCAGAAAGGCTCCTGGTTTCTCTTGCAAGTTTATTAACCAAAGCACACAGTAACTGCTTCTTAATAACTCTTGCTGTTGCTCAAAAACACTGAATGGTTACAATAACCCAAGGTTTACATTGGATCTCCAAACTCCTTTAACAGATCAGTGGAACACTAAACTAATGACACAGGATGTTAACAGATCAGTGCAGTGGAACACTAAACTAATGACACAGGATGTTAACAGATCGGTGCAGTGGAACACTAAACTAATGACACAGGATGTTAACAGATCAGTGCAGTGGAACACTAAACGTTAGGTTATGACTATAACCAAGTTCTGTTAGTATAGCGACGCTCGGCATCGCTCTCTGCACTATCTCGCATATGTGCACGCGCACTGAATAAAGACCACAAATGTACCTTTAATCCCAATATTCGTCTGACCACACCCCTATCAGCTTACCCATATAAGCAGGGGTGGGGCCACCCACTCGCCTCCTTCCCAAGCTTTCGCCACAAGGCGAGGTCAAAGGCTGCAGCGGCGTCGGATGCCGAGCGTCGCTATACTAACAGAACTTGGTTATAGTCATAACCTAACGTTCTGTTTCGTATTCGCTCTCGCTCGGCATCGCTCTCTGCACAAGGGAGGCCGAGCGAGAGCCAACGGCCGACAAATACACCCCGCTGACAGCCCCCCACAACCATCAGAACAGGGAGGGCCGAGCCCCCCCGACCCACCCTAATGGAGGGCACCCCCCCTATTAGGGGCTTCACGGGAGGGCGACGGACCCGACCGTGCGAAGAGGCACTCAAGCAACTCAACGCACAGGGTGAGCAGACCGTGGCTTGACCCCACGACTACACACACGCACAACCCGCATGCCACCCGGGAACGAACGGAGGAACAACCTCGTTACTGCCCCCAGAATCACGGGGTCAAGGGCAAACCCAACCCCGTGGCAAGGCCATAGCAGCGGAGCGCGAAGGAAGACCCAGACCCACCAATAGGACTAGACTCCCTGGAATGGGGGCCCGGAGAAGTCCATGATGCCAGCATCAAGACCCCACCAGGTGGGCACGTAGTGCCCCGCCCCCCACATCGCCAGCGTATTCGGACAAAGGCCCCTCAGCCGAGCGGGCCCCGTCCCCCCAATAGTACACCGCCTGGCACACTGACCCTGCAACAGGCAGTCAGCATGGCCGTAAGCACACAAAAAAGGTTAACCAACGGAAGCAGGCAGCGCACCGGGGAAAAACCAGGCAACAGGCTATTAACCCTAGCCTGGAGACTGCGGACGAGACAGGCGCCAGAGGGGACAGCTGAACACAGCCGCCCCGGCGGAAGGAGCGTAAGCTGGCGGTGTTGCATGACCAAGCCTCCATTTAAAAACCCCCACCCAGAGGGGTCGAGGCAGAGAAGGCTGACACGATTGGCAGACGTCATGAACGTGCAGGGGCACCCTCAACGGTGAACCCGGGAGTTGACACTGCTCCAACACACCAGGGAATCAACCACCTTGGTGTTACCCAATGCGGTGGTTGTTCCTATAACCCCTCAAGAAAAAACTCCAAAACACCGGTATACACCGGCTATACCGCAGTACAAGTGTTTCAGTTTCCAAAAAAGGGTTAACCCAGGCCTACGGGTCGACGAAACATTACTTCGGACCGGGCCTGGCGGTACGGGAAGCACAGGGTCACCAGAGGAGGTCAAAAACCACCCCCACAGGCCCCTCTTCGCCATGCGTGAGAGAGGAGCGAAAAAGAATGGAGAACCAGCCCCTAAGCACACCGTACTTGGTATTCCCAGGCGGTCTCCCAACCAAGTACTAACCAGGACCAACCTGTGTAGCGGCCGAGATCCGACGAGATCGAGCGTGTACAGAATGGCATGGCCGTAAGCCATTACTCCATAGCGCTTAACCCGGTGACACCCGGACCGACCTGGCATTTTTCCCCCTGAAAAAAGCCCAAGTCCCTCAGGGTACCAGAACAGCAGATCTGCATCCCCGGCGGACAACAGGTTCAACTGATCCGGACCAGCGTGACCAGAACCAGTCCTGTGCCCTAACCACGCCGACATGCCTACTCCAGGAGAAAGGGCAGATATGCGTGTCGATCTTAACATGAAAAGAAGGCGCCACCCAGACGTTCGGGCGAACCGCGCCTGGTGGCCCACCCCAAGGGCGTGAGACCCCTCTACATATGTTCAGATCCATTCCGTCATCATCCCCCAGACATGAACGAGAATCCGTCGAAAACCAACCCAGGTCGTGGGATTTGGTCGTCGGAAGAGGAAAAACCCCCATCTCAGTTGCTTTATAAAAACGCCATTTTAACCACAAGCAACCAAGGCGTGCCAGTCAGTCGCCTGTTTACAGCGAGCTAGCACTATACGTGCGTCGGGACACACCCCCATCAATGAACAGGCTATTTAGACCTGTCATTGAATCCCCAAGGCGCCCAGGGGAACGACAAGAGGGGTGTGACACTTCCTAACTCCAACACTTTTTGAATAGAAAAGAAGGAAGCATCAACATTATGTATCCCAGTCTACACAGCCGGGGGTAAAAAAAGTTCACATTTTTACATCCCACCACCCTCCCATAGGAAGGAGACGGGGATCCCCAGAGAGACTTCCCACGCGAGCTGTACAGATTGAAAAGAATATATTGCACCTTGAGCCATGTAAAAAATTGGTTTTAGGGCTCTCCGGGGAAGAGGCACTGAACCCATACACACTCAATAATCGAATTGAATCGAATACATATACAATAGAATAGGACACCTTCTAGAGGGTCCACTCACTTTGACAATCTGAGGAGGAAGGCTCTGTACTCTGATGGAGGCTCCCTCACATGGAAGAAGGAGTCCGAACTCACAGAAGGCCCGAATAGGCGCTTGGTGAGGAGGAGCCCTGACCACCCCCCTGAAACAGATCCATCACATGGACCTGAACAGCACACGGAAGTCCTACCAACAGAGACGCGCACGGCAACGTACTCTATGGCGGGGGAATTCCTGCGGTGCACACGCCCAATATACCAGGCCGTGGGACCAGGAAACTCCCCCCCCCCCCCCCCCCCCCCGTAACGTGCCGAACCGCCACGTGACGGGAACCTTGAAGGACAGGGGGTGTACCCCTGACCGACAGAAACAAGGAGGAGAGGAAAGGTTACCAGTTCACCCCTTTACGACCCCACACCCATGATACGATGTAATGACAAAAAGAGAATATGAAGCGTTTGACAGCTCCACACAGCGCATGAGCTAACCTGCTATCTGATTTTTACTAAGGAAAAAACACAGAATAGAGAGGGCGCTAAGAGCCCCGGTCCAACATACACATGTGCTTCTGTGGCCAGTCCAACCCAGTTGTAGGTCACATGACACACACAACCCATCATCACCTACAAAAAATGGCAAAAACACTCTACAGAGGAACGCCGTTTTTCATAATGAGAGAATACATAATTCTCGATTAGTATCGGCCACAGGCCTTGCTAAGCACACATGACAGCGACCAAACAATCTTTTCTTTTAGGAAAACAAAGTTTCTCCAGCAGTTTTAGCACAACCTCAGCAATCAAGCTAAGGGTTACATCGCATCCCTACCACACAAAAGACACAATGTAGTGCAATATGTCTGATAGGAGGATGAAAAAGTCCCCAGGGAACCGGGGGGAAACACAATCCTCTTATTTTACCCTTAATACGGCCAGTTAAAACAGGAAAACCTGTTAATATGTGAACACACTGTTCATTGTCATCACAGGCTGAGAAAAGAACATTCTTTTACTCGCTTGTCACTAAGCATAGCTTCATAGGTTAGTTACCTTAGTTGTGAGTACACGGTACATATAAACACACATGATGTTTCTCACACAACAACCAGATCATTTTCACATCTGTAACAACAACCCGATTTGCACGGAGAAGCTAACTGCCAGTGACAAAAACAGTTCACACATAACTCGCGTCGTATCCTAAATGCATTGCAGCAACACACGTTTTTGGGAAAAACATCGTTATTCACAAAACATTTAGAAAAGTAAAACCAGAAGACGTGTTATAAGGTCTGCTCAAACCTTGTCCTACCCGGAACGTAGATCAGCGAAGTGCCGTCTCAAGACCCCGTAGACAACACAGCTGATCCTGTGTTGCTCGAACTGGGCAGCGTCGTCGCTCCAACCAGTCGCTACAGTCGTCTTTGTTGACGCAATCCCCGTCCAGGCTCAGGGCAGGGTCGACGAACATCCCCTGTCACAGATGACGTCGTAGTCCAAAGTGTAAAACATGTTATAATCAAAGCACGTTCAACAGAGTAGCATTAAGCTAACGGCCGCTCCAACCGTTCGGGCGCTACTGCCCCTGCTCGTGAGACGCCGAGCTAACGGCGCACGCGACCAGAAGCGAGCTCGCGGCGGCGCGCGAGGAGCCAAAGCTACCCCGCGCCAGGCCTTGGCCTATAGCAGCAAGCCAACGTTACCTAGTGATCACGACATGCTAGCGCCGCAGCTAACAGCTGACTGGCTAACAGTAGGCCCAACCTAAGTAGGCCATGCAGCGATCCCAGCAGGCTAACGCAGCAGCTAACAGCTGACTGGCTAACCGTAAGCTAAGCAGCTATCACCTGAACTTGTATACAATGACATAACACTCACCCAGACAGGCCGCCGTTCTGAACCCCTCCTCACTTTTTAAGAGAAAAGAGAAACAAGATGTCAACACTGCTTTACAACGGTGATTTTACCAACACCCGACAGAATCAGCACAATACCAAACTGGCCTGTGTAGCTGACTTGAACATGGATCTGCCGCTATCGCACATCCATGCACATATCTCCTCGTGAAGGAATACTCTCATTCGGATATGAAAGAAGGGGCTTAACACGGGACAGAGACACACAGGGATCACCAGTGTTAATGGTCGCGGCCCACTAGTCAAACTAAAATGGCTTCAGACCAAGGTCTTCTGTCGTCTAGGAGACTGAACAAAGGACCCTAGCCTGGGGCCGGTTTTCATAAACATTGTCAAGTAGCCCCCATAGCACTAACAGACAAGTGAAGCCTGCCAGCAAACATAACTCACCAGAACCAGGAACCCACCGCGTCTCACAACAGCGGCGCGTCCTACAGCCCAGCTGTGCCTTTACCGCAACCAGCACACAGCAAGGACTGCAGTTGGAAAAGCATGTAGCGGCACGAACTCCCAATACGAAAACCGGTGGAGGATTTTGTGGTGGATTTTTGACGTCTCTAGGGATGACTAAATGAAATACAGAGACAAGAGATTGGCCTTAAATCAGAGTGCAAACCACCAGGTTCTCCACGGACATCCAGCAGCCTAAAACAGTGTCACACTGCGAATTAGATATTCTGAAATAATAAAACAGGAGCAGAAAGAGACAGCCGGAATACTCACGTTAAATGAATACAGGCAGAGCAGGTATAACATTGGAAAAGCATGATAGAGATAAACACAGATAGTGACCAAAGCCTTGAACTTATCGCATTGTCACATACATAATCAATAACACAGATAGTGACCAAAGTAACCAGGGTTGACTTCTCGCAGTGTCACATACATATAGTGACCAAAGCCTAACCAGGGTTGACTTCTCGCAGTGTCACATACATATAGTGACCAAAGCCTAACCAGGGTTGACTTCTCGCATTGTCACATACATAATCGCATTGTCACATACATATAGTGACCAAAGCCTAACCAGGGTTGACTTCTCGCAGTGTCACATACATATAGTGACCAAAGCCTAACCAGGGTTGACTTATTGCAGTGTCACATACATAATCAATAGTGACCAAAGCCTAACCAGGGTTGACTTCTCGCAGTGTCACATAACACAGATAGTGACCAAAGCCTAACCAGGGTTGACTTCTCGCATTGTCACATACATATAGTGACCAAAGCCTAACCAGGGTTGACTTCTCGCATTGTCACATACATATAGTGACCAAAGCCTAACCAGGGTTGACTTCTCGCAGTGTCACATACATATAGTGACCAAAGCCTAACCAGGGTTGACTTCTCGCAGTGTCACATACATATAGTGACCAAAGCCTAACCAGGGTTGACTTATCGCATTGTCACATACATAATCGCATTGTCACATACATATAGTGACCAAAGCCTAACCAGGGTTGACTTCTCGCAGTGTCACATACATATAGTGACCAAAGCCTAACCAGGGTTGACTTCTCGCAGTGTCACATACATAATCAATAGTGACCAAAGCCTAACCAGGGTTGACTTCTCGCATTGTCACATACATATAGTGACCAAAGCCTAACCAGGGTTGACTTCTCGCATTGTCACATACATATAGTGACCAAAGCCTAACCAGGGTTGACTTCTCGCAGTGTCACATACATATAGTGACCAAAGCCTAACCAGGGTTGACTTCTCGCAGTGTCACATACATAATCAATAACACAGATAGATTACAATATTCAGACGGCCCCCCCACTCCTGCTTACCTAACTCGCTGCGACGCTGCATGTAATGCCCGTGGAATGCCGTCCCGACCTGCCGGTGCAGACGGGCTCTTCATCGCTCTACAACACAGCCACGTCTGGGACAGTGAGGAATTGTCTGTCTGCATCGGCTGGTCGGGACGGCATTCCACGGGCATTACATGCAGCGTCGCGGCGAGTTAGGTAAGCAGGAGTGGGGGGGCCGTCTGAATATTGTAATCAGCGCAAACCTTCCAGAGATCCGCAGCGGTTCCTCAAACGTGTGGTCCTTGCTTTCGCCTATGAAGAGCACTTCCTCGTCCTCTGTCCCACAACCACCTGCTTGTTAGGAGATGGACGAGGAGACAGCATCTGAAGACAGAACATTGCCGAAACCATTACAGTAAGAGGAAAATGGTCAATGGTGGGCTGACATCCTGTGTGTGTGTGTCTGTGTGTGTGTATGTGTATGCCTGTGTGTGTATGTGTGTGTTTACATGTGTGTGTGTGTGTGTGTGTGTGTGTGTGTATGTGTATGTGTATGTGTGTGTGTGTGTGTGTGTGTGTGTGTGTGTGTGTGTGTGTGTGTGTGTGTGTGTGTGTGTGTGCGAGCACATGCTTGTCTGTGTGCAAAGATGTAGTTTGAGAGTGAGCGAGGCAGCTGACAGGAGGCCTGGGCATCTCTCCTCTCTACCACTCGATGTTTCCGGAGAGAGCGGTTAATGGGGTTAAAGAAGTGCACGTCTCAGCTGCACTGAGAGGTCAATGAGAGTCAACACATAAACAGAACACACCCGCAAATGCAAGCTTAACCTTCGACCCCTCCGGAAGAATGCAAGCTTAACCTTTGACCCCTCTGGAAGATTGCAAGCTTAACCTTCGACCCCTCCGGAAGAATGCAAGCTTAACCTTCGACCCCTCCGGAAGAATGCAAGCTTAACCTTCGACCCCTCCGGAAGATTGCAAGCTTAACCTTTGACCCCTCTGGAAGAATGCAAGCTTAACCTTCAACCCCTCAGGAAGAATGCAAGCTTAACCTTCAACCCCTCCGGAAGATTGCAAGCTTAACCTTTGACCCCTCTGGAAGAATGCAAGCTTAACCTTCGACCCCTCAGGAAGAATGCAAGATTAACCTTCGACCCCTCTGGAAGAATGCAAGCTTAACCTTCGACCTCTCTGGAAGAATGCAAGCTTAACCTTCGACCCCTCTGGAAGAATGCAAGCTTAACCTTCGACCCCTCCGGAAGAATGCAAGCTTAACCTTCGACCCCTCCCTAGACTCTCACATGTGCATGCAGACACACACACACACACACACATGAACATCTCTATGCACATACCCGTACACATACCCCTAAAATAAACCCCTTTTCCTTATGAGGAGCTTCAATGGAGGAAGTCAAGTCAAGTCAAGAGTTTTAATTGTCACGGCATACAAGTATACAATGAAATGCGGGTGGTCTTGCCCGCGACGATGTGCAATACAGTGGTACAACATATAATAGAATCCAATAAAAAAACAGGGGTTCAACATATAATAGAATCCAATAAAAAAAAAACATTGTGCAATAAACAGGTAACAGGTAACATGGTGTGACATCTCGGTATCTGTACATAGTATTTACAGAGCATATAGGACATGCTAGGTAGCTTTAGTAGTGCAATACACTGTTCCTGTTGTTATACTAATTTAAAGTGGCCTTTCCTCTTGGCCATAAGTGTGCGTGTGTGCCCGCTCGTGTTAAAGTGGCTGCTAGTGTGTGAGCGTGCACAGCGTGCGTGTCGTGTGTGTGCTCGTGTGTGCTTGTGTGTGGATAGTTCAGTGTTCTTTGGCACTCAATGTTCATTGTTCAAGGCTCTGATGGCCTCGGGGAAGAAGCTGAGCCTAAGCCTCTCTGTCCTAGTAGCTGGGGTTCGCAGGCGTCTGCCTGACCTCAGCAGCTGGAACAGGCTGTTATTGGGGTGGTGGGGGTCTTACATTATTCTGCAGGCTCTGGATTTGCACCTCTTGTTGTATAGAACCTGCAGGGGAGGTAGCGCAATACCCGTGGTACGCTCGGCTGAGCGCACCACTCTCTGTAGGGCCTTCTTGTCCTGTGCCTTGCTGTTTCCATACCAGGCAGTGATGTTTCCGGTCAAGATGCTCTCTACAGCTCCTGAGTAGAAGGACTGGAGTATCTTCCCCGATACTCTGAACTTCCTTAACTGTCTCAGGTGGTAGAGGCGCTGCTTCGCTTTCTTTACTACTGTGTCTATGTGTGTTGACCATGTCAGATCCTCTGAGATGTGGACCCCCAGGTACTTAAAGCTGCTCACCCTGTCCACGGTAGCCCCGTTAATCATCAGTGGTGTGTGTGTCTCCTGCTGTCCTCTCCTATAATCCACGATCAGCTCCTTGGTTTTACCAATGTTCAGGAGCAGGCTGTTGTCCTGGCACCAACGTTCCAGTACCTCAACCTCCTCCCGGTAGGCCTTCTCGTCGTTGTCCGAGATCAGCCCCAACACCACCGTGTCGTCTGCGAACTTCACTATGGAGTTGGAGCTGAACTTGGCCACACAGTCGTGTGTGTAGAGTGAGTACAGCAGGGGGCTTAGAACACAGCCCTGGGGGGACCCGATGCTCAGGGTGATGGTGTTGGAGGTCTGACCCCCCACCCTGACCGCCTGGGGTCTTTCACTCAGAAAGTCCAGTACCCAGGCGCTCAGGGCGGAGCTCAGACCCAGCTCGATCAGCTTGTCCACCAGTCTGGTGGGGACTATGGTGTTGAACGCTGAGCTGTAGTCAATGAACAACAGTCTCACATAGCCCCCCTTCTGACGGTCAAGGTGGGAGAGAGTGCTGTGCAGTACCTGGGAGACCGCGTCGTCAGTGGACCTGTTTGTCCTGTATGCAAATTGCATAGGGTCCATATCACTGGGGAGGGAGGCACAAATGTGGTCCTTGACCAGCCTCTCGAAACATTTCATGACCACAGAGGTGAGTGCCACCGGTCTGTAGTCATTTGGACATGTTGGGGAGGGTTTCTTCGGTACAGGGATGATGGTAGACATCTTGAAGCAGGCCCGGACGCGTGAATATTAAAGGCAACCAACTTGTGTTCAGCTTTTCGTTCAGCGTTTCTCTGATTGGCCACACGGCCAATCAATCAATCCACTAGCACACGCCCTCGCGCAAAGAGAGACGCGGCAGAACGCTGGTCGAACCAGCGGTGTTCTGTTGTGTGACTGTACTACAGCCGGTGTTCTGTTGTGTGACTGTACTAAACTCTTCCACCATATGACCGACATTTGACATACAGTACACCTCCTATCTATGTTGGGATTATGTTTGGTCATGACAAAACAATAAAAATCGCTACTGTTAGTAATGCTGCCACCACCCACTTCAATGACAGAGCTCTCATATTTGCGAATGCATAAACTATATCTTAAATTATGACGATGTGTCTTATATGGCTGTCGCGAAGTCATTGATAAGCGACAGCCATATTAGACACATAGCCATAATTTAAGATATAGTTTATGCATTCGCAAAATATGAGAGCGCGCCGCTGTCATTGAAGGGCTTCCTACAACAGAGCACCGCCGCTGCTGCTGCTGCTGAAGCTGGATCAAGCCGGCGGCGGCGCACGGACGCCGGGGAAAAACCACTGCGTCGCCCCGCTGGCGCTTCAGGCTCAGCAGCCTCCACCGGCGAAATAACATATAACGTTACAGTTCCACACTGATGTACAGTGAGTGTCTAATATGGCTGTCGCGAAGTCATGCCTCTCCATCTGAAAGCCCATCCACGCAGTGTATCATAGACTACCAGATTCACTCGTGTATAAACAAAGCCCATACAGTTATGAAATGCGCTGAACTAGAAAGCGTAACGTTATTATGTTTCGCGTTCCATTGATTAACGTCATTACCTGCTGTGCTGTAGGAAGCAGAGGTACAGTAAGTTACAGTAGGTGTAGGTTACATGTTTAATCAAAGCCCATACAATTTTTCATAATATTTCAAATATCATAATGATGTGTTTTCTATATTATATCCACAATCATTCATCTAAAAAATGGTATGGGCTTTGATTAAACATGTAACCTACACCTACTGTAACTTACTGTACCTCTGCTTCCTACAGCACAGCAGGTAATGACGTTAATCAATGGAACGCGAAACATAATACGTTACGCTTTCTAGTTCAGCGCATTTCATAACTGTATGGGCTTTGTTTATACACGAGTGAATCTGGTAGTCTATGATACACTGCGTGGATGGGCTTTCAGATGGAGAGGCATGACTTCGCGACAGCCATATTAGACACTCACTGTACATCAGTGTGGAACTGTAACGTTATATGTTATTTCGCCGGTGGAGGCTGCTGAGCCTGAAGCGCCAGCGGGGCGACGCAGTGGTTTTTCCCCGGCGTCCGTGCGCCGCCGCCGGCTTGATCCAGCTTCAGCAGCAGCAGCAGCGGCGGTGTTCTGTTGTAGGAAGCCCTTCAATGACAGCGGCGCGCTCTCATATTTTGCGAATGCATAAACTATATCTTAAATTATGGCTATGTGTCTAATATGGCTGTCGCTTATCAATGACTTCGCGACAGCCATATAAGACACATCGCCATAATTTAAGATATAGTTTATGCATTCGCAAATATGAGAGCTCTGTCATTGAAGTGGGTGGTGGCAGCATTACTAACAGTAGCGATTTTTATTGTTTTGTCATGACCAAACATAATCCCAACATAGATAGGAGGTGTACCCCAACAAGTACACAAGTTGGTTGCCGCGCTGCCGCTCGCTTGCTCCTTGGATTTCATTTGGGACGTGCGCTTGCCTGCGCGTGGGGGCGGGGCCAATCAGAGAAAAGCCGAACACAAGTTGGTTGCCTTTAATATTCACGCGGCCCGGACCACTGACTCCGCCAGGGATTGATTAAATATGGCGGTGAACACCGGGGCAAGCTGGTTGGCACAGGACTTAAGTATGCGTCCTGTTATACCATCTGGGCCAGCAGCCTTCCTGGTGTTCACCTGCATAAATGCTCTTCTCACACTGTGTTCCGACAACGAGAGAGCGCCCCCGCCCCCCCACGGTTGCCCCCCCCCCCCTCCACAACAGCCGGCGCGCCAGTGACGTCACTAGCCAGAGGGCACACTGTCTACACCGAACCGAGCGTAGAAGGAGTTGAGTTTGTCCGCGAGAGAGGCATCGTCGCTCCCCATTGAGGGGGCGCTGACTTTGTAGTCAGTTATTGTCTTCAGTCCCCGCCACAAGCCTCTTGTGTCGTTTTGTGCCATTTGTGTCTCCAGTTTATCAGCATATGTCCTCTTAGCAAGTTTAACAGCCTTGCGCAGAGTGTAGACTGAAGCCTTGTACCTTGTACTATTTCCTGACTCTCTGCCCAGGTTATAAGCCGTGGTGCGAGATTTCAGAGCTGCTCTGATAGTACTGTCCACCCAAGGTTTCTGGTTTGGGAACACCCGCACCATTTTCGTGAGGACAATACTGTCAGCTACTGTTGTTATGTAGCTCACAACGGTATCAGCGTACTCGCTGACGTCACTGGCGTTTCCTTGAAACATGTCCCAGTCTGTGTCTGCGAGTGCCTCCTGGAGCGTGGCCTCTGATTCATCAGACCACTTTTTTGTCTCACGTGACACGACGGCGCCACGTGATCTTTGTTTGTATGCAGGGATTAAAAAAATTGAGTCGTGATCGCTCGCGCTTGCAGCACCCATCAATGGCGGAGCCGCTACAGCTTTGTAGCCGGCTCTGAACGGAATGGATGGGGAGCCTGACATCTGGGAGGAATGGAAGTGAATGAGGAGCCTGACATCTGGGAGGAATGGAAGTGAATGAGGAACCTGACATCTGGGAGGAATGGAGGTGAATGGGGAGCCTGACACCTGGGAGGAATGGAAGTGAATGGGGAGCCTGACATCTGGGAGGAATGGAAGTGAATGAGGAGCCTGACATCTGGGAGGAATGGAAGTGAATGAGGAGCCTGACACCTGGGAGGAATGGAAGTGAATGAGGAGCCTGACATCTGGGAGGAATGGAAGTGAATGAGGAGCCTGACACCTGGGAGGAATGGAAGTGAATGAGGAGCCTGACATCTGGTAGGAATGGAAGTGAATGAGGAGCCTGACATCTGGTAGGAATGGAAGTGAATGAGGAGCCTGACATCTGTGAGGAATGGTGGTGTTGACAGCAAGCAAACAACTGGTCACTAGCTAGTAGATGCAAGTTATACTAATGTGAAAATATCCCTTTAAGACACACACATGCACGCACGTGCACGCACGTGCACACACACGCACGCGCACGCACGCGCACACACACACACACACACACACACACACACACACACACACACACACACACACACACACACACACACACACACATTTTAGAAATTCTGGAATATGGTTGAGCCAAGTTGGCAGCATGGAGTGGAGGATAATCTCACACTCAATTTGAAGGCCTCTGGCACATACAAGTGAAACCCAGTGTCTGTGTGTGTGTGCATTTGTGTAAATGTGTTTTTGTCGCGCATATGTTATGTGTGTTTGTGTACATGCGTGTGTGTGTGTGTGTGGGGGGGCATGTGCACGCATGCATGTGAGTGTGTGTGTGCGTGAGAGTGTGTGTGTGTGTGTGTGTGTGAGACAGGAAAGAAGCACAGCTCCACAACAAACCATTGCCAAGAACCGTTGAGTGGTGCTTAATCACGGCCCCATTAGAACCTCTGTATTAATGCATTCACCACCATAACCTCCTCTCTCAACCTACTCCTTCCTGCTCTTACTCTCTCTCCCTTTCACTCTTTCTCTCCCCCCGTCCACTCTCCCTATATCTCCTTTTTATTTGGCACTCTGAACCCCAGACTATCTCTCTGCTATGGAAACTATCTGAAGATACATGAATACATTTAAAGGTAAAAGAAAAAAACAGAAACAGAAAATACGTTCTATTACTACATTATTAGATTAGATTCAAATGTAATGTCGTCGTACAGCACAAGTACAGTACAACAAGAAGATCTAACCAGAGTGCAACGTAACAGTAAAGTGCATTAACTATACAGTGTAACACACTGATTAAATGGAATATACTGTAAATAACAAAGCTACTGAGTAAATATGCAAAACTGACAGTATTATTATGTACAGTGATACAGGTATAAAAACACTATGGTAGTAAGCCATACTAGCCAGTGGTCTAACTAATAAGAGTAGATATGGGTTCTATATTGATATAGATACAGGCAGCAGCGGCGCCAGAGAATTGTGATTGGGGGAGCTACAGGGGGCCGGATTGTTCATAGCAGGTGCTAATGAATTTTAATGCAACAAACATTAACAAACAAAATAAGGGCATTCAATCATTCCGGGCTAATATAGGCTACATAATTGAAAATGCATGTTACTAAATGTTTAGCGTTATACACCAATGCAAGCACAATTCATTATGTGAATTTAGAATGAACAAATCAAATGCATACAAAAAGTTAGTATCTGTGGATTTACAAAATGCTGTGAGCATATACAGTAGGCGCTGATTTATGTTTCTGCCGGTGGGTGCTCAAAACTGTTGAATGCCCCACGCTCAAGATAAACCTTATGCAATAGCCATAGCCTGGGGTCAAACGCACACATTTCAGCACTATAGGAAATGAACAGCGACCGACACGCACGCACGTACGTACGCACGCACGCACGCACGCACACACACACACACACACACACACACACACACACACACACACACACACACACACACACACACACACACACACACACACACAGACACACACACACAGACACACACACACACACACACACACACACACACAGACACACACACACACACACACACACACACACACACACACACACACACACACACACACACACAGTAGAATCGTTGCTGCTAGAACACCCATTAAAAACGCAGCATGCCATTAACAAGCCAAACAAGTTCTAATATTGTTACCCACGGAAAGAAATGACTGTAGCACTGGCTAGAGTTGAATATGGTAATGCAGAGCAATCTTACGCTACTGTGGAAACAGGAATACACCACTCCCGCTAGCTAGCAGCTGCCTGCCAGCTGTAGCTAGCCCGAGGCACACAGCACATACTGTAAGAAGTAGCCTATTTTCAGCTTGCGATGCTAACTTACAATATTAATGCAGCTAGTTCAGACAGACTTTCTGAGCTTCAGAAAGAAAACACTCACAAAACAAATCGTAGCTAATGTTACAGAAGACATTTCAGAGTTGGCTACAGGCTGCATTGTGGAGTCGCTGGACATAACAATGTCAAAGTCTTCTTAATAATAATTAATAAGTCATTTAAACCTGCATATCAACAAAGACTGGTACTCACCAGTCACAGGAGAACGATCCGCCTGTTGTTGTGATTTGCAGCGAACATGCATAACAGAAAGCAAGTAGCATCAACTGAGAGCGAGTATTCCAGCCATGGGTATTGTTCGAACCAAGAGTTGATTGAGATCCAAATTTTCAAGTCGGGTAAGACTTTAATTGAGGAAACCTCGGTCCCTCAGCTGGATCTTGGCTTAAATCCACAGGACCACCAGGTTTTTCACGGCCAGTGACGGCAGCTATGGCAGTGTGAGCTAACGTTACCAACATCATCCACACTCCCTCGTTTTTTTGCGATAACAAAAGTAAAGCAGTCCATAATTTGCTTTATAACACTATAACGCACAAATTCTGCCACAAACGTATTGTATTTCACCTAACTTAATTGATGCAACGCTTGTAAATTGTAACTGCTAATAGTAGAGTGCTAGACTAGAAACTGCGTTTACGTTAACATTATCACGCATCTGATGCATGCAATCACACTTGCAATGATACAAACCAACCAATCAAATCACACAACAAGCGGAAAAGGTCAACGGTCATCATCACTTAATAAAAAATATGATTTCATAATTTAGTTTTGTTACATATAAGTCAGTCCGATGTCTTCATATATTATATTTTTTATTCCATAAATATTTTTCATCAACATATTACTGGGGGGGAGGGGGGGCTTAGAGGGGGCTGAGCCTTTTTCAGAGGGAGCTTAAGCCCCTCCCCCCCGCCGCCACTGGATACAGGCGTGTAAACAGGAATATATACAGCTATATACATACAGATAGATAAATATATTAGTGAAAACACAAGATTTGGTGATGATTTATAATAAGGTGTGTGCAAGGAGGTTTGGCAGTCAGTGGGAGACACCAGAGAGGCACTGCTTATTGTCACATTCATTCATTCAAACCTTTATTTACACTCAATTCTGACAATTGAGGTTGCCCTCATTTGTGTTGAGCTTACAGTGTATAATAAAAACACATATTATAAAAAGTTTAAAAAAAAAGTTATATGAATCGTAAAAATAAAACAATAAAACAAGCATCAATAAAAATTCAAAAAACACAATGAAAATAATAAGATACAGTAGAGTCAGTCATAGATGAAATCAATTAATTATGAGAATGGAGAGATGAGAAGAGTGAGCACTAATCACGTATACCATTACCAATACACCAGGGCCATGTGTAGACTGTTCTTACATCTATACTAATACACACAGGCTTTGGATTCATTCTGTAATGAGGTCACTGACCCCCATCACTCTCTCTACCAAGTGGCAATAATGTGTGAAGTTAACTTTCCCAACCACCATTAAAGGCTCAATCAGTGATCCAAATGTCATCCAAAAGCAATGGGTAGCCGCCAAAAATAAACCGCCAAAAATAAACATGACCGACAGATCTACCGGCGGCATAGCCAGCCAGCAATCAATATACCAAATGGACCTCTCTATGAAATCAGCATGTTTCACAGCACCTCACTCATTCAGTGCCATGGGATTCTAAACCATTAACCCCCCACAGGGCAGCACTTTTTGAATCGATTGTAAAGGCTCCCGCATAGTCGGGCGTACTGTGAGCAGACTGGTCGTTTGTGGTTTCATAGTCGAGTGTACCACCATGTACGAATTTCCTCATTCCTCTTAACTACATTTCCCACAATCCTTGCGCGCTATTTACACTTTCTGTCACGGCGTCGTCCACCGATGTCAAAATAAAGAGTCTCGGTTATCTCCGTTTCCAGGATTTCGAAATTATGAAAGCCATTCAAACTTCTCAAGTTTTGGGGGCGGTCAGGTGGCGTAGCAGAGATTGCGCTCGTCACCAACGCAGGAGATGCTGGGTTCGAGCCCAGCTCTCGGCGTTGCCACCAGCAGGGTGGGGAAGCTGGCGGGTGGGAATCTGGCATTGTGGACAGCGACGCCTACAGGTCAGGTCGACGCCTTTCTAAGCGGGGCAGGACTTGGTGGAGATAGCGTGCCCTCCCACGTGTTACACTTCACCAATGAGAGTCCTCGCTGCCAAGTGAAAAGACGTCACTGACTGTCGGCGCACGTCTCGGAGGAAGCGTGCGATCGACTCGGGACGCCCTTGTACCGACTCGTAGGAGAACATGCATACAGCAGCCAGGTAGGGGAAAGGCGGGAATTGGCACAACGACTAATTGGGACGGGGAGAAAATCAGAGGAATCAGAAAAGAAAAAAAAAGAAAAAAAAAAAACGTCTCAAGTTTCTTCAGATGATGAAAAAAAGACATGGTCCAAATGTATATGAATTGGAATGCATAACCAATCCTACCCATAGAACCATGATCCTGCCCTACCCTCTCTTGGCACGGAGTGAGTGTTCAGAATAAAATGCAGATCGGTGTCACATTTAATGCAAGTCGATGTCAACCAACACGCCAAGTAGCCTTTTGTGTATCACCAAGTGAGCGACACCGAAATCCACATGGTTAGAAAATGTTTGCTTCGCACTTTGAGTCAGCTTTGAGTGCGCTTTGAGTACGCGCGGACCTCTGCAGAGTCCGTTCCGTGTACGTTCCGCCCGACTATGTGGCCGTGTGATGCACAGACAAAAGTGATACTTCACTGTATATTTGTAAATTACCTACAAATAGAATGAATGTCTTGACAACATCTTTATCTAGGCAACTATAGCACTGTTGAATTATTTATACAGATATTGTAGCTATAATAATTGTTAGACTAGAAGTCTAAATTTTAACACACACACGCGAGATGGGCGACCCACAGGAACACACACACACATGCACTGAGTGGCCGATGAAATGTCTCTCTGCACTTTTCCCATCCCGTTGTCCTTCCCCCCACGGGCAGCCGGGAGCAGATAGGGCGTCAACGTGAGCTGCGCCCCGGGGACCAATCCAAGTGCTCCTGTCCGTCTTCGTCAAGGACGCCACAGCGTTAGCAATCTGTTGTGCATGTTTTTCCATTGGGTTTATCTTATCGGGGGGGGGGAAACCCTTGCGAGCACCGGGAGAACATGCAGAAAGGCCTTGGTCGATACCCCACCTCAGTACCTGGCATCAAAGGCGGCTCGTGAATTCTTCACGGGGGGGGGGGGGGGGCGGAATTAATTAGTATCCCCCTCTATCTCTCCTTCTCTCTCTTTCTCTCTCTCACACACAGCGCGACGTGGAATCGATGCGTTACACAATCAGACCTAGTATATGTAGTATTATATACCAAGAATAACTTCAGTATGAGTACAGGGCTGTACACATATTTTGCATATTGTTAAACGAGCCAAGGCTAGCTATTAAACTATCGATATGAATCGAAAACGGGGGACCCTGATGTAAACAAGACAAACGTCTTTCTCTGGTCTGCATCCCCTTAACAATTGTGTGTATTGAGCCATACTGTATTGTACCCATTCTGCAATCTGTTAATAAAGTTTTCATTCATTCATTCATTCAAACATAGACGATATTGAACAAGCCATAATCCACATATTTTCAATCCAAAAGAAACTCCACTCCAGAGTGAGAGAGAGAGAGAGAGAGAGAGAGAGAGAGAGAGAGAGAGAAAGAGAAAGAGAAAGAGAAAGAGAGAGAGAGAGAGAGAGAGAGAGAGAGAGAGAGAGAGAGAGAGAGAGAGAGAGAGAGAGAGAGAGAGAGAGAGAGAGAGAGCGTTAGTTAGTTAGTTTAGCATTAGCTGAGTGGCTAACAGCGGCTAACGTTAGCTGAGTGGCTAAGAGAGAGAGAGAGAGAGAGAGAGAGAGAGAGAGAGAGAGAGAGAGAGAGAGAGAGAGAGAGAGAGAGAATTAACTCACTTTGTTTAATTGAAACGTGGTCCAGCCGGAGGGCTTGATAAAGTGTATGTCCACTGACTGTCCCCCAGACTGTTGTCGATGTATATCCACTGCCCACTGTCCAGACTCGAGACTGCATCACAACACACAGCATCGAACATCCTGCAAACTACCTGGCGTTCTACCGTCCACTTCTAAGCAAACCCGAGAAATGCGGCTACGGAAAAGTACTGTCGTCGCCGCATCGGCCAATCAGAGAGCGTCTCCGAGAAATGCGGCTACGGAAATTATAGACGCCTCTTGCTTAGACCGCTTCAAAACGCGCCTGTGTTCCATCATAATACATCATATTTCAACGCACAGCGCGTTACGCACTGATTGGCTGCGACGGATACAGCGATGAAACAGTGCACGGCGTGCACGCGCACTCAAAGCGCTATTGCGTCTAGCCCGAGAGAAATGCGGCGAGGAGAAATGTGGCTACGGTAACGGAACGTATTCTCTATCAGACAGTGAGTCACTTCCTGTTCAGGAAAACGATTATTTATATTTGATATATTAACATTATATTGTGCATTGGAAACACAAACATACTTAAAATGAGTAAATATTATTCATTTTAAACATGTTTATATTAATTATAGGGCTATAAAAAAAAAACAAAAAAAAAATCTTATTCCTCTCTTTTAACCAGGGGGGGGGGGGGGGGGGGGGGGCGGCGCCCGAGCGCCCCTAGTGGCCAGCCGCCACTGCCTGGCATCATGGAAACCTGGTCCCCAAGCGGGAATCGGACCCTGGACCTTCTTGCTGTGAGGCGACAGTGTTAACCACTACACCACCGTGCTGCTGTATATCTAGCTATATATCAAGCACATTTATCCAGTTGCTAGCTGAATGAGTAGGCTATAGGAGCAAAACTATAAAACTAACCATGATCTTATCAATAGTGCTTACGAAGCAGCTAACATTAACTAAGCTTGCTACCTGCCATTCGAGCCTGATATTTGGTCTGGAATTGGTCATATAAACTATAACGTTTAGCCGCTAAACTTAATTGAGGAAGAGCCATCAAGTTTTGAGTTTTGAATGTCTCCATGATGAACGTGAATCCCCCAAAATGGTTTTACAAACTATCTCACAATGTGTGCAGTATAATCAAAGTCATTTATCCAGTTGTATGCTTCACAAACTTAGCTAAAACCTTGCTAACCTAACCTAAGTGCTGCCTTCAAATGGAACGAGGGCTATGCTAATGTTAGAAAGACAGGCAGGCACACACTGAGATCATTTGGCCAAAAGCTAGGCTAGCTGATCCATATTCACTTCCATTAAGTTGTGCTAAGCTAGGCTAGCTTGCAGCCGGATAGCTTTCTATTGAACGTACAGAGAGGAAATTGGTATCTATCTTCTTGTCTGACTCTGGAGAAGACAGAAAGAAACCTAAGAACTGCTTTATAGGAAGGAGGTATTGTATAGTATAGTTTAGATACGCGTAAACATTGTATATTGTATAGTAGTGTACATAAGAACCAGTTTCTCAGGAACTTAGCATGTCTTTTTTTATCATGCATATCTTGTGTCTTACTTATTCTTTTTTTCTATGCCTATTTTTATTATTGTATTTTGCACAATCGATACAGGCATGACCACCGGCATTTCACTGTATGCCCTGGTATGTGTGACAAATAAACCTCTTGATTCTTGATTCTTGATTGATTCTTGATTCCAAGGACACTAACATCCCTCTCTTCATTTACATTTGAAAACAACAACGGCTCTGACGTCTGCCTCCTGAAGAGGTTCCATCTCTCCTCATTATAATGCTCCTGATTGTGTTTCAGCACGTGTACCTTGAGCACTAATACATAATGCACATTTTTGATTTTTGATTTGAATTCTTTATTTCGAACATGTAATAAAATACAAACAATATAAAATCAAAACAAATAATTGATCAAGAAATTTAATGGAAAAAAATATATAAATAAACAAAAGCAAAACATAACTCAATTTACATGTTCGAAAAGGAGTATAGGAAGAACTATACACTTATTTAATCCTACCCCTTTTCCACTACTCAAATGAGTGTACTAATTTAAATCCTTACAAAACAAATATATATATATATATATATATATGCAAAACAAAAAAAACGATATATGTAAAACATGAAAGAAATAAAATAAAAATGTAAACACCCGTGAATATCAAGTCCCTTCCTCATCCCTGTACCTCGTGAACATCATTTCCTTATAAATCAGTTTGAATAGTCTCATACTTGGACATTGCTTTAGCACCACATTCAGACTGTTCCACAGTTTCACTCCACATATTGAGATGTCTTCTCCTGGTAGTGCGTACACTAAGAACTTTTAAATTGAGTTCACCCCTCAGATTATAACCCCCCTTTCTATCAAAGAACAGTTCTTGTCCAAAGCAACTGAACAAATAAACGATGATGAGAAATGTACAGTTACTTCATCCTCCTGTGCACCACGGTTACATTGACAGTAATGGCTTCCATTTCCATGTTGCTATAGGGTACCTTACAGTGAGGTAAGCTTGTAGGATGCCACTGTTTTATGGTCCATAACCCTTCATTACTTGCTGGCTGAGTGAGAGTCTGTACAGTCAGGTGGAAAGGTGGTGGCACCTGGAGGGGGTGTGTGTGTGTGGGTGGGCGGGGGGGGGGGGGGGGGGGGGGCGGACAGTATGAGGTGGAGGCCATTCTGGCCGACAAGAAGTGGTCTGATGTCGTTATCCAGTCACCAAGGAGACCATATGCATTTGATGCTAGAGAAGAGGAGAGCAACTTTATTATCTTTGTTGTTCGTGCTTGTAGAGGTTTGTGTAGCATTTCTTTCATTGGTCAGATTGAAAATGTTGGATATGTCAAATGTGACATATGTACTGTAATTGTGTGTTTAATTGGATCAACATTAGAATAAAGAATATATATTTAGCTACAATTTTTCTCATTTATCACCAGGGGTTTATGATGGAAAAGGTCCGTAGTCTTGATCCAGAACAGAGCTATATTGTTGAATGGTATCTCCTGTGATAAACATACATGGTGTTTTGTGTTTGAACTCCTGGATATAAGCCTGTGGGACATGGTGGCGGAGATACATTCTCTTTCTCTGGTGGACAAACATGACATCACTAAACAGGTGATTAACTGTATTCTGGGCAGTGATACCTAATGGTTAGAGAAGAGGGCTTGTGAAGAGACCAGCAGGGGGCCTTTCTGTTTGCATGTTCTCCCTCTGTTCGCATGGGTTTCCTCTCTGGGTACTCCGGTTTCCTCCCACACCATACAGACATGCATGTTAGGCAGGGACTACAGATGAAAACGAGCTCATTAGCTAATTCTGGCCCCTTTACATTGATGTGGAAACTGAAGATTTTGATTAATGTGCACTGTCCCTGGGTAAAAAGAATTTATAAACTTCAACTTAAACTGAGGAGGTCACTACAATACCTGAACGGGCAGGAAAATCTTGCTTCAGAATGTGAATGAATAACACTCTTCCAGCTCTCAACAACTACTGTTGAATTGCCCTTGAGCAAGGCACTTAAACCCAACTTCTCCTATGGAACTGCTTGGGGGATTACAACATTGTAATTGGACCAGTAAGCGGCATGGTGTGAATGTCTGTAACCGTGTGCATGTCTGCATTGCTGAAAAAGAGCATATCTTCCCTGATTATTGGATAGAAAATCAAATTCAAAGCTGAATATTAAACTGTGGCTCATTCTTTACATTCCTGATGTTGTATTTACAGATGGCCACAGCATTGGACACCCTGAAAAACATTGGAGTGGTCCATGCTGATCTGAAGCGAGACAACATTATGGTCACTAACCATCAGCAACGACCCCTCAACATCATCAACAGATTATTGACATTGGTTGCAGTATCACAGTATACCCTACAGGTGAGTTATATACATCTAGATGGCTCCTCCTGTTACGTCCCACCTGTCCATGGACTGTTCTCCAGAGGTGTGGACTCGAGTCACATGACTTGGACTCGAGTCAGACTCCAGTCATGAATTTGATGACTTTGGACTTGACTTGATCAAATCAAAAAATACTTGCAACTTGACTTTGACTTTAACACCAATGACTTGTGACTTCACTTGGACTTGAGCCTTTTGACTTGAGAAGACTTGATACATTCCCCCATGCCCAACGATTAAAAATTATGTTATTAAATGTGTCGTGAATTAATTCATTTCCAGCGAATAGACACTTCATTCGCCCAGCCGGCTCCTGTGTCACCTGCGGAGATACGTTGTGGGCGTGTTTTGTTTACTTGTTAGACTGTCATGGCGGCGCCCAGCGTACACATGATATTGGATATCCTCACTATTTCTCTATTGTTGAGCACAAAGAAAATAACGTTTTAGTTAAATGTAAATTGTGTCTTGGCTCAAAGAACCTATCTACTGCCCACTTTGTGTGAAACAATCCGACAGCATCCAATCAATTTGCGCGAGAGAAGAAGTGACGTTACGAACGTTAATAACGACGGATTCAGTGGAAAATTATACCAAGTATTGCTTCGTTTACTTATAAAAACTACGTGGTGGTGGTCAACAAAAAACGAATTGCAGTATGCAAAACGTGCGGCTCGAAAATCACAGATGGAGAAGCAACAACTTCCAACTTCGTTCGACATTTGAAGCTGCACAAATCGGTAAGTAACTTGGCTTGCTATTGATTGATTGATTGATTGAAAACGTTATTAACAGATTCCAGAATGGGTACAGTACAGTACAGCTCAATACACACAATTGTTAAGGGGATGCAGACCAGAGAAAGACTTCGTCTTGTTTACATCAGGGTCCCCCATTTTCAATTCATCATAACATATATGACATACATGACATACAGATAGACAGTACTGCTACATCTATACATTTATGACATACCAGATTTGCAAATACAGTACTGTTTGTGATACAAAAATTGTCTAAAAAAGAGAGTATATACGTTTGACATAGAAACTGTACATTGGAGGATGTTGGGTAGGGTGGGGTGGGGGGGGGGGAACTGTACATTGGAGGTGGTTGGGTGGGTGGGTGGGGGGGGGGTTGGGTAGGCGGGGTGGGGGAAACTGTACAACTCTACAAGCAAAATATATCGACGAAACCATACTTGGTTCTAAGAAGAGGGTCTTGTGTATTCTTGGGTTATGTAATTTACTGTACATTGGAGGGGGTTGGGTTAGGACATTTACAGGGGCCAGTTTCGAATTGCAGTCTCCCGTAGGTGTTCTTTGAGAGTGGCTTTGAAAGTGGGTAGTGATTCACATTCCTTTACAGCTTTGGGTAGGGCATTCCACATTGATGTGACATAATTGCGAAACGTGTTTAGTCCCTTGTTTGAGCCGAATCTGGGTTTAACATGATTTGTGGAGCTCCTCTGGTGTTGTGGTTGTGGTATTCACTGACCTTTGGGAAGTATTTTGACATGTACATGGGTATCTTAGTCGTGTAGTGTATCTTGTAGACCAGGCCCATTGCAAGTTGCTGTACTCTGTCTTCTACTCTAAGCCATCCTAGGTAGTCAAAGTGGGCAGGGGTGAGGTGGGTTCTAGGAGTAAGGTCAAGTAGTAGTCTGACCAGTTTGTTTTGTGATGTTTGTAATCTTGTTTTTAGCGCTTTTGAGGTACTTTGGTACCATGAGGTGCAAGCATAGTCGTAGTACCCTTGAATGAGTGCTCCTGCCAGAGTCTTCAGGGTATTCTTGTTTACCAGAGAGGAGATCCGGTACAAGAATCTTGTTTGTTGGTTACCTTTTTTGATTACATTGGATGCCATTTTGTCACAGGAAAGATTTGCCTCTAGGATCATGGAACCTAGGTATTTTTCAACCTGTAACTTGTTATTGTCAGAGACCAGCAGGGCTGAGTCGTCCGCGAACAAGAACAAGTTGCAGTCACAAGCTAGCTACAGTAGTTACCGTAAATCAATGAGCCATCGACACAGTCAGTGTGGTAACGTTATCATTACATCCTAGATTGATACACGGCTGGCTAGGCAGTTGGTAGTCATAGTCTTGTCTTATAAAATAAAACAATCAGCAATGTCTTGGTTGATGAATGGCCAGCAGTAGTCTTACATTTTTTGTATTGATTGTCATTTGTATTAACAGATTGCAGAATGGGTACAATACAGTACGGCTCAATACAAACAATTGAAAAATACTTTTGTCATTGATCCAAGGTAGAGAGAGAGAACTTGCACACAAATTAGGCCCTGCCTAATTCTAATACCTAATAAACTACCTATATATACGAAATGCAGAGATGCCTTGTCATTTCAGTACAGATTTGTTATACCCCAAAATGTATAGATATGATTTTTTATACCCCAAAATGTAGACTAGTTAGTTGAACCGAGGTCTGCTATTATGGATCATGTGCCATAGACTGTATACAGGGCAGGCAGACGTTAAATAAATTATTGGTCCAAGTGGGAAGACAATATGTTGGTTATTGTTATCCTACCTTTAAAATGGATATGGTGATCCTTATTCTTTTTTTTTCTCAATATACTCCTGAACTGGGTTTCTCAAGCAGCTCTTGCCCAAATGTATCTAGTTGTGAGACTAACCCTGATTCTGAATATTATGACATTTATAGAAATTAGATTATGTTTTGCCAACAAGTTGATAATGATTTTTTTTGGTGAAGCGCGTATTATGACTTGTTTAGGACTCGAAACTCAAAGGTTAGGACTTGGGACTTGTCAGTCTTGACTTGGGACTTGACTCGGGACTTGCCTGTCTTGACTTGGGACTTGACTCTGGACTTGAGTACCAAGACTTGAGACTGACTTGAGACTTGCAAAACAATGACTTGGTCCCACTTCTGCTGTTCTCCCCTGCTCTACCACTCCCAGCCCCTGTATGTGTGTTTCTAATCGCCATGTCCCTTAGTGTTATTTCCCTTCTCTCTCTCATGCTCTCTCTCTCTTGCTCGCCCCTGTTAGTCTAGTGTTTAGGTTAACTGTTTAGTCTTAATGTTTGTAGTTTACTGTCTGGTATTAGGTTCTCCATTTAGTGTCTGTAGTCTGCTTGTTTTGTCCCAGTGTCTGGTGTTTGTCTTGTCATCCATAGTTGTAGTTCATTGTGTTGTTTCTAGTAGTTCTTTGTCAATCTGTTTCCCCTCCCAGGTGTCTCTAGTTGTAATCGTCCCAGGTGTTTCGCGTTTGTTCCTGTGTATTTAGGTTGTTTCTTGTTCTCTGTGTTGGCCCGTTGTCGATGTTGCACTGTCCATGTTCACGTTACATGTTCCTCATTCAAGTAAGTGTTCCCCGTGTTAGTTGTTTGCGATTAGAGTTTATTATTTTTGTTTTCCCCTTTTCCCCTGTTCCAGTGGTTACTGAGAGGTTTTGTTGTGTTGTTAGTTTTGTACCCTTGTTTCTGTTTATTCTGTTTATATATTACGAGTTTGTTCATTAAAAACCCCTTGACTCGCTGCCCGCCTTGTCTCGTCTGCTCCTGGGTCCTGTTGCGCCCTCACACAACATTGTAACACCTCCACCAACGTGTGATCTGGATTATTATTGTCACACTTCTGCTGTAAATCAATAGCTGAGAGTGGTAGTCGTCCAAACCTTCTCCTGGGGTACATTTTAGACTACATCATTCTCAATCTGTGCCTGTAAGGATGGAATTCACTGTGTGGTCCGAGAGGTATAATTTTGAATACTGATGTTGAAATGAATATCAGAAAGAATAAGAAGACACTTTCTATAGTTGAATGAATGAATTATTAATAACTAATAATTAAATAATAATTGAATCCTTAGTTCAATAAGGATTGTTTATTACAATATGGATGGATCCATCCAGTTAGTAGAATAAACTGATATCTGTTACAATTAGAACGTTTAGATGGCATGGTGGTGTGTAGAACCCAATTGCAGCATAGACACGAGGAGAGAATAGACAGGAGGCGGAATACGTTGGTTGCTCTTTCACAATAACGTGCACTTTATTGTGACACATGGAGCATAATACGAAAATAAACACTTTGAAATAGGGAAAAGAAAAGAGAGACCATAGTCTCAAAAACGAGATAAACACAACACTAAAGAGTACTCACGACAGTGAAACAGGAAACAGAAGTAATGACCCAGTAAGGAATGCTGGGCAGACAACACTTAAATACACAGACTAATTAGAGACATGAGGGTGATTGGTAAATTAGACACAGCTGGGTGGAACAACTAAACAGAAAACATAACAGGGTTAATATACTGAAACATGACAAGACCAAACAGCACATAGATACAGACACAAGGGAGACAAAACTAGATTAGACAATGGGGCACAGCACAGACAACAGATGAACAAACAACAGATTGGTGATGACAGACAGGAAATTAATAAATACAACAACAAAGATGTACACACTGAACTAGGCCACCTGGTGGTTGAAAGCAGTGTTAATTTTGTTGACTAAATTGATGACGAAAGATGTTCGTCAACAAAGGTTTTTTTCATGACGACAACGAGACGTGACGTCACGTTATTGAATACCATGTGACGCTAACAAGACTAAATAGTTTATTAAATATCGTTGACCACAACTGACGACACAAAAATGTAATTTACAAAAACCAGGACGAAATTTCTCTTCATGTATGTTGATATTGTTGACTAAAACAAGACGAGACAAACTAATTATAACTTTTCTTAATGCCATCGTCCCGACAGAACAGTGTGACGGCTGACGGGAGCTCTGTGTTATTAGCATTAGCTGGAGCTATTTGAAAAGCTAGTTTTAGCTGAATGTTACCTTGGCTAAAGTTGGAACTATTCATAATCCAGCTGCAGACCTGCAAGCAAAGTACAGCAAGTTGGCAAAGGAGTATTCCAAGGTAAATCACTTTGTCACCAGTAACGTTACATTGTTTGTATTTTCATCTAGATCGCGTTAGCTAGTGGCTAAGCTAGCTCACGCTAATGTGGCTAACTGCACACAATTGTGACGACCCTCCCCCACACTGTGTAGCCTTCCTCTGCTCTGGCTGGCAGAGCAGAGCTGGGGAAGGCTCGTCAGCTAATTGGTGCACACCTGGGCCGGTGTGTCCCAGCAGGATATCAGAGAGAGGCTGCCTCTGATCTCTGGCGAACTCCCCAGTTGTTTTTGGTTCTTTGTTTGTCTGGTTGCTGTCTGTTGTTTATTTGGTTCTTTGGTCATTTGGCTGTTACTTTTGGTTCATTCGTTTTGGTTGCTTTTCTTTGCTTTTACACCTACACATTCATGCTGCACATACACTCATCCACACACTGCTGACACACTGATACTCATATATATTGGCTGACTGATAATAAATTCTTTGTTATTTCTTAAATTGTGCCTGTGTCTCCCTATTCTTGTTGCGAGCTTGAGCCAGTTCGTAACACAATTAATGACATAATGCAGACAGCCATACCGGTGACAATGTTTAGCTTTTAGTGCCAAATGATAAGAGTCTGAGGCGGAGTCTCAAAAGAGAATGTTGAATATTTATTTTGCATTAAAAATCACAACAGTGCCTCTGCTAGGAGCTAACAGAACCGGAGCCTTCTGGATAGGAAGTGCGCAACAACGTTTAACGTCCGTGTGGAACCAATGTGCCAACAACCTTTCCGTGGGTTAAGCATAGTTGAGCATAGTTGTCATTTAATGATATGAGTTTTTGAAAATTTTCAGATTTTTCCGAGTTTTAGATTTTTTTTTTTACTTTTCTGAGTTTTTGAAAATTTTCAGACTTTTCCGAGTTTTCCGAATACACTGATGGGTGTGGCCTAAGGGGGCGTGGTCTAATGATCGGGGGAGTGGTCAACATCAACCAATGAAAGATGATATCCCTACCGAGTCCAATGGCACAACCCGCAAGTCTCTACGACAAACGGTGCAAGAGATACACTGAGGGGGTGTGGCCTAATTGGGCGTGGTCTAAGGATCGGGGGAGTGGTCAACATCAACCAATGAAAGAGGACATCCCTACCGAGTCCAATGGCATAACCCACAAGTCTCTACGACAAACGGTGCAAGAGATACTTTGAGGGGGTGTGGCCTAAGGGGGCGTGGTCTAAGGATCGGGGGAGTGGTCAACATCGACCAATGAAAGAGGATATCCCTACCGAGTCCAATGGCACAACCCACAAGTTTTTCTAGAGTGGCTAGCCATTGGTGTCTATGGGGAGGAGAACCTTCAAACAAATGGTCATCAGTTGAGAAATGTCCAATTCCATTTATTTTTCTTTTGTGAGCGAACAGACAGCCGTGTCATCGTTTTGATGTTTTTTTTTTTTCTATGTCCAAAATTGAGATCAGTGTCGCAATTTACCCAAGGTAGTGGAAACAAATTATTTCAGCTCCTGGACTCTAACTTGCAATGCATTTCCAATGGGACCGACATTTTCCCGTTTAAAGTCGATTCGTAGCCAAACGGTGCAGTGAAATTCTCCGAAAAGTATCAGCGCTGTTGCCATGAGCGACCCGGTCGTTTTGATACCTATCACGTGTATGGGGCGCGAACGCTCTGGGCTGAGTTTTGTTTGTAAAATCAGTGGAATAAATAAAAATAGTATAGATTACTATAGTGTGGGTGGCAACCTGGCTTCGCCAGGTCACCCACTCTAATTATAATGAATGCTTAACTACCCCTAAGTTACCCTAACCAGACCACCTCTAACTCTAACCACTAACCAGACCTCTTCCATGTGGCACTTTAACACTGACCTCAGAATGTGATTTTATATAATGTTTTTATGCAAGCAGATTGCAATCAGTGTGTACTACTACTAGTACTACTGTGTGTTCTGTTTACTTAGTTTACAGTATCCTGTTATAGAATAAACCGCTGCCAGACACAGCAGAGAGAGAGAGAGAGGACAGACATGACAGAGAGGACAGACACAGCAGAGAGAGGACAGACATGGCAGAGAGAAAGGAAAGACACAGCAAACAAGACAGACAGAGTTCAGCGTCGTCTCTCTGGTCAGAAACAAGGTCACCACATCCGTAATGCTCTCTTAGATGAATACATTGGACCATGTCTACACCAACATATACTGTAGGTGCAACAATACATTGGACCATGTCTACACCAACATATACTGTAGGAGCAACAATACATTGGACCATATCTACACCAACATAGGGAGACCGGGGCACAGTGGATCAGAAATCTTATATTTCAGCTTTTTTCCTGGCTTGATGACAGCATGGTTCTGGTCTATTGTGGAATTGATAGCAGAATATGTTCTCTATAAAACATGTCTATCATATCCTGCCAACTGCCAAATATGAGATGCTGAGATGGGGTTGAATGTAAAAATATATTTGATCCACTGTGCCCCAGTAACGGGGTACAGTGGATCGCTACCTGGGGCACTGTGAATCAGTCCAGATATGATACATTATTTTTTCACAAACAGCATCTTTATTGTGTGAACGAAGCAAAACTTTCATGTACAAATAAGACATGTCAACAATAGACATCAACCACACCAACAGTTGAAAATACTGAAACAATATGAAATGTTTTGCTATACTAGTAGCCTATGTAAAACCCAGCGTAGTGCTGGGAACTTTCGCAGATGCATCTGACACATCCTGTACATTTGGGAAAATGAATGTGAATGATACATCATGGTCTCTGACTTCTGTCTGTCCAGGTTTACTGATGTACAAAGGACCCCTCCTGGCTACATTCCTATCTGTGAACAAGATAATCACGGCAACACCTAACATTGTATTGTTTTCATGGTTATAATGAAAAAAAATTACTTTGGTTTCTCACGTCGCATAAACTTCACTTCAAATGTGGTTTCATCAGCATCCACAATGTGGCTTTTTAGCTACTTTTGGCTTTTTAGACTGTTGACTGCCTTGTTTATTCTTCTTCCTTTTGCTCTGCTCGTTGGCTGCCCTGATTTGTTCTTTGATTGGAGTGTCTGTCAGAACAAGGGTTTTTCCCTTATTTTTTCCACCTTTGTTTTTGCGCTGTGGTGCCTTTGGAAAAGGGCTGATTTCTTCTGGTGTGATGATAATAATAATAATAATAATAATAATAATAATAATAATAATAATAATAATAATAATAATAATAATAATAATAATAATAATAATAATAATAATAATAATAATAATAATAATAATAATAATAATAATAATAATAATAATAATAATAATAATAATAATAATAATAATAATAATAATAATAATAATAATAATAACTTTATTTGTATAGCACTTTTCATACAGAGGTTGCAGTTCAAAGTGCTTCACAACAGTAAAAAAAATACAGGCATGAGCGAGCATAGCAAGGTATGGTAAATCACAGTGTTTCACATTAGGATCTAGCATCCTAATAGGCTCTCTATTCAGTAATACAATTAATAAAATAGTTTAAAATGATTAAGTCAAAAAATTGTCAAAAAATTATAAAATAGAACGGACATACAACAACAGTAAAAAATACAGGCATAAGCGAGCATAAAAATTCGAGCATAGCAAGGTATGGTAAATCACAGTGTTTCACATTAGGATCTAGCATCCCAATAGGCTGTTTACAGTTTCATTCAGTAATACAAATAATAAAATAGTTTAAAATGATTAAGTTTAAAAATAGTCAAAAAATTATAAAATAGAACGGACGTACAACAACAGTAAAAATTACAGGCATAAGCGAGCATAAAATTTTTAAATGTAAATAGCAAGGTTACAATAAAAAGTGTGATAAGATTGTTCAATCAGATGAAAATGGCCCAGTTAGGAGAATCAACCTTGGCTAGGCGGTGAACACCATGTACCTAACTGGAATGTTAAACAACTTTGAAAAGATTTAGGTCAAAAGTCATCTTCTCCTCACAACAGAGCATCAAGTATTTGCCTGCATTACCCCACAGTGAAATGCCTGAGCAAAGAGATAGGTTTTAAGCTGTCTTTTAAAGATGTCTAGCGAGTTGGCTTCTCTGATGTTTTGGGGTAGTTTGTTCCACAGTTTTGGGGCATAGTTGATAAAGGCTGCATTACCGATCCTCTTTTGACTGTTTCTGGGAGCCTCTAGTAGTCCAGCAGCTGATGATCACAGTGTTCTTGCTGGTGATAGGCCTACTCAATTCTGTTGAAGTTGAACCAACTGCTTCGAGTGCCTTTGAAGATGTTGCGGTGTCATCTGGGGCTTCATGTGAAATTTCTGGTGCAGGTCGATGAAGTTCTTTGGCTGGTTGTGGAGGTTCTGGATCTGGGTCTGAAAGCTCTGGTGCTCTCTGTGGAGGCTGTTCAGCTGGATGAGGTGTTTCTGGGACTTCAGCGATTGGCTCTGCAGATTCTACTGCAACAGGTCGATCTGTAACATATGAACTGAGGAAATCATCATTGCTGAAGATATTGGGGTTGAATGGATAGATGCCAGATACTCGAAAACCGGATGTGATATTCTTTGGAGTGAAGGCTAACGGGTAAGCATTGGCCACTATCTGAGCGATATCATGGATTGTGATAGCTTGACCGGGGTGGTTGAGCATGAAAGCATTTGCTGCCTGGTTGAAGAATGCCGTACACAGATCGATCCAATGGTTGCATTTTGTGGCTGCAGTGTGGTGGCAGAGTTAGCATAACCACACCGTTGTCCTTGGCAAGATCAATGGTTTCAATCGATAGATGGGTGTCATGGTTATCCAGTATTAGCAAAACTGGACGCTCCTTGGAACACTTGGTTGACTGGATGAAGTGTCGCATGAATGCTGTGAAGTTCTCAGTAGTCATCCATCCTGTATTATGGGCAGCTCCAACAGTCCCTGGTGGAGCACCATGGATCATTGCATCTTTGAAATGCACTCGGGGGAATACCATAAATGGAGCAATGGAATTTCCAGCAGCATTTATTGTACCAAGCATTGTTACCAAAGTACCTCGCTCTCCTGAGGTAATCTTCCCAACTTGCTTCTCATTTTTGCAGGTGATCACTTTTGTGTTGCCAACTTTCTGGACGGTCATGCATCCAGTTTCATCTGTATTGTATATGTCATTTGGGCCGAACTTATGTCTCTTCATAAGCTTCTCCAAGTTGTCAAAGAAATCTTTCACATTCTTTTTGTTAAAACTTGTTGCCCGTGATAAACTGGTAGCCTCAGGACGACGTAGCGAAAGGTTTGGGAAGCGCTTCATGTACCCTGAAAACCAATCTTCTCCAGCCAAACGATTTGTACTCCAGGATTCTGGGAATGTTTTTCCATTTCTAGCAGCAAATTCATACGCCAGCACACAAACTTGTTTTCGCGTCAGTCGATACTGAATTTTTGATGTTTTGATCAGATAATCCTGCAGAAGTGTCTCTTCGGCATGCGTCAAAACCTGGCGGCAATTGTACTTTGGTGAGTATGCCATTGAATCTTTGCTTTCAGCATCTCGTGCTTTTTCCACGTATCTACGTAGAGTTGAGAACTTTATATCGTCTGTTTTACAAACATTGCGAATACTTTGTCCCGTGTCAAGTACTTTCTTGACGGCCTCTTTCATTTTTTCATTGTCGGTATTCCCAAATTTTCTGGAGTCCAGTTTTCTGCTGCGTACCATTTTTCTGAAACCAGACAAAGCATGTAATAATATGGCAGAGAATTAATATATATATATATATATATATATATATAGTTATATTTGGAATAAAAAATAGTTAAATTGAGGAGTTAATATTGCCGTTAGTCAACAAACAAAGCGACCTCCTTTTACCGGGGCACAGTGAATCACTTGAAAAATGTATCCACTGTGCCCCGATTCACTGTGCAATCATGTGACATTTTTTCAATCAAGGCCATTAGCAGCAGAGAGGACACATGCTCATAAAACTTCATTAAATATCCCTCAAATTACCAACATGTGCTTGGTTTCTTATTCCTGGATGATCTATACTAAATCACAAAAACAAAAGAAACCCGAAATTTTACATTTGATGGTACAAATCAGGGATTACCTTTCAATTCTTCACAAAGGTGTGTTGCCTGGAAATTAAGCACGTTTTTAGCTATGGATTAACCAGAGGCACACACTGATGACATCATCAAGGCGTTCCTGTGTACAAGCTTCTATAAATAGCCACTGATTCACTGTGCCCCTTGAGCCACTGTGCCCCGGTCTCCCCTACTGTAGGAGCAACAATACATTGGACCATGTCTACACCAACATATACTTCCTGTGTACAGTAGCGGCTTGTGGATGCTTTGCCACTAGGGGCGCTATACCAAACATTTTGCAAACATGTACAAGGCACGCATTGGCGAATATTATCACAATTGCCATCGATCAATATTATGATCAGTCAGTCAAATGCAACCACGTTTCCAATAGCCCAACACAAACACGCACAGCTCTCTCTCTCTCTCTCTCTCTCTCTCTCTCTCTCTCTCTCTCTCTCTCTCTCTCTCTCTCTCTCTCTCTCTCTCTCTCTCTCTCTCTCTCTCTCTCTCTCTCTCTCTCTCTCTCTCTCTCTCTCTCTCAGATGATGTCAGATCCATTCAATAATAAACACATTTGTATGTCTCTTCATTTTAAACAAGTTACCATTCATTGTCTGAGTGGTTATGCCCCACACGCGGCGAAATTAGAGAGAGAGAGAGAGAGAGAGCGAGAGAGAGCGAGAGAGAGAGAGAGAGAGAGAGAGAGAGAGAGAGAGAGAGAGAGAGAGAGAGCGAGAGAGAGAGAGAGAGAGAGAGAGAGCGAGAGAGAGAGAGAGAGAGAGAGAGAGAGAGAGACTCACTGTTTAGTTGACACGTCCAGGGCAGGAGGGCTTGCCTTGATAAAGCGTATAATCCACTGTTGATGTATTCCAGACCACTGTCCACTGTGTCCAGACTGCATCCGCCATATAGCTTTTTAGCCAAGTGTTAGCTTGTTAGCAGCACCACACAACACAAGTACTTCATTCCTTTGTCCATTTCCGCGTCGAACAGACTGCAAACTACCTGGCGTTCTATCGCCATGCTCTAAGACATACTCTAACCTTAACCAACTTTGAAAGAGTGCCTAAGCTTAACAGTCTAAATAACTTGCAGTCACGGCACGCTCTAAGACAAACAGCTGCATGCATCTCACAACAACACAACTATCTCTACCACCAACGGACCAACCTAGGAATAAGCTAGAATTGGAACATTAGAAATTGGATTCGGCCAATCAGAGATCGTCTCTGTGAAATTCTGCTACGGAAAAAAATACTGGCGTCGGCCAATCAGAGAGCGTCTCCGCGAAATGCGGCTACAGAAATTCTTGACGCTACTGGCTAGACCGCTTCAAATCGCGCCCGGATTCCAACATAATAGTCATATTTCAACGCACAACGCGTTACGCACTGATTGGCTGTGACGAATACAGCGATCAAACCGTGACGCGCACTCAGAGCGCTGTCGCGTCTAGCCCGGGCCGAGAAATAAAAAAAAATAATAAAAAAAAGAAAAGTGAGTCACTTCCTGTTCAAGAAAACGAGTTTTTTTTATATATAATAACGTTATATTGTGCATTGAAAACACAAACATACTTAAAATGAGTAAATATTATTAATTTTAAACATGTTTATATTATTTATAGGGCTATAAAACAAAAAACTAAAAACTTATTTTTCTTCTTCTCTCATATAACCAGGGTAGGGCCTGAGGGGGGGCGGCGCCCGAGCGCCCCTAGTGGTAGAGCCGCCACTGCCTGTGTATCACTTGTGCCGCAGACTCGGATTCCCCTAGGTTAAAAAATAAATACGCAATTTAAATCAGAAAATTTTCCATGTTGACTATTTCTGACTTCTGACAAGTTTTTTTCCATTAACTAAAAATAGACAAAAATGTCATCCGTTTTCATCGACTAAATCTAGACTCAAACTAAAAAGACAAAATTGAGACAAAAACTGACTAAGACTAAAATGCTCAGACATTTAGTTGACTAAAACTGACTAAACGAAAAATAAATGAAGATGACTAAATATGATGAAAACGAAAAAGGAGCACTTAGTTGACACATGACTAAGACTAAAACTAAAATGAAAATAGCTGCCAAAAACACTGGTTGAAAGACATAGTTCAGGAGTGGGAATTGTCCATGGACAGGTGGGAGTTGTGAAGCAGGACCGGGGGGAACGTTACAGATATTGAGTGATACAGAGTTGGTAGAGTTGAGGAGGTGAGAGGAGAGAGAGACAGGGTGTGAGAGAGAGAGTGCGGAAGCAGGGAGCAGGGGAGAGAGAGAAAGAGAGAGAAAGAGAGAAGAGAGAGCGAGAAGAAGAGGCCAGAAAGAGAGGAGCTAGAGAAGCAAGACAAGAAGCAAGAGACTGCACATTTGTTTATACCTCTCACAAACAAAGAGTCATATTGCTAAATACATAATCAAAAGATTATGAGAGTTTTATTTTGTCACATACATACACAAGACATGCAGTGAAATGTAGGTGGCCATGCCCGCCTCGATTGTGCAAAAATACAATTAATAAAATAGAATAGATAATAAAATATAAAAGAGTAGAAATGATCAAAAAGTTATATGAATAAAATACAAAGCTAAGCTTAAGAATAAAGGCAATGAGTAATATATACAATTATATACAAATATACAGATCTTTTCTTAAAGTGACCTTTTTGTAGTGTATTTGTGTGTGGGGTGTGTGAGAGAGTGTAAGTGATTATGTGTGTGTGCGTGCGTGTGTGTGTGTGTGTGTGTGTGTGTGTGTGTGTGTGTGTGTGTGTGTGTGTGTGTGTGTGTGTGTGTGTGTGTGTGTGTGTGTGTGTGTGTGTGTGTGTGTGTGTGTGTGTGTGTGTGTGTGTGTGTGTGTGTGTGTGTGTGGTCATGTGTGCCTGTGTATGTGGAGACCAGTGTTCAGTGTTCTGATGGCCTGGGGGAAGAGTCTGAGTCACATGTAAAACATGTAGATCCTGATAGTCACGTTAATGCATACGTGATATTTAGACTCATTCCATGTTGATGCGTACGTGTCTGGCACGAACACTCTGCTGGTACTATACATACATTAAATGGTTTACATCAAACTGTCATAAGGGGGCCGCTTGTACAGAACATCCAGGACCTAACTCCATGCAAGGCTTAGTTTGACTGGACACAATGTACAGGAATGTTCATGATAGGATGTGTGATGTTTAATTTATCCTTGTTACAGTGCCATCATTTAGTATTGATGTTATGGGTTCCTGTCTATCAGAGATTTGTAACTGATGTTGTATTCTTGTTATTTAACCATGGTAACATTGCTCATGTTGTATTATTGGTATTTAACCATGGTAACATTGCTCATGTTGTATTATTGGTATTTAACCATGGTAACATTTCTGATCTTGTATCCTTGGTATTTAACCATGGTAACATTTCTCATGTTGTATCCTTGGTATTTAACCATGGTAACATTTCTGATGTTGTATCCTTGGTATTTAACCATGGTAACATTTATCATGTTGTATCCTTGGTATTGAACCATGGTAACATTTTGCATGTTGTATTATTGGCAGTGTTGTGCTAGTTACTGAAAAATAGTAACTCAGTTACTTTACTAGTTACTTAATTTCAAAAGTAACTATGTTACTTTACTAGTTACTTACACCCAAAAGTTATGTGTTACTGTGAAAAGTAACTATTTAGTAATAAAAAAAAAAAAAAAAAAGATTGCTCCCATGCCCTTACAGATACTCAAAATCTGTTACGTTCTGGTTACTGACTACGGTCGGGAACCACCCACCATTTCTGTCATCTGTCACCTGACTACTGTCACTTGTTTTCCCTGTCATTTAGTGCTGTCACTTAGGGGTTGGCTTCTGATTGGCTGTCACGGGGGTGTTTGTGGAATGTTGGTATTTGGTGTCTATTTAACATTCCTTCCTTCTGCTTGTTATTCGTCAGGTCTTCACTATAGGCGTTCGGAGATAACGCGGGCGGTTCCAGCTCTGGACCACCACTAAGCTCCATTATCTTATTCCCTCTTACCTTTGCCCCTCGGCATAGTATCCTAGTATTACTCTTTGTGTTCTTTACTATTAAAGTCGAACCTGTTCAAGAGTATACCATCTCCGTCTCTGTGATTGCCTACAACAATTGGAACTCACCTACCTCCATCCTGACAGAGGTCAGGTCTTCTGTCAGGATGGAGGTAGGTGAGTTCCAATTGTTGTAGGCAATCACAGAGAGCTGGCAGACGGGAAGCGCACCTACGGGTTGGCGAAAGAGAGAGGAGACGCACAGGTATGCCTCACGGACAGCGGGGGGCGCCGGCGTACAGTGACGTTAAAGAACGCTCTCTACGTACCATCGTTCCCACAAGGACTATTCTCTGTAATAGCTGCTACTGCGAACGGTGCCAGAGTGTTCTTCGTTGAAGGTAAAATGTTCTTGTAGAGCCCAACGGTACGCGATTTAACATAGAGGTGTACCAGAGAATGTATTACCTGCAAACAGAGTGTAATGACAACGACAAGTGTAATGATGACAATGATATGTGTAAAGTGACTTTCAGTCACGATATTCAGACATGGCATGAGATTATGGGTCATTGTAATTACAAGGATTTACTGAAACTGCAAGCAGTGACAGAAGGCATGTACATTGAAGGTGAAAAGAATGTGTAGTGTGCATAAAGGGGAAGTTTGCTCAATCGAGAAACAGAAATCCCACAGAAAAAGTAAAGGTACCACTTGCACTAGTTAACAGATCTTGCCGGTCCAGTAAGAAACAAGTCCATAGGAGGCTTTAGATATGTACAGTCTTTTACAGATGTGTGCAGAGAGGCAGTGTTTGTTTACTTTCTCAAAGCAAAGAGTGACACACTCCAGGCCACGGAAAAATTCCTGGCAGACATAGCCCCTTATGGTAAGGTAAGATGCTTGAGGTCCGACAACGGAACAGAGTTCACAAACAGAGAGTTCCAATCACTGTTGAGGAGGAACAAGATAAGACACAAGACATCATGTCCATATTCCCCACACCAGAACGGAGTGGCAGAGAGGGAATGGCGCACTCTTTTCGAAATGGCTAGGTGTAAGCTAGTAGACAGTAACTTACCTAAGAGTCTATGGCACTATGCGGTGCAAGAAGCCGCTTACTACAGAAACAGGTGCTTTAATAAGCACACGGGCACCACCCCGTATACAGCACTGACAGGAAAGAAGTGTAATCCAGCTGGAATGCACAAATTTGGATCAGTGTGTTATGCGTACTTGCAGGACAGAGGAAAGCTTGAGTCCAGATGTGAAAAAGGACTCTTTGTAGGGCATGACAAGGGAAGCCCCGCTTTCCTGGTTTATTATCCCGGTAAAGGGGGAGTGCAGAAACACCGGCTGGTCAAGTTTGTCACAAATACAACATGTGAGAGCGAGACACAGACAGAGGAGCCAGAGCTGGACTCCAGAGTAAGGTGTGAAAAAACAGAGACACCTCAGCCCAGTGTACAGACAGTCAGCCACCCCCAGAGGGCGATGACGAGGAGCACCCGAGGGTGACGTCAAGTGCCCCAAGCAGTGGGAGGTATCCCTCAAGGGAACACAAACCCCCAAAGTAACTGACAGACTATGCCCGGAGAGGAAGTGACGAGGATGACAGTACACTTACCACCATTGATTACTGCTACAGGGTAGTCAGTGGGGTACCTCAGACCTTTAAAGAGGCCATAGTGTCCCCTGAATCAAGTAAATGGGAGAGAGCAATGGATGAGGAGATGAGGTCCCTAGAGGACAACCACACCTTTACTCTAACCAAGTTACCAGAGGGCAGACAGATAGTGGGAGGGAAATGGGTGTACTCAATCAAGGAGGGTATTGAAGGCCACTACAAGTACAAAGCGAGGTTTGTAGCTAAAGGTTACAGAGGGAGGGGATAGACTACGGTGAAACATTCTCCCCCACAGCCAATCTGACCAGTGTAAGGGTAGTGATGCAGAAAGCAGCTGAGGACAATTTGATTTTACATCAGATGTATGTGAAGACAGCCTATCTGCATGCACCCATAGATAGGGAGATATATATGGAACAACTTGAAGGTTACAAAAATAAAGGAGAGAAGCTAGAGTGTAAGCTGGAAAAATCCATTTACGGCCTGAAACAGTCTGGGAGAAATTGGAACGAGATGCTTCATATATGTCTCATTGAAGATCACTTCCTACAGAACCCAGTAGACCCCTGTGTTTACTCAAAGGAGTCAAAAGAGTCAGGAAAAGTGATCATCGTCATTTGGGTGGATGATTTGATCATTGCAGCAGACAACACTAGAAACCTAGAACAGGTGAAAGGTATGCTCTCCACCAGATTCAAAATGAAAGACCTTGGAAGGTTAAAGACTTTTCTAGGCATGGACTTTGAACAGTCTGCCAATTGTGTAAAAATATCCCAAAAGAGATATGTGGAAAAGATCCTGAAACGTTTTGACATGCAATAATGTAGATCAAGGGAAACACCATGTGATAAAAGATTAGACTACCAGGAGGATGCTCAGAAACTGACAGATGTAAAAATGTACAGAGAAGCTGTGGGTAGCTTCATTTATTTAACAACATGTACCCGCCCTGACCTATGTTTTGTAGTGAGTAAATTGTCACAGCATTTTGCTGACCCCACAGAGGAGCATTGGATTACAGCAAAACATGTCTTTCGTTATCTCAAAGGTACAGCCGATAAACAGCTGTGTTTCAGAAAGAGCAGCGAGGGTTTAGGGCTTAAAGCCTACAGTGATGCAGACTGGGCAGCTGACAACACAAATACTGTAGAAGAAGTACCACAGGATATTGTGTGAGTTTGAACACAGACAGCTCACTGGTTTTGTGGAAAACAAAGAAGCAGCCCACAGTGGCACTATCAACTTGTGAAGCCGAAAATATGGCTCTAGCTATGACCATACAGGAGTGTATTTATCTAGAACAACTGCTCGAAGGGATGGATACCTATGTATATAAGAAGACTGTTGTTTACGAGGACAACCAGGGAACCATTGCGATTGCTAGAAACCCTGTGTGCCGGCAGAGATGTAAACATGTCGATATAAAATATAATTTCATCAGATCTGTCATCAGAGAAGAAAAAATGACATTGATTTATTGTCCAACGGACGACATGGTAGCAGACGCTATGACGAAACCTGCTTCCAAATTGAAATTGAAGAGATTTGCAGAGGTCATGTTTGGTGTGTAGATATCGACTGCCATATTCTTTTTGATGTTTTGGATTGTATTATTTTCTTTGTAAAATGTTTTTGGAGAAGTTATCCAGTGTGCTAAACAACCCTAAGTGGGAGTGTTGAAGTTAGAGGTTCTATGTAGGATTGCAAGTAACTGTCTAACTGCATATATCACTGTTTCTACTAGAGGGTGCTCTAGGCGGAGCCACTCATGATACCACCAGGTGGCGAGTATTTAAAGAGATGTCTCCTCCCCCTCTATCTCTTCTCCCCCACCTACCTCTTTCGGAGAGGAGGACTCATGTGCTGCTGTTTAACATGTGAATGAATAAACCACGCCAAAAGCTAAAGATAGAAACCATGCCTCTTGACCACATTATTGTTGCCCCATAGCCAGATTCTGTCAACAAGAATCTCTTCATTTATTTGAAACAATATTTAACCGTATGGTTTCGAACCTTTCTAGCAAATAAATAAAACGTAATTAAATTGCCTATTCATTCCACAGACAACTCGGCTGAGTTGCCCTTGCCCGTCGATTCCGTCGACACCCAGGAGGAGCAGGAGGCGTCCTGCAACCGACCCCCTTCGGCGTGCAGGGGGGAGAGGGTCCACCCGGTCCTGACGGAGGCTGTGATGTCGAATCAGGAGACCACTATCAGTATTTAGAGCGATATAAGGGACGAAATGCGGCTCACACGCCAGACTTTGGCCCAGTTGGTCGCGGTCCTGTCGGGCATTGAAAACAGTCTCCAAAAAATTGCTGGAAAGGAGAAATAAAGACCGTAATCACTTTTGCCGTTGGTGTCATTATTAATTATAATTAAGTAATTATTAGCTGGATGAATGCCTTTTTTCGTTTCGTTCTTTTAAAGTTCGATTGATACCTTGCATGCACGGTAAACTGAGTGTCATCTGCTCACTTTTAAACTGTCAGCTACTTTTATTCAACTAAAACTATAAAATGCAATTCAAAAATGGTTCCAATTCATTGAATTCAGCTCAATTCGATTTCAAACGGCAGTCTTTTTTATTATGTATAGTTACTAATGATTATTTAATAAATATGAATTAACCCCAATCTCAGTTCTTACAGTGCATGGGGTAGACTTACTTAAAACTGCTCTATGATCCTAGCTCTTGTCTGCATTCCAGTGGCGTTTGGAGGTGGCTGTTCTATGTCTGGCATGGGGTTGTCAGGTATTTCAGGTTCTAGCAGCGGGATGCCATGCCTGATGGCCAGGTTATGGAGCACACTGCAGGCCACGATGATGTTGCAAACCTTTTCAGGCCGGTAATGCAGTGCCCCCGTGCCAGACAGGCAGAGCCATCGACCCTTCAGGAGACCAATTGTACGCTCCACGGTGACTCTTGTGCGTGCGTGGGCCCGGTTATAGGTGCGCTCCTGTTGGGTGGTGGGGTTGGTCAGCGGAGTCATCAGCCATGGCTTCAGTGGATAGCCACGATCCCCTGCATTCAAGAGATATAATTTAATTACAGATACCAGTAATAACATTACAATTTAATTAAATAAGATTAGGCCTGAGTCATGCGTTCCTTATCAGCCAACAACTTATCAGCCAAATGCAACATTAACCATGCTGCATTCATTCGGAAATTAATGCTATTTAGGGTTTGACAATAATTACACTACTGTTGCTATTTCACAATGAACTATAATGAATTACGGTTCATACAGTATGCGCCAGTGTTGGAAGTAATGCACGAAAGCTTATTTCCGCGTTGCAATATTAGTATTCTACCACTGGGCGCCAGGTACGCATGGTCAGAGCTGTGCGTATATATATGCACAAAGTCAAGCACACGTTCAAATTGATAAGTCACACACTTTGCTTAGAAATGATCGTACGCACCGGTTACGCACATATTTGTGCGTACGCATACGCACCATTGATAAATGAGGGCCCTGGTCGTTAACGTTAGACTCCGCTACTAGCTTCGTTGAAGCATGGGCAGTAGATAGGATCTTTGAGCCAAAATACAAATTACATTTAACTAAAATGTTCTTTTCTTTGTGCTCGACAAAAGAGAAATTGTGAAAATATCCATGTGAGTAGTGGGTGCCGCCATGACAGTCAGGACAATAGTAAACAAAACACGCCCACAGCACAGCGTGTCCCCGCAGGTGAAGTGACACAAACAGGAGAGGAGGACTGCGCTGGATCGCTAACGCTCGCTAACAATCTACATAAAAATAACGCAGTAACAAACCATTCAGTAACGGTAACTGCGTTACTGAATTTCAAAAGTAATGCGTTAGAGTACTAGTTACCGCCAAAAGTAACGGTGTTACTGTAACACGTGTAACGCGTTAGTCCCAACACTGATTATTGGTGTGTAACCATGGCAACATGTCTGATTTTGTATTCATGGTATTTAACCATGGTAACATGTCTGATGTTGTATTATTGGTAGGTAACCATGGTAACATTGCTCATGTGTGCTCTTCTACCTTCAGGACTCCAGAAATTTTCCTTGGTCTTTCTTTCAGACCATCGACTTGTGGTCTGCAGGCTGTGTGCTGGCTTTCCTGGTCCTGAGCGATCACATCTTCTTTGGAGTGAATTGATTTAAAGTGGTTAGATACCTGGATTCTCTCATTTTCCTTCAACATTATTACTACTATCTAGTATTGCTGCTTCTGCATGTCACAGACCTACACATAGACACCCCCCCCCCTCCCAACCCTCATGTTTAAAGGCCACATTCCCGGAGCCCAGCTTAATTGGCCTTTTAGGGGATCAGGGAAGAATCTTTCCCAGGGATTCCCTATTGGCTTGGGCTCTGGGTTTTCGCTTCCCCCCGGAATGGGGTCTATGAAATTGCATAATCCATAAAATTACATATAACATGTACCCCTATCGGGGCAAGCACTCGGCTCCCCCACTGAGGCCACTCCAACGTGAACTTCTCCCCCTAGGGAGGCCACTCCGTCGGGGGGGCTGGTCGTAGGTTAACGGAGTCTGGTCCCCCTTTCAAAGGCTACTCTAACGGTTAGAGACGAGCGCGCTTGTGAAAGGCCCCCTTTCCTTTCCCTTCCCTCACCCAATCCCCACTGAGCGCACCTGCCCATCAGGAGCGTGCGGCTCCACATGCATCCTCCCCCCAAGCCGCCTGCATCAGGCTGTAGCATCGTTGCTAATAAACTTTCGATTTCCATGGAATTAATTAAACATATCCTTTGTGTCTGTTGTCATTTGTACGGGCTGAACTTGTGAAGTTCTTAATTAGAGCAACAGCCTGGGGGAGAGGTTGAAATATGTGTTGTAAGTGTTGTATACCTATTCACACATATACTCAGACCTGGGAGCTACGCACCACAACCACATGCTTTTACTGCTGCCAACCAAGCTGCATCCACTGGAGTACCGATGGCTCGATTGCTTTCTCACTGCAAGAAACATCTCAACTAGTTATCTCACTTTTATAATCTTGTGAAAAGAAATCTGCCGATGGGGGTCAGATAATTTCCTCTACAAATGTATCAAATATTTCCTAAGAAATGAGCGACATCACCTTGAAACAGAAGGAGTGACCACCGTACAGTTCTGCCACCCAGCTGGCAAATGGTTCCTGATAATAACATTATTACAGTGTGTTGAGGGAGACACTGCTGTAGCAGTTTGACTTACTTTTCTTATCTGGGGTGCCAGTCAGTACACCCTTACACCCTTAGGGTGCATACATCAATAATACATCAGTATCAATCTCATAAACCCTCAATAAAATATATAGGAGACATCCAATATTCAAACAACCATCCTTATCCTTTTCAGTTGAAATAACTCCCTCTCCCTCTGTCTGTCTCTGCCTCTGCCTCTCCCTCTCCCTCTCCCTCTCCCTCTCCCTCTCCCTCTCCCTCTCCCTCTCCCTCTCTCTCTCCCTTTCCCTCTCCCTCTCCCTCTCTCTCTCTCTCTCTCCATCTGTCTCTGTCTCTGCCTCTCCCTCTCCCTCTCCCTCTCTATATCCCTCTCCCTCTCTCTCTCCCTCCCTGTCTCCCCCTCTCTCTCTCTCTCTCTCTCTCTCTCTCTCTCTCTCTCTCTCTCTCTCTCTCTCTCTCTCTCTCTCTCTCTCTCTCTCTCTCTCTCTCTCTCTCTCTCTCTCTCTCTCTCTCTGCCTCTCTCTCTCCCTCTCTCTCTCCCTCTGGCTCTCCCTCTCTCTCTGTCTCTCTCCCTCCCTCTCTCTCCCTCTCTCCCTCTCTCTCCCTCTCTCTCTGCCTCTCCCTCTCTCTCTCCCTTTCTCTCTGCCTCTCTCTCTGCCTCTCCCCCGTCCTCGTCTCCTTCTCCTGCTGGCAGAACCTCTCTGGGGGGTTGGGGAATGGAGCTCCTCTCCTGATGAACTGTCCTGCTGCTCCACTGTATGTGGTTGCTTACTGACTGGCTCCCGATCCTCATCTGAATCAGATCTATTATGTGAAAATAAAGACATAAGTTAGTCATTTACATTTTGTCATTTTCAAAACTAGACAAAATGTTTCCATCTTATAATTTATGGGCGGGGGGGGGGGGGGGCACACATGCACACACGCGCACACACACACACACACACACACACACACACACACACACACACACACACACACACACACACACACACACACACACACATACACACTCACCTCACACTCCTCCCCCCACCTTCTGCAGTAAACCAAGAGCCTTGGATACACATGCACTAATTGGTTCCATTGTGGTTTGATTGGCAAATATACTGTACCGTACATGCATCTATACAGCAAGCAACATAGCAACTATTATCTTTTATAAATGGCCTCAGTCCCTCACTTGCCTAATGTTAGATCCTGATCAAACTGGCCAGTATCACGTCTTCATCTGTTTGGCCCTCCATCCAATTCCTCTGCGTTGTGTCATTTTAATGGTCCTGACGTCTCTATACTGGCTGATAAGATCCTTATCTCTCCCCGTTAGTACAATCCGCAAACCATAATAATTCTCCCTCCGTAAGAATCCGACACTTCGACAACGTGAAATACCTTACAAGGAAAAGCGTGGTTTTATTTGATAAACAGAAACCTCAGCTCAGATGTTAACAGATTGTATTGTCCTTGAAGAGTCTATTCTAATGATCTTTCGGTGTGTTCGTCTATCGTCCTTTTGTTATTCAGTCCAATAGTGTTCAGGCCTGGTCTTTAGCCTAACCCTCCTCGCGTTAGCCGAAGCTAATGATGATGTATTTTGTATTTGTATTTATTGGTTTAAAAATACAGAGACAGTGCATATTAAGGAACATTTGACTGTAAATATGCCAGTTTAGCCAAGTTGGCTAATTTTCAACTGTAGTCTCTGGGGCAGGTGACATGAGCACAACAATATACAATAATGTGGCATTCCCCCCCCCCCCCCCCCCCCCCCCCCTCTCTGTGATGAGAGGAGAGAGTATCTTCTGTGTGATCTCAGTCCTACTAGCTCTCAGATATATATATACATATACATATGATGGGGAGGAGACTGTACATTAGGAGGGGGTAGGTGTGTGGTAGAAAATAAATACATAGGGTGGGGTGAAGCTCTCACTCTCATCAACACAAACGTGTCCTTGCCCTTGTTTACATCCGTGAAGAGATTTTTTGGATGCAAGAAGCCAATCCAAACCTGGCTATGTAGGACGTTTTATCTTTTCCACACGTGAATGTTTTAGCGACTTCAGAGTCAGGGAACATCGCTTGAAACACCTCTCCTAGTCCCTCATTTCCATTGTAGGACTGATGCTTTGCGACCGTATTTAGAACCCACAGTACCTCAGCTTCAAGGGTTGGCGTGGAGCCGAACGTTACCCGGACAGGTGCAGATGTAATTGGTGGTAGACCTACCTGTCCCTCAGCAGTTGATGTGGACAGCGTCGCCGTCGAAAATAAATTTGATATTGAAGTTGTCTGCAGGCGGGTTTTTGCAGAGGTAAACATGCTTAGCGCTGTGCATGTGTGACTCGACTGCTTTTATTCCCATCGTTCCCAGTTTAAAATCCTTTTTGCAGAGTTTGCAGCGGGCCTCGTAATTATCTTTCACTGGGACCAACCACGGTGCAAACAGAGGGTTTTCGAGCCAGTTCTCATTAAATTTGCACTTTCCCATGTTAAATTAATGAGTGCAAATAAATACAAATCAATTAAACTAAACTAAACGTCAGCGTTATCGCTACGGCTTGAATAACGTGTTACCTATGCTCCGGTGTTCTGAAATAGCTCCCGACGGCGACACACATTAAGGACCACATTAAGGTTCCGCCCCACTGCGTACCGTTTGCGTGAAAGAAAAAAAAAAAGCCTGATTTATCTCCCGTTAATAGTTTCCCCCCAGATTTCACAATGAAACATAAGATGACATGGCATGTTTTTAAGACCTCCGAAAGTCGGATTTAAGACATTTTAAGACAAATTAAGGCCTTAATAGTTGATAGTTGAATTTAAGACTTTTTAAGACTTTTTAAGGTCCCGCGGACACCCTGTATAATAATAATCCACTCTCTGTGCTAAATATTCCCCTATGGGTAATGAAAACTCCCCAGCACTACCCCCCTCCGCCACTAGGTGGCGACCTACTCCTCCTCGATGGTGTTTTAGTTGACGTGTCACTTCCTGGTTCGTATCTGTTATCTCCTCGTGGCTCACGGCCATCTTGTATCATCCTCCTCGTGGCCCCTTTTGCGGCCATCTTGTCTCGCTCATAATGGCTACTCTCTCAAACAAACGAACGCTGCCCTTCCTTCCGGCTTCCAAGGCCTAAAAACACAGCTGTTTTTCCTCTCTTTCCTATCCATTATCAGGGGACGCTTTCTCAGACTAATACTCTTGCCTGATCGGACATAATACACACTGGTACAATCTCCTTTCGACTTTCCTTCTGCTATGAAAACAGTCCCGCCATTAACAATTTTTCGATCTGGTTCAAGCGCCCCCCCCCCCCCCTTTCCTCATCTCGCATTTACCCTCCTTAAACCAAAACTGTGCAGCCTGCCTCGTTTGCTTTTCATTCTCTGTAGATAACACCCTCGATTTTTCAAAACACCATGGCTCTCTGTTCATATTATTACAGCTGGCTTCTTATTTACGGATGTACTATCTGTTCGTTTTTATTTGGCTTAAAAGATCAAAACAACCATGTGTGCACAGTGAACTCACATCTTTCTCCTAAGCGCTGTTTCTCCTACAGCGCTGGTCCGCCTCATGACCGCTCGACTCGCCGCTCTCTCCCAGGGCTGGCCGGCCTTGCTTCGATCATGATTCTCCCACACACGATGACTGTTGTCCACTGTCGCCCCATTATTGAAAAAGTCTTTATCCGTTGCTCTTATCTCTTGCAAATCCGGCTGTCATCATCGGCAACCAACTGTTCCCATTGTTTTTATCTCTTGCAAATCCGGCTGTCATCGGCACCAACTGTTAGATCCTGATCAAACTGGCCAGTATCACGTCTTCGTCTGTTTGGCCCTCCATCCAATTCCTCTGCGTTGTGTCATTTTAATGGTCCTGACGTCTCTATACTGGCTGATAAGATCCTTATCTCTCCCCGTTAGTACAATCCGCAAACCATAATAATTCTCCCTCCGTAAGAATCCGACACTTCGACTACGTGAAATACCTTACAAGGAAAAGCGTGGTTTTATTTGATAAACAGAAACCTCAGCTCAGATGTTAACAGATTGTATTGTCCTTGAAGAGTCTATTCTAATGATCTTTCGGTGTGTTCGTCTATCGTCCTTTTGTTATTCAGTCCAATAGTGTTCAGGCCTGGTCTTTAGCATAACCCTCCTCGCATTAGCCGAAGCTAATGATGATGTGGCATTCTCCCCCCCCCCCCCCCCCCCCTCTCTGTGATGAGAGGAGAGAGTATCTTCTGTGTGATCTCAGTCCTACTCGCTCTTGGTCAGATTCTAGTCTGCCCTACACCCGGAAACACCTTTCGACTTATAGATGTTCGTCGTCGCAACGACGGCCCCGCCTTCTGGTTGTCATGCGACGTGTTGTCATGACAACTGCGTTAATAACCTTTACACACATTTCACGTTTCATTAAGATGAACCTCTCTCCCTCCTGCTCTGGGAGACACTCGCTCTTATCTCAGATGTTCTTACAAGGAATGTCAACAAACATTCTCTCGCTGGCAGTGTGCCTCACAACAATCACCCTGCTCTACTGAACCACCGTCTCCTGCTTCCATGCACATTTCGATCTCCCCGTTTTAGCTGTGGTCACCTCCCCCCCAATCTATACATCACATACATTGAAAAAGCACCCCAAATCCTTCACTAACCATAATAGCCTCAGCCCACTTCCACATTATCTACACAGACGCCGCACAAGTCACCAGACACACAGAGATATACAGTAATGAAGCTATATAATATAATAAAAAAAAACTGTCGAGAGAAACGTCTTCTCCCAACTTCCTCTGCCTCACAATCAACAGAATTCCTTGCGCATCAGAAATGTCTCGCCCAGAAAGATCGGTTGAACTTTCCTCAACAACATTCTTCATTTTCAACGTCCTTTTCGACGTAATGTAGTGGAACAGCAGTGTTCAAAACACGAGCCCAACCTGTGTATCCAGGTATCAGAATTCCCCCCCCCCCCCAAAAGGTTAAAAAAAAAATATATATATATATATATTTTTTTTTTTTTTTTTTACAGTCAACATATTCTTAAATAATAGCGCTGCCCGAGGCGGGACATGATACAGTCAACATATAGCAAAAGAGAGAGCGAGAGAGAGCTCCCGTTCTACAGTCAATATACAGTGTACAGAGAGAGAGAGAGAGAGAGAGACACATTGGAAAGAAATTGAAATGCTATTTGGCCCTAAACAGAGAGTACACAGTGGCAGAATACCTGAGCACTGTGACTGAAGATCCTTGAGCACAGCCTAGCCATCGAGAAAGGCCGCCATAGGCAGACTGTGTGTGTTAGAAAGAGAGAGAGAGAGAGAGAGAACATGTGTGTTTGTCATGTGTGTGTGTGTTAGAGAGAGACTAGAGCATGTATGAGAGATTCAAAAGGACAAAGATCAACACTTAAATCCAAGAGAGAGAGAGAGAGAGACAGAGAGAGAGAGAGAGAGAGAGAGAGAGAGAGAGACACACATTGGAAAGAAATTGAAATGCTATTTGGCCCTAAACAGAGAGTACACAGTGGCAGAATACCTGAGCACTGTGACTGAAGATCCTTGAGCACAGCCTAGCCATCGAGAAAGGCCGCCATAGGCAGACTGTGTGTGTTAGAAAGAGAGAGAGAGAGAGAGAGAGAGAACATGTGTGTTTGTCATGTGTGTGTGTGTTAGAGAGAGACTAGAGCATGTATGAGAGATCCAAAAGGACAAAGATCAACACTTAAATCCAACAAGAAGAGGGTCTATACCAGAGAAACCAAAGCAGCAAGGAGCCAATGGCCGACATCAGCTAAATAGGCTAGCCAGGTACTGTGACACCAGGCCACACACAGCTTTGGCCAACGGCCCAACGCTACCCAAGCTACACAAATGACCATTCACACACAGCACATGTCGTATCTCCAAATGTTGTGAAGTAGCATATGTTTTGCCTGGAAAAAAACATCGTTATTAACAAAACATTCGGGAGGGGAAGGAAGGAAGAGTGGGGTAATGTCATGACATTTTCATTAATCTTACCTGCACAAAAGGAACGCAGGGCGAAAGGCCGCAACACAGGTCTCCACGTTGACGAAAGGCCTCTCGCTGTCGGGACAAATAAGCTATGGCCAGAGCCTTGTCATGGTGCAGGCCCGACTACATCTTCTGTCAAAGATGATGTCGTAGTCAGAGTGCCAGGGCCTGCTATTCTCAAGGCTAACTGATAGCATCAAACGAACGTTCCCAGCTGACGCTAAACAGCTAACTGGCTAACAGTTAGCTCAATCAGGCACCTGGCTGTATGTAGCCGCATAGCTTGCTTCTGCGTTCTGCAAGCTATGCGGCTACATACAGCCAGGTGCTCTCACCAGGCACACACCGTTAGCTACTAGTAGTACTATATTAGCTAGTCGACCAGTTTGGCTCCAGAGAAAGAGAAAGAGAGATAGGTCAGGTCCACGGCGGGAATATAATCATAGGTTGACTCACCATAACGCAGTATCAACGCGGCGCCAATGGTAAAGTTGGAAGGAGACTTTCTTGGCCCACGGTGTAATTTCTTCTTCTTCTTCTTCGAGTACTTTCCGGCAGACTGGACACCTTTTGGCGTATTGCTGCCTAACAGATTTATCTGCTCACAAGTTCTCTTCTCCTTCTTTTGAAAAGACATCCACTCGCCTCGCTCCTCTGAATAGCGCTGAATTAGATCATCCCTGTACCTCGTGTGTCCGAGAAGAGCCCGGAAACACTATCCTAAAATCTGTAGAGCAGCAAATCCGCAGAAACCGGAAAACTGCAGTCTGCAGAGCCGCAGAGGCAGGAAGTCAGACACATTCTACAAACGTGTCTAATGTGAAATATATAAGCATATAAGCAAAACTAGATTTTAGGTCTGTGATGAAAAAGGGCCTCGCGGGAAGGGGGGCCTCGCAATTTTTTTTAAAAAAAATTAAAAAAAAATATAATTTTTTTTTTTTTTTTTTGCGAGGCCCCCCTTCCCGCGAGGCCCTGTGCGACCGCACTGCTCGCACACCCCCTGAGGCGGCCCTGGCTATACGATACACCACTCATCACCTGAATTGGTTTCAAACATTTCAAATACAAACATGCATCCTATTGGGTGCATCGAGGTGTCAGTGGGTAGAGGCCATTTTGGAAGCATTTGTGAACCTGTGGACTGGATTACACAGAGAGTACCTGGGTGAATATGTGCATTTGGCAGCCAAGTTGAAATCCAGGCTAGTGATCCGTGGACAGTTTTTGAACAGAAAACGTGGTTTGGCCTAGGTATTACACTGGATTGGATCCGTTTAGATGCTTAGAACAAACAGAGGAAGTGCCTGTATGTAATCGATCTTTGGACAAATTTGAGCCTTCAGTGGTAAGTTTAATCAACTTTCTCAACATTAGTTTTGTTGACAGAATCTGGCTATGGGGCGACAATAATGTGGTCAAGAGGCATGGTTTCTATCTTTAGCCTTTGGCGTGGTTGATTCATTCACATGTTAAACAGCAGCAGTACTAGAGTTCTCCTCTCTCTGAGAGGCAGGTGGGAAAGAGGTAGAGGGGGAGGAGACATCTCTTTAAATACTCGCCACCTGGTGGTATCATGAGTGGCTCCGCCTAGAGCGCCCTCTAGTGGAAACAGTTATATATGCAGTTAGACAGTTACTTGCAATCCTCCATAGAACCTCTAACTTTATTTTGAACAAGGTTTTTTTATTTTAAAATTTTGTTTTTACATGGGCCAAAAGAAAATAAAAATAAAATAAGGCCCTCCCTCCCTCCCTCCCTCCCTCCCTCCCTCCCTCCCTCCCTCCCTCCCTCCCTCCCTCCCCCCACCCCTATACCAGACTAAATCATTCTACAATATCTTAGATCGTCTATTAATCATTGTTTTTCCTTTTAGCTTTTAAATCACCCGACAGCAGTCACATATCTCTTGCATTCTGCAGATAGAGAAGAAGAAAAGTAAGAACATAATAGAAATAAACAATAACAAGCTGAGAGACCAGGGCCCTCATTTATCAACAATTCTTAGAAAGTGTTCTATCTTTGTTCATAAGCACATAATTTAGAATGTGTGTACGCACAAAAAAAACAGGATTTATCACACGTGTGTACACAGGTCGTACTCACACCTGTCTTGATAAATATCACTTTGATCCTACGCTGCAGCTTGTGCACGGATTTACGTATTTGCATATAGCACCGCCCGTAATTAACCATATATACGGTAATGGAACACCCCCATGAAATGTGGAATAGTGGACTAAGCCGAGGGAAGCGTGTTATGGAGAAATACGCAGGCTGACAGACATGTACACGTACGGTGATGTCGGATATGATATCTATTAACACTTTGACTGCCATGAAACGTCTTTTCACGTCATTGCTGGCCATGCTCAAGTTGCCGGGGGACGCTGTACAGCGTCCTTATATCAATATTTCAAAAATCTGCGATCGGATTAATATGTCCCCTCTGCTGGCCTGAGATCCACCAGCAGGACCCACTGAGCTCTCTGGTGGTTCAGGAGCGCCATCTGGTGGCCGATCGGCGCAATGGCCAAACAGGATGTTGAATAGAGGTTGTCATGACGACCGTAGTACTTCCGGGCGCTCGCTATAGTTCATGGGACTCTGGCTCGTCACGCTACACGGTGATCGATTGGCAATAACTCGATAAACAACATGATTTGGACTTATATACCATTATACAAGCTGGAGATGGACCGGGTAAAAATATATCCCATAATGATAAGATTTCTACTCGACGATGATCGCCCAACGGCGCGCGGAGACTGGGGTGAGTTTCAGCGTGTAACGTTACCGTGTTCGATACTAACTGCTATTATCAACATTTGACCCACATTAGATGATTGGTATAACGCTGCCCACGGAATTATAAACGCCCCCTCGCCCATCCGGTCAACATCAGATGACGTGTAGTAACTTCTAGAAGTACGTCTAGTTGGAATTTTTTATATCGCGCTGATTGCCATCAAACTATATTTCATCATCAATATAATGCATTTGGGGCTATATATCACGTTCTGGAGAAAGCTGCAGAAAGAGATGAAAACATACTTATACATTAGACCATACTTTACTATGAATATGTGAATGAAAAAGTTTAACGTTGCTACACAATGAACAATACATATAGGACTTTGAATGGGCCCTAATAATGGCAATGTAGCAATAGAATTTAAAAAGTTATAGCCCTGCAAAGAAGGGGACTTTCTCCATAGACAAATAGCGCTGGCAATCTATGGTATATCATGAATTTAACCTTAGGCAACCAAAGTGTTAAGTTAAAGACCATATTAACTAATAAAGACCGTGCTGGAATATGACTGCCTTTTTCCGTTTTGTTCGATTAATACCCAGGGATTAAAGTTCTCCTAATTTTTTTTCAAAATCGCGACGGATTTTCTGTAAATTTTCTACCTGCTGCATATGATTTGTAGATGCATACAATCTATTTTGATGTCAGTATTGGGTAGCCTATATAAACAATAATACGAGAGCATACAAGAACAATGAATCTCACTGCCATGTATGATGTAGCCTATACGCCATGTTGTGTAGCCTGCCTATATGTGATTGATTGATTGAATTGAATTGATTGAAAACTTTATTAACAGATTGCAGAATGGGTACAGTACAGTACAGTACAGCTCAATACATACAATTGTTAAGGGGATGCAGACCAGAGAAAGTAGGAGGGGTGGGCGGGCGACACTGTACAACTGTACAAACAAAACTGTACATTGGATTATTGACAAGACCATACTTGGTAATTTACTGTACATTGGAGGGGGTTGTGTTCGGACATTTACAGGGGCCAGTTTCGAGTTGCAGTCTCCCTTAGGTGGTTTTTGAGAGTGTTTTTGAAAGTGGGTAGTGATTCACATTCCTTTACAGCTTTGGGTAGGGCGTTCCACATTGATGTGGCATAATTGCGAAACGTGTTTAGTCCCTTGTTTGAGCCGAATCTGGGTTTAACATGATTTGTGGAGCTCCCTCTGGTGTTGTGATCGTGGTATTCACTGACCTTTGGGAAGTATTTTGACATGTACATGGGTACCTTGGTCGTGTAGTGTATCTTGTAGACCAGGCCCATTGCAAGTTGCTGTACTCTGTCGTCTACTCTAAGCCATCCTAGGTTGTCAAAGTGGGCAGGGGTGAGGTGGGTTCTAGGAGTAAGGTCAAGCAGTAGTCTGACCAGTTTGTTTTGAGATGTTTGTAATTTTGTTTTTAGCGCCTTTGAGGTGCTTTGGTACCATGAGGTGCAAGCATAGTCGTACTGTAGTACCCTTGAATGAGTGCTCCTGCTAGAGTCTTCAGGGTATTCTTGTTTACCAGTGAGGAGATCCGGTACAAGAATCGAGTTTGTTGGTTGACTTTTTTTATTACATTGGATGCCATTTTGTCACAGGAAAGATTTGCCTCTAGGATGGAACCCAGGTAGGTAATATCTTTTTTCCTTGTGACAATATTGTCACCCACTGTAACTGAGAAGCCGTCGGTCTTGCTGAGTTTGTTATTTGAACCGAAGAGAATGGACTCTGTTTTGCCCATGTGTAATGATAGTTTGTTATCAGCGAGCCATATGCAGATTTTGCCTAGTTCTGAGCTGAGGGTTTTTTCAACCTGTAACTTGTTCTTGTCAGAGACCAGCAGGGCTGAGTCGTCCGCAAACAGGAACAAGTTGCAGTCACAAGCTGACGACATGTCATTTGCATAAATTAGGAACAGTAGCGGACCTAGTATGCTTCCTTGTGGAACACCACAGCTTACTGTGAGGGGGGGGATAGGGTACTGTTTACCTCCACCATCTGCTCTCTCCCCTCCAGGTAGGATTGCATCCAGCTCACTGATAGACTATCAAAACCAATTGCTCATACAAACTTGCACTTGAATTCCATGTCTGTGTGCGGGAGCTCACAAGGCTGTTGTCACAATGTAAATAAGAACGTGCACTGAAAAGTTACAGTAATTGGTTGATTATTTGTATGACAGTCAGTAAACCCTTGCAAAAAGTATCCGTTTTATTTAATTAATTGAAAACATGCAGCATGCCTTTCCTCCCGGCAGCAACGACATTTATCAGGCAAATGCCCATCACTGAGTGGAATCCCTTTCTATTCACATAACTGCATTTGTGATGGAGCTTTGACAGCTACATGGGTGGTACAGTAATAACAGTCTATTACTCGATCCATCTACAATATCACGATGGACCGTGCCATGTAGCCTATGTTATGTATAGCCTGCACAGTGATGCCGGTAACGCGTTACTAAGTAACGCGTTATTGTAATCTGATTACTTTCCCCCGAAAATAGTAATCTAACGCGTTAATCTTTAAAAGCCAGTAATCTGATTGCAGTTACTTGTCCAATTGGCTGTGCATTACTATTTCGTTACTATCTCATCATAAATTCATAATGCAGGCGGAATGCAGTATTTTATTTCGTTTTCGACAGTCAAAAATACATTTTGAGCTGTTTTTCTTTTGGGAGTGACGTAGTGTGGCAGTGAAAGGGTTACACAAGAATGTGTCCCCGCGGCGTGACTGGACACTCTGTCTGTGAGTGACATCTGCTTTGGTACAATCACATTCCCCATCCACAGTCTGCGAATCAGAGGCAGAGTAGGGCGGGTCTTCACAGCACGTCATGTGACATATGCGCCAATCGTGTGACAGCGGGTCTCCGTCGTTACAGCGTCGTCTGCACGGAGAATTCCACTCCAAAACGCTCGTCTAAACGTAAAATTAAAAGTGAAACCGCAAGATGACTTTTGCGGTTTCTGTTCACAAAACGCTCGTCTAAACGGGGCCTCAGTCACTACTTCACGTTCATATGCGGAGGAAACAAAATACTGTCTACCGCTAAAAACAGCACATCCAATTGCATTGAAAGCATCTGGAATCACAACACTGGGGGACCCTGATGTAAACAAGACAAAAGTCTTTCTCTGGTCTGCATCCCCTTAACAATTGTATGTATTGAGCTGTACTGTACTGTACCCATTCTGCAATCTGTTAATAAAGTTTTCATTCATTCATTCATTCATTCACTAGCCGACGCTTCGACTAGGTACAGGAGGACTCGGAGGCCAGCCAAACAGCAAAAGAGAGAGATTGTTTCTTTCCCTTTTGATTAATGTATATTTGATGGTGGCAGAGCAAAAGCTCTTATTTGCCAGATTTACAGTTAATTTACATGTTAAAGAGAGACTGATTGTATGTTTATAGAGAGACATTTATAAAAACAATTTAATAGTTACAGTTGATATAATTGAATAGTTCAGCCTGCATTTGTTAGATGTGAATGGATATACACTGGTTTTGTAAAACCACTGGCTGGCTGCTCTAATGCTGTGAGCATCATAGACTGTTGCTTTACCATACTTGATGGTACAGAAGCTGAAGCACTAGTTTAACAATTTACGTTATGTGCAGAGAAACAAGTTAAAAACAATTTATGCACTTTCAATAAAGCGTTTAAAAAAAAACGGTTGGGGGAACGACGACGACTTCGTAACCTAGTTACTTTCAAAGTAACTAAGTTACTCTGATAATCAAGTAATCAGTAAAGTAACTTGGATTACTTTTTAAAGGAGTAATCAATAATCAGTAATCGGATTACTTTTACAAGTAATCTGTGGCATCACTGCCTGCCTATGTGATCAATAAAAACGCGAACTTGAATCCCATCATATTTATATGTTGTGTCTGTCCATGTTTATTACTTTGTTATTTCCCCCCCCCTATCTATGTAAAGCAATCTTGGGTCTCTTGAAAGGCGCTATATCAAATGAAGCTATTATTATTATTATTATTATTATTATTATTATTATTATTATTATTATTATTATTATTATTATTATTATTATTATTATTATTATTATTATTATTATTATTATTATTATTATTATTATTATTATTATTATTATTATCATTATTATCACAAAAAAAAATAAAAAACTGTCTTTTACTTTTAGTCTCAGTGAAGTTTCAACGGAGCGAGGTAATCTATTCTAACCAAAAAATTGAAGTAGAAATAATTTCGTTGTGGCCAATCTTATTTGGAAACATGACACAAAATAATAGTATGTCGCTTTTTATTTGAAACAATATTTAATCGCGTTTGGAGGTGGGTGTTCTGCGTCTGCCCCTCCGGTGCCAAACAAGCAGGCAACCTCTTGTTCGCGCGTGAGCCTGTTATAATTACACTACTGTCGCTATTTTACAATGAACTATAATGAATTACGGGTCATACAGAAGTTGAACACGCCAGTGTTGGAAGTAATGCATGGAAGCTTATTTCCGCGTTGCAGACTGCAATAATTCTACCACCGGGCGCCCAGGTACGCATGCTCCGAGCTGTGCGTATATATACGCACAAAGTCAAGTACAAGTTCAATTTGATAAGTCCCACACTTTGCTTAGAAATGATCGTACGCACGGGTTACGCACATATCGCACGGGGTACGCAATGTTGATAAATGAGGGCCCAGGAAGGCCAGTCAGATAGCCTCTGTCACATTATCCGCTTCCATACCCTCAAAGAAAGTTAGGAAAGGATCCCAAATATTGTGGAATTTTTTGGTACAACCTCTGATAGTATACCTGATCTTCTCCAGTTTAATATGATACATGACCTCTCTCATCCAGTGGCCGTAGACAGGTGAACCCGGGTCCTTCCATTTGAACAGTATCAGCCTTCTGGCCAAAAGTGAGCAGAAGGCCAGCATTCTAGATTCCCACCATCTAAAGTGGATGTCCGCTGGCGCCACTCTGAATAATGCAATATATGGTGATGGCTCCACTTCCTTGCCAAATATCTTAGAGAAGGTGTCAAAGATGGTCTGCCAGTAGGTGTGCAACTTTGGGCACGTCCAGAACATGTGGAGCAGAGTGGCTGGAGCCTGTCTGCAGCGATCGCAGAGAGGGTCTATGTCGGGATATATCTTAGAGAGCCTGTCTTTAGACCAATGCAGTTGGTGTACAATTTTAAATTGGATAACCGCATGTTTAAGGCAAATGGAAGAGGAGAAAATCCCCTGTATTATCTTGCCCCATGTGACCTGTGTGATTGGTTCACCTAAGTCAGTCTCCCATCTGCCCCTGAGGAGGTCTAAAGGTGTCGAGTTGCTTCTATTAAGTAGTTCATAAATTCTGCTTATAGCCTGTTTCTGGATCAGTTTACAGTTCAAGATTGAGTCTAAAAGGGAGGCAGGAGGACACACTGGGTAGCAGTCCGAGTTCGAAGTTACGAAGCTCCGGAGTTGCAAGTATCTATAGAAGTGTGACCTAGGGATCTTGTATTTCTGTACTAGCTGTTCAAAAGGCAAAGTTGCCGTCTATATAGAGGTCAGACAGCGTAATCACTCCACTCCCAACCCAACTGTCAAAGGCCTTATCCATCGTTGATGGGACAAACATGTGATTTCTTGTGATCGGAGCAGCCAGCCCTGAGGGAGAAGGTTCTTCTAAATTGGTTCCACACTTTTATCGAGTGGATGACAACTGGGTTCGAGGTAAAGCTAGATATGGGCTGTGTGAATGGGAGCTTATCACATAACAAGGCAGATAGGGAGGTGGATTTAACCGACGCTCTCTCCAGTACTGTCCACCAGGGGGCTGTGTCCTCCCCCTTTACCCAGTATAATAACGATCTTATGTTTGCTGCCCAGTAGTAGTAAATAAAGTTTGGAAGCGCTATCCCACTCATTACGCGGGGTCTCTGCAGCATAGATCTTTTGATCCGGGGCGGTTTTTTGTTCCAGATAAAGGAAGATATCTGGTTGTTTATCTTGGAGAAGAATGTCTTGGTCAGGAAGACTGGAAGACTCTGAAATACATATAAAAATGTCAGCAATACATTCATCTGTATTGTGTTGATTCTCCCACCCAGGGATAGCGAGAGGGGGTCCCAACGTTCAATATCTCTCGCCAGGTTAGACAGTAAAGGTTGATAGTTAGCCATATATAGGTCCTTATGTTCATGCGTGATCCATATCCCGAGGTACTTGAACTTTTTAGGGCTAATTTTAAATGGGAATGTGCTCAGAGGTATCCGATCTGCCGAGGTGCCGACGGGCATCAGTTCGCTTTTTTGAATGTTGCCGAAGTCAGCAAGTAGGGTCATCACCCAAGGAAGACTCGTTTGGGGTTGTGATATAAACAACAACATGTTGTCCGCGTAGAGCGAGACTTTATGCTCCGAGCCCGCGCGCATGATCCCCTTGATATCGGTGTTCTGCCTCAGAGCCAGCGCAAGGGGCTCCATTGCGATCACGAAAAGGAGTGAAGATAAAGGACATCCCTGTCTCGTACCCCTATGGAGTTCAAAGTAGGTGGATAGATTGTTGTTGGTGCGAACGGCAGCCATCGGAGACGTATACAAAATTCTAATCCAAGCTATGAGTTTGGGGCCAAACCCAAACCTCTCCAGAGCATGAAAAAGTCCCATAGTCCCACTCCACCCGATCAAACGCTTTTTCCGCATCAAGGGAGAGGACCACCTCAGGTGTTCCGGGTGGAGAGGGGCTATACAGGATATTTAGGAGGCGTCTGATATTAAAGAAAGAGTACCGATTCTTGATGAAGCCTGTTTGGTCCGGCGAGATAATTGAGGGGAGAACCCCCTCCAGACGACAGGCCAGAACCTTAGCGAGAACCTTGACATCGGCGTTAAGGAGGGAAATTGGACGGAACGAGCCGCATTCCAGGGGGTTCTTGTCTTTCTTAAGGATTAAGGAGATAACCGCTTGGCGCATGGTCGGAGGAAGAGAATTAGTTGAGAATGATTAGTCAAATACGGCTAGCAGCAGTGGGGACAGCTGGGTTGAGAATTTTTTGTAGAAGTCTGTAGGGTAACCGTCTGGCCCCGGGGACTTGCCACTCTGCATAGATCTAATCGCTGAAGTAATCTCCGCAACCGTAAGTTCCTCCTCCAAATCTGCGGCCCTCTCTGGGTCGACTGTCGGGACGCGGAGGGTCCTATAGAAATCGTCTAGCGTGGAGGGCCCCACTTGCGAGTCCGAGGTATATAACGATTGGTAGAAAGAAAGCAATACGCTTGGACCAGCACTCTCAGATTTTGGTAGATTTAATCGCAGCCTGAAACAAACATGTTTCGGAACTGTAATGTTCCTTCTTCAGTGTTGATGGCTAGCACACTGAAGCACACTGAAGAAGGAACATTACAGTTCCGAAACATGTTTGTTTCAGGCTGCGATTAAATCTACCAAAATCTGAGAGTGCTGGTCCAAGCGTATTGCTTTCTTTCTATTATACTCGACGGGATTTCAGCACCCAGTGTTATAATTTGTGAGCGCAGTTTTTTTTTTTTTTTTTTTTTTTATATAACGATTGGTAGAAAGTTTTAAAACTTTTATTAATTTTAAGGTTGTCAGTGGCTTTTGAGCCCCGCTCGTCGTTGATAATGGGGATGGACTGGTTGGCAGTTCTTTGTCGCAGCTGATGGGCAAGTATCCGTCCGGCCTTCTCCCCATGTTCATAGTACCCCTGTCGCGTTTTAGTAATGAGGTACTCAGCCTGTCGCGTTGACAGGAGGTCAAACTCAGTTCGCAGCGATATACGTTTTTTCAACTTGTCGGTTGATGGCGAGTGGCTATGTAGTCTATCTAGCTCCAAAATCTCGTCCGTCAGTTGCTTAAGGCGTGCCGTGTTTATCTTCTTTTGGTTGGCACAATATGAAATCACCTGTCCCCTTAAGTACGCCTTCAGTGATTCCCAAATGGTTAAAGAAGACATTCCCGGAGTCTTATTAATGTCGAGAAATAATGTAATTTCCGAGGTGATGAAGCTTGTGAAGGCTTCCTCCGACAGGAGCAACGGGTTGAGTCTCCACTGGCGGTGGCCGAGCCGTGTATTCGGGATACTCATTTTCATAACTAAGGGACCATGGTCTGAGATAACTATCGCTCCGTATTCGCATTTGGTTACGAGGGGAAGGAGTCTCTTATCCAGGAGAAAACTGTCTATGTGCGAGAAGGTATTATGGACTGGGGAAAAAAAAGGTGTATCCTCTGGATGTAGGATTACAAAACCGCCACACGTCAGCTACCCCATATGATTTAAGAAAGCGCTGGATTGCGCGGGCCGAGCTGGACTGGGGGGCCTTTCTGGGCGAGCTACGGTCCAGCACCGGGGAGAGTGCACAATTCATGTCGCCGCCAATGATGAGATGGTGCGAGGTCATATCCGGTAGGCGAGAAAAAAGGCTGGTGAAGAACGAAGGGTTGTCCCAGTTTGGTGCGTAGATATTAGCCAAAATGACCGGAAATGAATGCAGTTTCCCCACCACTATAATATAGCGCCCTGCAGGGTCGGCCTCTACACTTGACATAGTAAATGGCGTGTTTTTATCTATCAAAATGGCTGCTCCTCTGGCCCTTGTGTGGAAGTTGGAGTGATACATCTGTCCCACCCACCCCCCACCCCCAGTCGAGCATGGTCCGCAGTTTTTAAATGCATCTCCTGTAAAAACGCTATGTCTACATTGAGTTGTTTTAAATGTGTAAGTACCCTCTTACGCTTTACTGGGTGGTTGAGTGATTTAACATTCCAACTCACAAAATTGACAGAGCACCCTTCCAGCCCCATGGTATCACCCGTGTCGATCATAGTAGATGAGAGAGGCCATGCATCTGGAAGAGAGAGCTCAGCACAACTGCAGGTGAAAAGCAAAACAGACGTCTGATTAGTTAAGCATGTTGAATGTACAAGTCCGGTAACCCCCCCCCTGACACCTATAAAAAACAAGGTGCCCAAAATACACTTCAGAAACTAATCCACACATAATGTGCTTGTGTTGGAGGTGTTCTACCTATGGAGCCAGCCGCTCAGGCCCCCGTCGAGCCCCTTAGGTAAAAGAAAATAATAAAGAGAAAGAAAAGAAAAGTAAGAGTAAAAGTTGTACTCAGATCTTGGTATTATATAAGGTCTTCAGCTGTCCAGTGGGATACACCCAACCAGGTAAGGTAATATAGGTGGCAACGGTAAACGGTAAGCATAACAATAATATATTAACATTAACAACCTCACATCAAGCACTATGTGAGAATGCTGTTCATCGACTACAGCTCAGCATTCAATACCATAGTCCCCTCCAAACTCATAGCCAAGCTCAGGGACCTGGGCTTGAACTATGACCTGTGCCAGTGGGTCTTGGACTTCCTGACGGGCAGACCCCAGGTGGTAAGAGCCGGCAACTGCACCTCCTCATCCATCACGCTCAACATAGGGGCCCCCCAGGGCTGTGTTCTGAGCCCCCTCCTCTACTCCCTGTACACACATGACTGCGTAGCACAGCGGAACAACAACACCATCATCAAATTTGCTGATGACACAGTAGTGGTGGGCCTGATCTCTGCCAACGACGAAAGGGCCTACCTGGAAGAGGTAGAGAACCTGTCACAGTGGTGTCAGGAGAACTGCCTCTCCCTGAACGTCAGCAAAACAAAAGAGATGATTGTGGACTTCAGGAGGTCGGGGGTCAAGGACTACAGCCCCCTCAGCATCGACGGGGCACCGGTTGAGAGAGTGAACAGTTTCAAGTACCTCGGAGCCCACATATCCGAGGACTTGACATGGACCACACACATTGACAGTGTTGTGAAGAAGGCACGACAACGCCTCTACTTCCTCAGGCGCCTAAGAAAGTTCCAAGTCAGTCAGAAGATCCTTAGGAACTTCTACTCATGTACAATAGAGAGCATCCTGACCGGCAACATCACCTCCTGGTTTGGGAATAGCACTGCACAAGACCGTAGCAGACTACAAAGAGTGACACGTTCAGCCGAACGCACAATTGGAGGGGGGCTTCCCACCCTCCAGAACATTTACAACAAGCGGTGCAAGGGGAAGGCTAAGAGAATTATTAAGGACTCGAGCCACCCGAACAACTGCCTCTTTGAACTGCTGCGGTCAGGCAAGCGATACCGGAGTCTTAAGGCGAGCACAGAAAGACTCAGAAGAAGCTTCTATCCCCAGGCCATCAGGCTGCTAAACGAACAATAATCGCTAAACGAACAATAATCACTATGCAACAACCATCAAATGCACACAGCACACACACCCACACACACACACTCACTCAAACAAACAACACACTGCAGCACCCACTCTCCACACTTTAGATCACACAAACACACTTACACTTTATATTTATTGATAAAGGATTTGCACTACAACTCGTACACCTACTGTGAATTGTACCTAAATTGCACCTCGTCCCATTTCTCCATTTCTGCCTTGCACTATATAGTGTATATTAGTACACTGCACAGTATTGTATATTGTATGGTAACTACGTCTATTCTGCATCGAACATTGTACATATGTCTAAACTGAACACTGTGACCTATTTTTTTTACTTCTAATTTTACTATGTTTTTATTTCATACTTATCCTGTCTTGCACAGTCTCTGGAGCGCAACAGTAAGAAGCATTTTGTACAAAAGTATTCTGTACTTCTGTATGACAACTATTAAAGAAACTTGAAACTTGAAACTCAAGCAGGCCCTGAATAAGGCAGAACATCTTACTCCCGAGCAAGGGCAACCAACATGCCCCGTTAAACACAAAAAAGGGTGCCTGATTGGGTGATATGATATAGAATAAATTGGAAGAGGTGTGGGAGTGTGCGTGTGTCCATGCGTCTACAAATGGGTGTGTACCTGGGCATATGCCCTGTTCGTGCAGTTGCGTGCATGTGAACCTATGTGTGTGTGTGTATGGATGTATCGGACACAGCCAAGGTGTAAACGTATGGGTGTGTAGGCGTGAGTGTGTGGGTCCATGCCCCTGTATCTGTATAATGTGTAAACGTGTATGTGTGTCTACATGTCTGTCTGTGCATGCGTGTAGTATGCACCCACGTGTGTGTGGTACGCCTAGAATCTCTAGATAGTGCATCCATTAGGTGTGCGAGCACGTGCGTCATCGTAGGTGAGAGCATGTGTGTACATATTTATATGTCTGTATGTGTATACACAACATTGTCCTATTGGGGCCAAAATTATACACTGTTCACATCACCTGTACATCATAAGTAGAGGGCAATGAATTTGCTGGAGATTGGTGAGTCACAAATGGTGTCCAGTGGCGTCCTCTCAATGCTAGGCAGATGATGCTACACATAGATGATCACACAGTAGACATTACAGTAGCCTCTATACATATATTGTCCTGTTGAAGTTAATATGATACATTGTTCACATCACCTGCATATCATAAGCAGCACGTACACACCGATACATCTCTCTTTCTATGTGGTCTCACCCGCTGCTGCGTGTACAATGTTCTTTCTGACGTGGCTCATTGCTTCACCTGCATCGATGAACTCTTTATCTTTTCCCCCGTGCGTGATGCGAAGTCGGGCTGGAAAAAGAATGCCGTACCGGGTGCCTTCACGACCGCGTCGTAGCTTCCTCACCTCCATAAACGCAGCCCTGGCCTTCGGGACGCCTGTGGCATAGTCGGGGAAGATTGCAATAGACATTCCGTTGACCTGTAATGGAGCCTGAGCGTGCGCCTGGCTCAACACCTCGACACAGTCCTGGTAGTAGTGGAGTTTAGCCACGATAGCACGGGGCTTCCCGTCTGTCCTCTTCGGCCCCAGTGTTCTGTGCGAGCGGTCTACCAGCACTTCATTATCCATTTGTAGCACGTCTTTCAGTAGTTTTGAGACCGACGCAGTGGAACTCGAGCCATCCGTCTCAGCCACTCCGAGTATCCTTACATTACACCTCCTCATTCTTCCTTCCATGTCATCACACTTTCCCGTGAGACCGGCCACACCGACCGGTCTTTAAGTCTTCGACTGTGGTTTGTAGCGTTACCACCTCGTCCGACCACATCGAGAGACCACCCTCCACGTCCTTAACTGCAGCCTCCATTTTGTTCATGTCCACACGCAGTGTTGCTACACAGCTTCGCATTTCCTCCTTCATCACTTTCAAATAATTTCTGATAAGGTCGAACTCTTTGGAAAGTGCACCTTTCAATTCTGATTGTATTATCTCTGCGAGTTCCGACTTCAGCGCGAGGAGAATCTCCGCCTTTAAGGCTGTGGTATCCACGCCGGACATCTTTGACGGTGTGGACGGTGGTGGCCCAGAAATGGAAGTCGAGGCTTTTTCAGGCCTACTTGTAGTCGGAACGAATCCGTATTTGCATAGGTTTGATGCCATCTGTCCGTGTAAAAAATGACCATCGGTTTGAACAAATGTACCCTGAGTAAGATTCAAGTTTTGTAAATCCGTAAGCTTATTAAATTAAGATAAAAAAAAATTAAAAGTAGAGGCTCGACGGGAGCTAGAATAAACAGCGTATTACTCCATTGCTCGCCTAGCCACGCCCCCAGAACCTCTAACTTTAACAAGTTTATTTGTTGGTAGTCTGACAGAGGCAGTGATTATAGCTGCTGTGGTTATTGTATCTTGAAATGGTTTGCAGGGCTTGAAGCCAAGAACCATAGCTTTCCGAAAAGGGGCTGATGATTCTATGTGAACATTTGAGCTCTCTACCTAGCAAAACGTTTTGCAACACGGCTGCGAGGTAGCTCTAGTAGTACTTAGCTCCCCCCGGAGGTCGTGTAGCGCTGTCACACCATCCGACCCACACGCGTCCTCAGAGGTACTCAGCAAGGCACCTGTGACCAATATGCAATCAGGGCTCCTGTCTCCTTGCCAGTGACGGATGGGAGTATAAACGCTGACCTGCCCTGAGAACAATGCAAGTCCGTTCTACCAGGAACAGTAGGTTTGCGTCGTATACCTTTTCTGACTATTTTGTCTATTCCTTAAATTGCATTTTGAAATTACTGCTGGTATCTAAACCTTCGTCTTGTTTGATTTGCGTTGTATTTACTGGCTGGTAACTAACCTTAGTTTTTCTCTCTCTTGTCTAGTGCGCTGACGCCATTCCCGAACCACCCCACGCTCACTTGATTCCCTGGTATTTTTTATTCACTCGCCTGCCCCGCGTTTTTTCTCTCTCGCCTGCCCCCCATATATAGACCCCGGACCCCCGCCTATTCCCTGGAGTGTTTTCGACTACCTAGGCCCACCAAATATAACAACACGGTAAGACCCCATCTCTACATTGTTAAACCCACACACATAGTCACCAGCTTACAGACACATTGATTAATTACACACATCATATTCCAGGCTTCCCACACTACACCACCACAGTCGTTTTGGTTTGTTCTGTTGTTTGATTTGTTATTTGTTGTATAAACAAATACACGCCGTTTGGCGTTTTCCCCTTTGAACCTGTTGCGTTGCTTTTACAGGTCCCGTTCCTCTGTTCCCATAACAATGTATGTCCCTGGACTACACCTTAGCGCAGATTAACCACACCTTAAATACAAACAGGGGTATTTTTACAGTTCGGTATAAACATAGACCAAATCCTCTGACTCAGTGTGACAGCCTAAACTGCGTCTGACATTCTGAGCAGAGGTCTTTGATTGCTGTGACTTTAAGATTTGATGTAACTGCTGTAACCGTGTTGATGAACGCCCTAATGAATCTGCAAAAAGAGAGAAGTTGTTGCATAATCAATATTTATATTGATTGATCCCACCTGGGGATGCGATAGATCGAAATGTCCATGACAATGCAATGACTGATACTGGCGTATACGTTGTCTCTAAGACACTGATGGCCCAGTAACAGCTTGCTTGTTGTACTGTAATGTACCCATTCTGCAATCTGTTAATTAAAGTTTTCAATCAATCAATCAATCAATCCTGGAACACATTCTTTAAACACTTGTCAAAATCAACTTCCCTTCACTTTCACAGATTGAACATTTCCGCTTTGACACCTTCTGCACCTCTGATGTTATGATTTTCAAACACACTGTTTCCATGACTCCCCTCCGCGTCACGGCAGCTCCTTCTGCCTGAAGTAAGTGCAGGTGATGGTGTGGATTCATAGCACGTCTGAACAAAGGTTCTGAATTATAACCCTAGTTATTGCATATTAGCTATAAGTTAATCACCCTTCCAAAGCCTCTTTCAATAGTAAAAGCGTTGCCAGTATTAATAGATCATAACCTTCGTTATTTCTCATACTAAATAAACACCAGACGAATAGGAACACAGACGTCACCGGTGAGGCTTGCTATCCGAGAAAGCAGAAGATTACATTTACATGGACTGCAAACTGTAAAGTCTTCATAAAGCTGAATGGAGCACCAGAAGAAGAAGAAGAAGAAGAAGAAGAAGAAGAAGAAGAAGAAGAAGAAGAAGAAGAAGAAGAAGAAGAAGAAGAAGAAGAAGAAGAAGAAGAAGAAGAAGAAGAAGAAGAAGAAGAAGAAGAAGAAGAAGAAGAAGTCTTTATTTGTCATGCAGCAAACACCGGTCGCCAATGACATGCCTCTTTGCGCTTGACCCATCCCGTCGTCTTTCCCCCCAAGCAGACACGGGCTACGCCGTGGGCCATGCCTGGGGACCAATCCAAGTGCTCCTGTCCGTCCTTGTCAGGGACGTGGCAGCGCTAGCGATCTGTTCTGCATGTTTTTCCATTGGGTTTATCTCTTTTTTTGGAGGGGAAACCCTTGCAAGCACGGGGAGAACATGCAAACTCCACACAGAAAGGCCCGGGAGATACCCCACCTGGGTAGCTGGCAACCTGGGAATCGAACCCAGGACCTTCTTGCTGTGAGGCGACTGTTAACCACTACACCACCGTGCCATGGTGTTAGACACATTGGAGGAGCTAGGAGTTGCAGTGTGTGTGTCTGTGTATGTGTGTATGTGTGTGTGTGTGTGTAGGCTATGTGTGTGACTCTTGATAATATTCAAACCAACTTATTTCAATATGCATGATCTTGATCAAAATATTGAACCTGATAGTAATTTTTATAAGAATATAAATAACAACTGTTGTTACTAGACGGATGACCAGTTTAATGATCAATTATCCACTTCAATAGCAGAAGTCTGTATGCAAAGTTTCAAAATATCAGAGAATATTTAGGCCAGTTCACCACACCATTCAATGTGATAGCCATCTCTGAAACTTGGCTCAGCCTGGAGAAAGGGGTGGATTTCGAGTTGGGTGGTTATGGTTTAAACTACATAAATAGAGAGAATAAAAAAGGAGGATGGCACTGTATGCGAACAGAAGTTTAAAAGGTTGTAGATATTATGACAAATGTTATTGATGACTGATGTGTACTGTATTACCATAGAAATTAATATGGAAAATCCTTTTAATATTACTGTTAGCTGAGTTTACAGAGCTCCCTGCTTCAGTATTAAAATATTCAAGGATTTGATGGAAGTTATGGTTACAATGCAGAAGGTCACTTTCATTTATGGTGATTTCAATATATCTATTAAATCCTAATAAGAATTTATTGACTGATGTGTTTACTGCTGCAATGTATAGTATGAGTCTATATCCTAGTATTACTAAACCTAGCAGAATAACATTGCACTCTGCCACCCTAATGGACAATATATTTTTTTTACAAACAACATGGAAAATTATATAGTGAGCAGGACAGGACTACTAATGCATGATATTTAGTGACCATCTGCCATGCCATTTGTCACAGCTGTAGGCTACTGCAGAAAAGGCACAATGCACATATTTGAAATGTGCTCAGCATTGGGACAACCTCTCATTATGTAAATACAATGCAACACACAGGAAAAGGCTATTTTTTCAAATTGGTTCCCTTTAAGCAGAGAAAAAGTCCAAACGCCTGGGGACTCAAGAGACAAGATGTGATTTTTCTATATTACATTGACCCAATGTTATTTTTCCAAAAGTTGTTTCCCGTTTGTTGCATTCATTGTTAATTCATTAATTCCAGTTGACAAAAAAACAATATACAGTATTGATAAAATGACAACTCAAATGTCCTTTTAAGGTATACAAAAATATATATATTAATTGTTTTGAGTGCAACCGACAACATGCATGTGAATCATAGCTGTCCCCTCCAACTGACTGAGAGGCAGGATGTCGTCCAGGTAGAATAACATTCTTATTCCCTGGCGACACAGAGGTTTGACAGCCGTCTCCACACAAGTAGCTGAACAGGATCCTCTGATATCCGTATATGCCGTTCCTTGAAAGGCAAAGTGGAGGAATGTCCTCTGGGGTGAAAAGATGGGTACTGTATGTGGAAATGTGCATCTATTGACGGAGGGGAGTAGTGTATTATTGACTGTGAGCTTTCAGCTGATTGAGTGAAGAGAGGCCTAGAATAGGTCGGGAACCAGGAAATACCGGGAATACCGGGAATACGTGAATCCTCTGGAGGAACGATGGAAATCAGCTGTTAGGACAGCAGGGTCTTGTAGAGCAGGGCTATTCAACTGGCGGCCCGCGGGCCAGATCCGGCCCGCGGGATGATTCTTACCGACCCGCCAAAGATTACATGATAATAAAAAAAAAATAAAAAAAAATAAAAAAAAAATATTTTTTTAATATTTTTTTTAATATTTTATTTTTTATTTTTTTTGTTACTTTTTTATTTTCATGTCAACGTTAACACGCACAATTGAGCCAAAAGTCACTCAATTAATGACAGATTTCATTGATAAATTGAGAGAAAACTTTGCAAGTCGATTTGATAAATTTGACATGTCCAGAGAATTGATGCATTTTGTGAGCAACCCATTTGCCAATGTAGCTGCTATTTCCACAAAAGGACAAGAGTTCCTTGCATCACTTCACATTGATGAAGGTCTCCTGCAACTTGAAATAATTGACATGCAAGCATCATCTGCTCTGAAGCAGGCACTTGAGAATGAATCCACCACAACATTTTGGATAAAGTGTATTCATGTCAAGACATTCCCCAAAATAAAAACGCTGGCAATATCTGTGCTAACAATGTTTGGCTCAACATACACCTGTGAATCCAGTTTCTCTCACATGAATGCCATTAAAACAAGCAACCATGCCTCCTTGACAAATGAGCATTTGCATCACTGTTTGCGGGTAGCCCTCACTTCCTATGAACCCTCTTTCTCTGCCATTGCCCAGTCAAAGAAGTGCAATCGCTCTCATTAGATGTGTGTATGTAGGCTAGGCCTGTCTGCCCCCCACCCCCCTGATGTTTGAGAGTTAAGAGTCGACAATAAGTGCTAATAAGATGCTGTGATTTGCTGTTGTTGCACAGAAATTAAGCACTTTTTCATAAGCTCAGCTGCACTATAAATGTGTTTTTTTGTTCAAGTGTTGATGTTAGAATGTTCAGATGCACAGGAGATGTTGCAGTTGTTGCACAGTCATAAATGAAGCACTTTTTGCAGGAGATGTTGCAGATGTGGCACATAAATGAAGCACTTTTTTTGAAAAGTATACTACTTTTGCAATGTAGTTAAAGGGAACTATCTTATAAATGGCCTTTTTCAGTGTTTAGCATTGTTTCCTAGCTATGTGGACTTATATTAATATGATCTATGTCTCTAATTCTCATATTGGCACATTCTTCCAATTCTCCTCTCACAATATTCACCCTCACTGAACTGAGTCATCTGAAAATGTGCTGATTTGTGATGTCAGAGAGACACCGCTGCATGATAATCAGCTGAGTTTCCATAAACCCACAGGAATTGTGTAAAAGTGCCCAAATAGTGAAAGAAATAGTAAAATAGTTCCCATTTAAATAAAAGTTGTGAAAATGTGGTTGCGTGTTGTGTCAAGTGTATATTATATTCATAGCACAGGGAGGCGCCGTGGCAGTCCGGCCCCTGGCCCCTTGGGTTTCTGACAATGTGGCCCCCTGAACAATTTAGTTGAATAGCCCTGTTGTAGAGGAATATACCATGAGTGTTGTGAAGGGCCAGATTAAACCGAATATATATATTTATTTATATATATATATTTAATTGTATTTGTATATTCTCTAATATTCCCTGATATCCCTTGTATATTCCTTGTACAATATGCATTGAATATCCATTCTAGCCTACTGAACATCCCATAATAGTCTCCATTCTACTATTGGTCGAGACCTTGGTGCCAGGCTGCCATACCCCCCAGACCCAGTTCAAACGTACCGCTCAACATGTACGAACAAGTCCTAGTTCCGCGTAGGAATCTGGCTACCGCACCACTAATGGGACTATTTGTTCATAGTGCGTATATATACTGCGCTACTAAAGTAGGACTTCCTTTTCAGTCCAGTTTCTTACCCTCCAATAGAGTCACAGACGTAAAGCCTCCCCGCGACGCCACGTGTGGGAGTAAGGCCAAGTTCGCCTACCATCGGTATTGAGACATCGTGTATATTAATATTTGAATAGTCATATTTGGCACTATATCGTCGAGTTGGACGTAGTCTATTAAGCTAATAATAGTCTGTTAATATATAGTGCTTCGTGCGGTGAGAATACTACCGTAGTCAGTACCCCATCGTTTCGGGCAGAGAACTGGCTGCTTATCCAGGGTGGTTGACCCCACGTGAAGCTGCACCCGAGGAGCCCCAGAGCCGACGAGCGAGTGGACCTGTATACCGGATTATTCTACCGACGACAGCCCGCCTTCCCAGGCACGGATTATGCTTTGTATACGTTGATTATTCCATGGATAAAGACCCCCGACACTGCCGTGTGTTGGAACCCCCCCCCCTGGAGAGGACGCAAGGTGAGGAGACGCTCTGCAAGACGAGGTCGCTTCACGTCTCTCCTCCGTGGACCGGAGGACGCCGGCCCACAAAGAGTCCATCTGCTTTCATCTGTGGTCCAAGGATCGCCGGCGCATTGAACGGCACTACAGTGGGTTCACCTGGGATACCCTTGGCCGGATGAGGCAGCCGGATTCTACCCCCCCCCCCTTCCTACTCCTGTCGGCTTACAAGCGACCGGATTAACCCCCCCTAGTGTATCCAGCCTATAATCATTAAAGTATCATTGCTGTTATTCCTTAACTATTCCAGGTCGTATATGTACCACCTGCGCCTTCAAGAGATTGGACATTCTCTATTGATATACCGACGAATACTCTTGCCATAAAAGTGCATACTAATTCCCATTCATAAATGTGATTGATTTGATTAAGTGCTTGCTCTACACACCATCGCTGTGTAGAAATAAAGACCTATTTCTAATTCGTACATTTGTGTTGGATCCGTTTCATCTACGTGACAGTGTTCATCATAATATATTTATGCCGAGTACTGGGTGGCCGAATATTAAGTACAAAGGTAGTGGTAGTAAGTATCATATCTAGTAATACAGTCAGGGAATTGTACCCCTCAGTTACAATTGGTCCTTCGAGCCGGAGGGTAATTAGTGTAATATTAATATAGTGTTATTAATATTGAAATGGCCTATGATGAACACTCCACGAAACGATCCTCCTAACCAACGCCCGCAGCGCGAACGACGGCTCCCTCAGTACTTAGAGGCTTACGCTGTCAGTCAACAACCTAGTCTTCTACTAACAGTAAACGCGGTAAAACTAGAAAGTAAAAGTATGTCTAACCCCAACGCCCAGACTACCCCGACCATAGAGGCCCCTACGGGTTCTAATGTAACTGACCAAGTTCACGGTGGGGACCAGTGGGAACCAGACATGACTTCACACCCCGCCAGTACTGAAGAAGTAGTCCCCGATGAGTCCCGGGAGGAATACAACGCTACCGAGAAAGAACTCGGCACGGAAGAAGACGGGGAGAGCACCGTGGAGATAGAGCTCCAAGGCTCCGCAAGGAGTACCCCGAGGGAAGGCTCCCCTATACAACCGCCTTCTCCCAGCGAGGCAGAGAGGACCCTACAGCAGGCCTTCCTCATCAGCCTGAACGCCGCTGCTGAACGCGACCGACTGCAGATCCAGCAGCGGAGCGAAGAAGAGCATATACGTCTAGAAATAAGACGCATTCAGAGGGAAGAGAATGTGGCCCGAGACCGAGCAGACAGCCAGCGAGCAGCTGCTGGTGCTCTACGGGACGCAGAGCGCGACAGACAGCAAGCGCAACTAATAGAACAGCTGATCAGACGGACAACACCCTCTCCCTCCGCCAGAGGCTCCAGGAACTCGTCTAGACACACCTCCAGGGCGGCATCCCCTAGCCGAGTAAACAACCCTGAACTTGACCAACAGACGAGGTCTATACCCCCCACAGACCACCTCCCCCCACCGGTCCAAGCGAGACCTAGCAACCGGGAAGGAGCAGCATATCCTGTGGAGAGGCTAAACCAGAGACTACAAGCACTGGATGACCTAACTGAAGACGAAGAGGAAGAGGAGGAGAACCACGCCCGATGACAGCACAGTACTCTACCGGACCAGGAGGTCCGGTACAGCCCAGGCTATACTCCCGCGGAGCTGCGCTACAGACCCCCGACTCTATACACGGGTGAGCACGACGCACGACCCGCACCGAGGAACAGCACCTGGACAAGCGGGCCATGGTACACTGCCGGTACCAGCCCATACCAAGGAGCGGGAGGAGACTCGCCTAGGAGGCCTCTCCCCCAACGCTCGCCGATGTATCCACAGTCAGCGTCATACATTGGCACGCCTATGGTACCCGACTTCACCCAAGAGAACCGGGCCCAGTATACAGAACTCCGCATGTGTCTGGAGACCATGTTGGTGGATGTATTGGATGAACGCCACAAATACGCCATCCTACTGAAGCACTTAAAGGTACCCCGCGCACATAATATAGCGCTCGCCTACGCGACTTCCACCACCCCATACACAGCAGCGCTGGTAGCATTGGACCAGAGGTATGGGCGCATATGGGATTACGTGATCCAGGAGATCCGACACATCGACCGCTTACCCCCAGCAATAGACAATCGAGCACTGGACGACCTGTCCATCAGAGTGCAGTCCCTGGTAGGGATGTTGGGAGCGCAGAGAGAGAAGGGGAGGCACGAACTTTACGCCAACTCAAATGTGGAAAGGATCTTGGAGAAGCTGCCGCCCGCTCGACAGGAGCGTTTTAGGCGGCAGAGAGACCACCGAGACCCGAATGGCCCCGAACCGAACCTCCTCGATCTAGCAGACTTCCTGGCGAGAGAAGTCAGCAGCCTACGGCTAGATACATTCGGACGGAGCACCCCTGGCTCCAGAGAAGGAACCAGACGACTAAATGATGGAAGAAGATCGGTGACTGTGATGCACCAATCGGAGTCAGTACCGAGCAGCAGGAGCCACAGTACCCCCTCCAGAACGGAGAAGTGGAAGATAGTGTGCCCCTACTGTGAGAAAGAACACTGGCTAGCGCAATGTGACTCCTTCCCCAAGCTGAACGCGGAGGAAGCAAGTCAATGGATAAAGTCCAACAAGCGCTGTTTTCGCTGTGCGCGCTCACACATGGCAGCCGAATGCCGCTTAAAGAAAAGGTGCACCAAGTGCGATGGAGCCCATCTGGACATACTTCACGACAGTAACAGACGGCGCCCTTCACCCGCATCATCCAGCAGCAAAGCGAGCGTCATGTACATCGATCCCGCCAGCAGCAGTGGAGCCCGAGTACTCCTAAAAGTAGTGCGTGTGACACTAAGCTACCAGAATAAAGTCCTGGACACTTACGCCGTCCTCGATGACGGGTCAGAGAAGACCCTGCTGCTCGCCTCCGCTGCGGCCCAGCTAGGGCTGCGGGGAAGCGAAACCCAAATGACAATTCGGACAATAAGACGAGATTTGAAGACGATAAAGGGCGAGAATGTCTCATTCTCTATCGCAGCAAGCGGCCAGCCTGAGCGACGGTACCAGATTACAGACGCTTTCACCAGCCAAGAAATAGGACTGTCGCGGTACACATACCCCGTCGCCAAGCTGATGGAGAAATATGCACATCTGCGCAAGTTACCGATCCCGCTCATAGACAATGCTATGCCGACCCTGTTGATAGGCTCCGACCATGCAGACCTCATTGTCCCGATAGACCGGGTTCATACCGGACCCCGAGGCTGTCCTGCAGCAGTCGAGACCCGTTTGGGATGGACTCTCCAAGGCCCGCTCGCCAAATCTCTCAACCGAAGTACAGCCACTAGATGTCTCCACTCCCGAGTCACAGAGGGAGAAACCGCACTCCTGCAACACGTAGAGCGGCTATGGACCTTGGAACAAATGCCCTTTAAGAACGGAAAGAAAGACATTCGCTCTAAAGATGACATTTACGCCATTCACCTCCTCGAGACAGGGACCAAGAGAGTCCCGGTCAACGGCGTGTTGAGATACGCCACGCCACTCCTGCGGCGAGAAGGAATGCCTACTTTCCACGCCAAGACAGACGCCACAGAACGGTACCTGCTGAACACGGAGCGGCGCTTAGCCAAGAACCCCGCCCAAGAGAGTGTATACCGCGCTGAGATTGAGAAGCTCATCACAGCGGGACACGTCACAAAGATGGACATTAAAGAGGCTGACCAGACCACTGAATCGTGGTACGTGCCTCACCACAAGGTCCATCACAACGGTAAAGACCGCATAGTATTTAACTGCAGCTACCAGATCGGATCCCAAAATCTGAATAAAGAGTTACTGCCCGGTCCCACACTCGGCCCCTCCCTACTCGGCGTTCTACTCCGCTTCCGCCAGGAAAAGGTGGCCATCAGCGGGGACATTAAAGGAATGTTCCTGCAGGTGAGATTAGTAGAGGAGGACAAGCCCCTGTTACGGTTCCTATGGAGAGAGAAGCCAGGAGATGAGCACCCAGCCATCTACCAATGGGAAGTCCTCCCCTTCGGAACGACGTGCAGCCCCTGCTGTGCTACATTTGCACTACAGAAACATGTAGCAGAGGACCCAGCAGCGGACGAAGAGGTCCGACACAGCGTAAAGAACAGCTTCTACGTAGACAACTGTCTACAAAGCCTTTCAACCCAGGAAGAAGCCGAGGCTCTCCTGATTAAACTCCGCGCCTCATTGATCAAAGGCGGCTTTGATCTCAGGCAGTGGGCCAGCAGCGATCCGCAAGTACTGCGCAGCCTCTCCTCCGAGGACAAGGCAGCCAGCAGCGAGACCTGGATGGCTACAATCCCGGGAGAAGCCCAGGAGATGACCCTGGGATTGGTGTGGCGATTCAAAACAGATTCGCTTCACTACAGACACAAGCCCCTGACTACGGAGCAGGGAAGGCCGGCGGCGGCGCCGACCACCAGACGGAGTGTGTACACAACACTCGCCCGACAATATGACCCGCTAGGATGTATTCTACCGTACACCACCAGGGCAAAAATGATTGTACGAGCATTGTGGGACAAGGACCAGGGCTGGGACGACCCCATTCCCGCACACCTTGCATCCACCTGGAGAGAGTGGGAGATGGAGCTCCACTCACTCCCAGGCGTTAATATGCGCCGAAGCTACTTCCCACCCACGGTGAGGCCAGAGACATGTAAAATGGACTTACACGTCTTCAGTGACGCCTCAGAGGTCGCATACGGATCAGTAGCCTACTTGCGGGCCCAAGAAAGGGGGGGAGAGATCTACACAGCATTTGTCCTCGCCCGCTCGAGAATAGCCCCACGCAAGCAACAATCTATCCCACGTCTAGAGCTCTGCGCAGCCCTAGCCGGAGCGCACCTAGCCACGCTCATCCAACGTGAGCTCACCATACCGGTGTCTAGAACAATCCTGTGGTCAGATTCCACGACAGTACTCGCCTGGATCAAATCGGACTCATGCAAGTACAAAGTCTTCGTGGGAGTCAGAGTCACCGAGATTCAAGACTTAACCGAAGAGTTAACCGGAGAAACAGAGTGGCGCTACGTTGATACAAAACAGAACCCAGCTGACGTCATCACCCGGGGGATGCCCCTGGATGACCTCACCCGTCGCAATGTCTACAGTGACGGCCCAGCATTCCTAAAGCTCCCGGAAGGAGAGTGGCCCACGCCTATCCCGAGGGAAGCCAGTCAGGAGGAGGCTGAGAATAAGAAGCCTGTGTTCTGTGGATTGAGCACTGTTATCTCCGCAGACCCCAACACACTCCTGATGGGGCGGCTAGATCCCGCGTTACCCCAGACAATGTACCGGCCTGAAGAAGCGAACGGCCGACGAATGTGGAGGTACAGCCAAGTATTAGCCGACAAGTTTTGGAGCAGTTTCCTACTGCACTACCTACCGTCTCTACAGACCCGCCAGAAGTGGGTAAAGGAGAGAGACAATTTGACAGAAGGAACAGTCGTCATGATTATTGATCAATCACTGCCCAGAGCTATGTGGCCGGCCGGCCGCGTAAGCAAAGTGATCACCGGTGCCGACGGCAAGGTCCGAGCAGCTGAAGTGCTCGTCCAGGGTCGCACTTACACCCGTCCCGTGGCGAGGCTCATAGAACTGCCCCGACTCCCAGACACAATCGATGATGACCATGACCCTATAACCCTATGACTTTGTGAAGTTGACTGACCCCTACAGCAAACCCTTATGTGTAAATAGACAACGCGATTAATCTGTCTCTGCTTAACTGATTAGGTCTGGGACCAATCAGGGGGTGGCTGTTGTGAAGGGCCAGATTAAACCGAATATATATATTTATTTATATATATATATTTAATTGTATTTGTATATTCTCTAATATTCCCTGATATCCCTTGTATATTCCTTGTACAATATGCATTGAATATCCATTCTAGCCTACTGAACATCCCATAATAGTCTCCATTCTACTATTGGTCGAGACCTTGGTGCCAGGCTGCCATACCCCCCAGACCCAGTTCAAACGTACCGCTCAACATGTACGAACAAGTCCTAGTTCCGCGTAGGAATCTGGCTACCGCACCACTAATGGGACTATTTGTTCATAGTGCGTATATATACTGCGCTACTAAAGTAGGACTTCCTTTTCAGTCCAGTTTCTTACCCTCCAATAGAGTCACAGACGTAAAGCCTCCCCGCGACGCCACGTGTGGGAGTAAGGCCAAGTTCGCCTACCATCGGTATTGAGACATCGTGTATATTAATATTTGAATAGTCATATTTGGCACTATATCGTCGAGTTGGACGTAGTCTATTAAGCTAATAATAGTCTGTTAATATATAGTGCTTCGTGCGGTGAGAATACTACCGTAGTCAGTACCCCATCGTTTCGGGCAGAGAACTGGCTGCTTATCCAGGGTGGTTGACCCCACGTGAAGCTGCACCCGAGGAGCCCCAGAGCCGACGAGCGAGTGGACCTGTATACCAGATTATTCTACCGACGACAGCCCGCCTTCCCAGGCACGGATTATGCTTTGTATACGTTGATTATTCCATGGATAAAGACCCCCGACACTGCCGTGTGTTGGAACCCCCCCCCCTGGAGAGGACGCAAGGTGAGGAGACGCTCTGCAAGACGAGGTCGCTTCACGTCTCTCCTCCGTGGACCGGAGGACGCCGGCCCACAAAGAGTCCATCTGCTTTCATCTGTGGTCCAAGGATCGCCGGCGCATTGAACGGCACTACAGTGGGTTCACCTGGGATACCCTTGGCCGGATGAGGCAGCCGGATTCTACCCCCCCCCCCTTCCTACTCCTGTCGGCTTACAAGCGACCGGATTAACCCCCCCTAGTGTATCCAGCCTATAATCATTAAAGTATCATTGCTGTTATTCCTTAACTATTCCAGGTCGTATATGTACCACCTGCGCCTTCAGAGATTGGACATTCTCTATTGATATACCGACGAATACTCTTGCCATAAAAGTGCATACTAATTCCCATTCATAAATGTGATTGATTTGATTAAGTGCTTGCTCTACACACCATCGCTGTGTAGAAATAAAGACCTATTTCTAATTCGTACATTTGTGTTGGATCCGTTTCATCTACGTGACAGTGTTCATCATAATATATTTATGCCGAGTACTGGGTGGCCGAATATTAAGTACAAAGGTAGTGGTAGTAAGTATCATATCTAGTAATACAGTCAGGGAATTGTACCCCTCAGTTACAATGAGGAAGGATGTACTCTGACAAAGGTAGACATTACAACATTACAATTACAACCCAGAAGAAGGCTTGAGAGGCTCGGCGAAACCCCTGGCCGGGGGGGTCTCATAACGGGCTCCTTGAGACCAGGGAAACGCTGATCTATATAGTCAGAGATGATGGGTGTGCCCAGGTGAGAGGGATGGGGACGATTGGAGGAGTCAAGGGGGGGGGGGGGGGTGAGATAGGAGGAGGATGAGGGGGTAGACATGGGTTGGGGGAGGCTGGAGAGGGTTGAAAAGGGTGAGAGACAAAAGGTGGAATGGGAGGGGGGTTGGAATGACTGGGAGATGCTGGAGGGGGGCGAGGGGTCATTATTCCACAGTCTCTTCTGTGAGTGCGGACGCTGCCTTCGTGACAGTAACAATCTAAAAAAACGAACAAAAACTAAAAGACTAACTAAACTAATATACAATGGAACCAAAGGAATGACAGGATAATCAATCAAAACAGACAAAAAAAATCAAGTAACTAAAAAACGAAAGTGTTTCATGACGGGGACGGTTTTAAACTGTGTGAGTCAATATTTTGTATTGTTATTACCTGCGTTGCTTTTACCCTTTTTCTTATTCTCTAGCAGAATTGCTTTTATTCTGTCTATTTTATGCCCATTTTATGTCTATTTCACTGCTGGGAAGTACTTTGGGCTGCGATTCTTGAAAGGTGCATACAAATATGAAAGGTTTGAAAGGTGCTATACAAATAAAGTTTATTATGATTATGATTATTATGATTATGATTATGCTGATTATGCTGATTATGATTATGATGATTATGGTGATTAGTATTATTATTATTATTATTATTATTATTATTATTATTATTATTATTATTATTATTATTATTATTATTATTATTATTATTATTATTATTATTATTATTATTATTATGATTATGATTATTATGATGATGATGATGATGATTATTATTATTATTATTATTATTATTATTATTATTATTATTATTATTATTATTATTATTATTATTATTATTATTATTATTATTATTATTATTATTATTATTATTATTATTATTATTATTATTATTATTATTAATAATCTGATAGCAGCCGAGCTGAGGTAGACTATGAACTTGTTGTAACACACGTTGGTCCTTGCCGCTGTGGGCTGGTCTGTGACCCGCGTCGCCACCCATGGGGGACCAGAATGGAGGGGGGGGGGTGAGCGCTGACTGTGTCATTGGGATGGACCACCGCAACACTTCTGGTATTTTGAAATCATGGGAGAGAGAAGGGGGGGAGAAAATGTATGAATGTGGATGAGAGCCTTGACATTAAGTGGTTGTAGCTACGGCTCTGGGGGTGCTGGAGACATGATCCAATAGACTTTTATACGCCTGAATCTCCTGAACGCGTGAGACCAATCTGCTGACTGTGTCATTGGGATCGGCCACACTACAGTACAGTTGAGTCGGGTCTGGCGAGAACCAAGCGCTGAGGTGGGCGTGGTCTGCATGAGAACCGTACAGGGTGGTCTGCATCATGAGAACTGTACAGGGTGGACTGGTCTGCATGAGAACAATACACGGTGGTCTGCATGAGAACCATACAGGGTGGACTGGTCTGCATGAGAACAATACAGGGTGGTCTGCATGAGAACCATACAGGGTGGTCTGCATGAGAACCATACAGGGTGGTCTGCATGAGAACCATACAGGGTGGTCTGCATCATGAGAACCGTACAGGGTGGACTGCATGACAACCATACAGGGTGGTCTGCATGAGAACCATACAGGGTGGTCTGCATCATGAGAACCGTACAGGGTGGTCTGCATGAGAACCGTACAGGGTGGTCTGCATGAGAACCGTACAGGGTGGTCTGCATGAGAACCGTACAGGGTGGACTGCATGAGAACCGTACAGGGTGGTCTGCATGAGAACCGTACAGGGTGGTCTGCATGAGAACCGTACAGGGTGGACTGCATGAGAACCGTACAGGGTGGTCTGCATGAGAACCGTACAGGGTGGTCTGCATGAGAACCATACAGGGTGGTCTGCATCATGAGAACCGTACAGGGTGGACTGCGTGAGAACCGTACAGGGTGGTCTGCATCATGAGAACCGTACAGGGTGGTCTGCATGAGAACCATACAGGGTGGTCTGCGTGAGAACCATACAGGGTGGTCTGCGTGAGAACCGTACAGGGTGGTCTGCGTGAGAACCGTACAGGGTTGTCTGCATCATGAGAACCGTACAGGGTGGTCTGCATGAGAACCGTACAGGGTGGTCTGCATGAGAACCATACAGGGTGGTCTGCATCATGAGAACCGTACAGGGTGGACTGCGTGAGAACCGTACAGGGTGGTCTGCATCATGAGAACCGTACATGGTGGTCTGCATGAGAACCATACAGGGTGGTCTGCGTGAGAACCGTACAGGGTGGTCTGCGTGAGAACCGTACAGGGTGGTCTGCGTGAGAACCGTACAGGGTTGTCTGCATCATGAGAACTGTACAGGGTGGTCTGCATGAGAACCATACAGGGTGGTCTGCGTGAGAACTGTACAGGGTGGTCTGCATGAGAACCATACAGGGTGGTCTGCATCATGAGAACCGTACAGGGTGGACTGCGTGAGAACCGTACAGGGTGGTCTGCATCATGAGAACCGTACAGGGTGGTCTGCATGAGAACCATACAGGGTGGTCTGCGTGAGAACCGTACAGGGTGGTCTGCGTGAGAACCGTACAGGGTTGTCTGCGTGAGAACCGTACAGGGTTGTCTGCATCATGAGAACTGTACAGGGTGGTCTGCATGAGAACCATACAGGGTGGTCTGCGTGAGAACTGTACAGGGTGGTCTGCATCATGAGAACCGTACAGGGTGGTCTGCATCATGAGAACCGTACAGGGTGGACTGCATGAGAACCGTACAGGCTGGTCTGCATGAGAACCGTACAGGGTGGTCTGCATGAGAACCGTACAGGGTGGTCTGCATCATGCGAACCGTACAGGGTGGTCTGCATGAGAACCGTACAGGGTGGTCTGCATGAGAACCGTACAGGGTGGTCTGCATCATGAGAACCGTACAGGGTGGACTGCATGAGAACCGTACAGGGTGGTCTGCATCATGAGAACCGTACAGGGTGGTCTGCATGCGAACCATACAGGGTGGTCTGCATGAGAACCGTACAGGGTGGTCTGCGTGAGAACCGTACAGGGTGGTCTGCATCATGAGAACCGTACAGGGTGGTCTGCATGAGAACCATACAGGGTGGTCTGCATGAGAACCATACAGGGTGGTCTGCATGAGAGCCGAGGAGGTGGAAGCGGGGCGGTGCTGCGCTGGGATCAGTAGGCAGTCCTGTCGCCGCTGCGCTGGGATCAGTAGGCAGTCCTGTCGCCGCTGCGCTGGGATCAGTAGGCAGTCCTGTCGCCGCTGCGCTGGGATCAGTAGGCAGTCCTGTCGCCGCTGCGCTGGGATCAGTAGGCAGTCCTGCCGGCACTGCACTGGGATCAGTAGTCAGTCCTGTCGCCTCTGCGCTGGGATCAGTAGAGAGTCCTGTCACCGCTGCGCTGGGATCAGTAGGCAGTCCTGCCGGCACTGCGCTGGGATCAGTAGGCAGTCCTGTCGCCGCTGCGCTGGGATCAGTAGGCAGTCCTGCCGGCGCTCGGTCGCTGTGACCTCCGCAGAGGAGCATCCTGAAAGCGCCGGCATTTTAATAATAATAATTCATTTTATTTATATAGTGCTTTTCAAGAACATAAATAGGCTGACAATAAACAAAACAAAGAACAGAGAAAGATAGAATCACAGGGAAACAGTATGAAAACACAAGACATACAACCACGAGTAACAAGCAACAAATATAGCCAGTAGGGGAACAATCAGGGAAGTAAGGAGACCGAGGGGAGGGCGGGGGGGGTGTGGGAGGGACACGTGTAGCTTTTCTCCAACGCGTCTGTGTTTCCGGGTTCCCGTTTTGCGCTCTGATTGGCCAGGTCATGTGACATGTGCATGGCCGCCTAGTTATAGTTGAAAGTGGGGGTGCAATTTTATAATTTCTCTTTTTTTCCTTTTTTTTTAATTTTTTTTTGGACAGGCATGTTTGGAGGGGGTCCACGGCAGTTTTTCTTTTTATTTAATGAACCTGTACGTGCAATTTCCTGCAATATAGAGCCTTCAATCTTGACCAATAAAGCTGCTCTTTTCACTATAAAACTCAGTTTATATTGCAGTATGATAGCCAATTACTATAATAATAATATATTAATATATATATACTGTATATATACTGTATATTGATTTTTCGCTCATTTATTTTTATTAAATCAATCTCCTTTAAAAATAAGTTTTTAATAAGAAAGAGAAAAAAGATATATTTCCATTACCTGTAACTCTTGTGTCTCTTTCTCTCCTTCTCTGCCTCCTCCCTGAGTCTGCAATGCACAGTCATGACATCGATCTCCAAAAAAAAAGTAAATTTCTTTTATTTATTTTTTGAGGCCCCTCGTCACTATAGGCCCACGGGCCGCGGCCGTCGTTAATCCGGCCCTGCTCGTCTGCCATATAGATAGCGAACGTATTTTGCAAACGAAGTCATGTCATCCAGCTGACACCACATATCTAGATAATATGACAACGTTAGCTAGCGGCTAGCACTAAAGCTAACACCAACCAGAGAGAAACGTTGTTATTATTATTATTATTAGAGGATTTACGGTATGACCAGATGGCATTTCGGGACGTGAAACACTTTTATTGTATTGCGTGGTAGAAGTTCTACCACTCAATAGTAAAGACATGTCTAACATAAAAGTTTGTTTGAACAACTTACTTAGTGGAAAAGCCTGGCTGTGCCTAAAGTGTTCACGCTGCCTGGCCACCACCTTATTACACCTGGAGGCTGCAGCGCTGTGCGCCGCGCCACGGTCTGCTGGGAGTGGGAGGCACTGGATCAAACCATATGGGGCAGGGGGGGGGGGGTCGCAATCTTTGGAAACTTAAAAACGTGCTATTAAGTGTCATTGCGTATTATTAATTTGATTGAAATTACGTAGTTATGGTTAGAATTATATATTGGGGGGGGGGGGTATATCATATTTTTCATATGATCAAAAAGTGAGGGAGCAAAGGGACACGTTTGCTCCCCCAAGTTCAATAGTGGGGGAGCAGCTGCTTCGAGTGCTCTATTGCGCAGTCGTCTATGTGTGCGCCAATCGTGGGACGGCAAGTTCTGCGCCTATTTCCGGGTCGAACAGCCTGCAAACTACCTAACGCCTAGTTTATCACTAGTTAAGCTTAGGCGACTCTTTCGAAGTTGGTTAAGGTTAGAGTTTGGAATCAGGGCAGGCGTTCTATCGCCATGCTCTAAGACAAACTCTAACCTTAACCAACTTCGAAAGAGCGCCTAAGCTAAACCAGTGTAAAAACTTGCGGTCCCACGATTGGGCGTACATGTCACATGACCTGGCCAATCAGAGACGCGGAAACACGAACGCGTTGGAGAAAGGCTTCAAGCGGGAGGCACAGGAGATGGAGAGAAAGTAGGGAAGGGGAAAGGGAGGTGGCAGGTTGGAGGAGGGTGGTTTGCAACTGTGTGAAACTGTAGCCTACAGTCAGCCTGCCGTGGTAGGCTGCTTCTGAAGCCTTTTCAGTTGGAATATTGTCTTTCCAGTACCGTTTATTCAATATATTAACATCTAACATCTACTATTAAAGTCTACGAGCCATTTGTACTGTTACAAGTCGCTGGTGTCATACTATAACATAGATACTGTCTGATTTAATGTCAGAGGCAGCGCAATCATGTAATTATTCCTGGAGTGTTTTGATCTACTGCAAATCAGGTCAAGCAGTTGTTTGCTTCTGCTTCAGTGTGTGTGTGGGCGTGTGTGTGTGCGTGTGTGTGTGTGGGCGTGTGTGTGTGTGTGTGTGTGTGTGTGTGTGTATGTGTGTGTGTGTGTGTGTGTGTGTGTGTGTGTGTGTGTGTGTGTGTGTGTGTGTATGTATGTGTATGTGGGTGTGTGTGTGTGTGTGTATGTGTGTGTGTGTGTGTGTGTGAATGTGTATGTGTGTGTGTGTGTGTGTATGTGTGTGTGTGTGTGTGTGTGTGTGTGTGTGTGTGTGTGTGTGTGTGTGTGTGTGTGTGTGTGTGTATGTATGTGTGCATGCACGTGCATGTGAGTGAGTGTGTGTGCATAATGCAATGCATGGTTGTCTGTGTTTTCATCAAGGTCTCTTGACACACACACACACACACACACACACACACACACACACACACACACACACACACACACACACACACACACACACACACACACACACACACACACACACACACACACACACACACTCACACACACACACACACAATCTCACACACACACACACACACACACACACACACACACACACACACACACACACACACACACACACACACACACACACACACACACACACACACACACACACACACACACACACACAGAAGGAATGTCATCACATCACATTCATTGACCTCACCGTGGCCTGATCAAGTGGATGGCTGCAGATCTTAGCACCATATTGTGTGTAAATAAATCATACTGTGTTGAAAGAGCCTTAGATTGTGTTCATTGATGTGCGATTGACCCATTCTGGCACACAAATTAATGAATGACATCCTTGTGACTGTATTATAATGTGTGTGTGTGTGTGTGTAGGTGTAGGTGTCAGAATGCAGGTAGGTGAATTCCAATGGTTGAAGGCAATCACAGAGACAGAGAGTGTTTACTCTTGAACAGGTTCGACTTTAATAGTAAGAACACAGAGTAAATTCTAAGAGAGAACAAGTGCTAAAAGCACAAGTGTAAGATAAGGTAAATGGGAGCTTATTGGAGGTCCACAGTAGAACCGTCCGCGTTATCCCCGAACGCAATTAGTGAAGACCTGACAATGGACAAGCAGAAGAGAGGTATGTTAAATAGAGACCAAATACCAACATTCCACACACACCCCCGTGACAGCCAATCAGGAACCACCCCTAAGTGACAGCACTAATTGACAGGGAAATGACAGGTGACAAGCCCAGTGACATATGCCAGGAATGTGGGTGGTCACCGACCGAGGTCGGTGTCCAGAACGTAACAGTACCCTCCCCCGACGAACGGCACCAGACGTTCACCTAGGAGCCTCGGGATTCAGCCGCCGGAAATCAACGATCAGGCTGGGATCTAAAATATCCCTTTGAGGCACCCAAGAACGCTCTTCTATCCCGTACCCCTCCCAATCCACCAAGAACTGAAACCCCCTACCCCTCCGCCTACAACCCAGTATCCTCCGCACCGTGTAAATGGGTTGACCGCCAATAAACCGGGGCGGAGGAACCACAGGCAGTGGCGGGGCCAAGGGCGATGAGAGGAATGGCTTCAACAGGGACACATGAAACGTCGGATGAACCCTCATAGAGCTCGGAAGTCGTAACTTGTAAGCCACTGGATTAACCCGATGAATCACTTTAAATGGTCCTATAAAGCGAGGAGCCAGCTTCTTGGATTCCACCCGGAGAGGGAGATCCCGGGTGGAAAGCCAAACCCGCTGCCCTGGACGGTAAACTGGAGCCGGACGACGCTTACGGTTAGCCTGCCGTTGGGTACTAACCGAAACCTTCTGTAGCGCCTTCCGAACCTGTTTCCACGTCCTGCGACAGCGAGCCACATGTGCCTGGGCCGAGGGCACCTCCGCCTCCTGCTCCTGCTCGGGAAACAGAGGAGGTTGAAAACCATACTGGCACTGAAAGGGAGACATACCGGTAGAAGAGGAGAGAAGGGTATTATGCGCGTACTCAGCCCAAGCCAACCTCCTACTCCACGTTGCCGGACTACCGGCAACGTAACACCTCAAGACCCCCTCCAAATCCTGGTTGACCCTCTCCGTCTGTCCGTTCGACTGTGGATGGAACCCAGACGACAGACTGACAGAGGCGCCGAGGCCGGCGGCAAACGCCTTCCAGAACCTGGAGGCGAACTGAGGACCCCGGTCCGACACGATATCTACTGGCAGCCCGTGGACCCGAAAGACATGCTGTATAATTAAATCAGCAGTCTCCCGGGCCGAAGGAAGCTTGGGGAGAGGGACAAAGTGAGCCGCCTTAGAGAACCGATCCACCACCACCAAAATGGTGGTGAACCCGTCCGAAAGGGGAAGACCAGAAATAAAGTCCAGAGATATGTGTGACCAGGGTCGTTTAGGAATAGGAAGTGGTCGGAGGAGACCCGCCGGTGCCCGTCGAGAGGTCTTACTACGTGCGCACACCGGACAGGCCGCCACAAAGGAACGCGTATCCCCCCCCACTGTCGGCCACCAGAACCTCCTACGGATAAATTCCAGGGTCCTGGTTGCCCCTGGGTGGCTGGTGAGGGATGACGCATGTGCCCACTGTAGCAAGCGTGAGCGCGCCACCTTGGGAACATACGACCGTCCCGGAGGACCCCCACCAGGATCGGGCTCCCGCGTTAGCGCCGACCTTACCACCTTCTCTATGCCCCAAGACACGGGTGCCAAAATCAAGGCCGGTGGAATAATGGGATGGGGCTGCTCCTCCCGCCCAGGAAGATCAAACTGGCGCGACAACGCGTCAGGTTTGATATTCTTGGAGCCGGGTCTATAGGAGATGGTATATCGAAATCGTGTGAAGAACAACGTCCACCTGGCCTGGCGAGCGTTAAGGCATTTAGCCCCTTGGATGTAAGCCAAGTTCTTATGGTCAGTCCAAATAATGAAAGGATGTGCCGCCCCCTCCAACCAATGTCTCCACTCCTCCAGTGCCAATTTGATCGCCAATAACTCCCGATTACCCACGTCGTAATTACGCTCGGCTGGTGACAGACGGCGAGAAAAAAAAGCACACGGGTGCACTTTCCCATCCTTTAAGCATCTCTGAGAGAGCACCCCCCCCACCGCGACGTCAGAGGCATCCACCTCCACAATGAACGGAACCTCCGCGTCATGGCGGATCAATACAGGAGCGGATGTAAAACGACGTTTAAGATCGCAGAAGGCCGACTCAGCCCTAGGCGACCATTCAAAGCCAGGGAGAGAGGCCTTAGTGAGAGCTGTTAAGGGATTGGCTAAGGCGCTAAAATTGCGAATAAAGCGCCTGTAAAAATTTGCAAAGCCCAAAAACCGTTGTAACCCCTTGAGCGACGAAGGCCGTGGCCAGTCCAAAACTGCACTCACCTTGGCTGGATCCATGCGCAGATCGCCCTTCGTCAACACAAAGCCCAGGAAGGACACGGTGTCCGTGTGAAACACACACTTCTCAGCCTTAACGAATAGTTGATGCTTGAGGAGACGGTCTAGCACCTCCCGAACGTGCATTTGGTGTTGCACCATATCGCGAGAAAAAATCAGGATATCATCTAAGTAGACAAACACCGACACCCCAATCAAGTCTCGCAGCACGTCGTTAACCAGGGCTTGGAAGACTGCCGGAGCATTAGCCAAACCAAAGGGCATGACCAAATACTCATAGTGCCCATTGGGTGTGTTAAATGCAGTCTTCCACTCGTCTCCCTCTCTAATCCTGACCAGGTTGTATGCATTACGTAAGTCAAGTTTAGAAAAGACCTGTGCCCCCTGTAAGCACTCAAAGGCCGTGTCCATGAGGGGTAAAGGATATCGGTTCTTGATGGAAACGTCATTCAATCCCCTATAATCAATGCATGGGCGCTGATCCCCATCCTTTTTATCAACAAAAAAGAAGCCAGCGCCGGCAGGGGAAGTGGAAGGGCGTATGTGCCCCGCAAGCAATGCCTCCTCTATGTAGGTGTTCATGGCCAAGGTTTCGGGGCGTGAGAGAGAGAACATTCGCCCGCGAGGCGGGGAGGTACCGGGTAGAAGATTAATGGGACAGTCGTATGATCTATGAGGCGGAAGTGCTTTAGCACGCGTTTTGCTAAAAACGTCCGCCAGGTCCCAATAGATCTCAGGCACCCCTATTAAATCGGGATTAGAGGGTAGATCAGAATCTGCCACGCTCCCCACCATCCTGGAGAAAGAGGGAGGAGACAAAAGAGAAGAGGGGGGGGGAGACAAGGGTTTGGGCAAACTCCCGCTGACAATCGACTTGACGTCGGCCGCCGTTGAGAGTTCGCCCGTGCTCCAATTAATGACACGAACACATGACGACAACCAGGGATGACCCAACACCATGACAGAATAGGGGGAAAAGATGACAAAAAAAGTAACCCATTCCCACTCCCCACCCTCCACCCGGATGTGTAAGGGAACTGTGCGCTGGGTGACGCTCCCACTGCCCAGGGGCCGACCGTCCAGGGCATAGACTGGTAAGGGAACCCCTAAGTCCTCCACCGGGGTTCCCCACTCCTTCACCAATCCCACGTGAATAAAATTGCCCGCCGCCCCTGAGTCAATGAGAGCCTTAGTTCCCCTAATGTCACCCCCACCGTTGATCGCCACCTCAAAAAATGTGCGAGAATCCGTGGTTTTGGCAGGAATGAGCCCACCTGCTGGCGCCCTCTCGAGGCCCGACGGCGCACCTTCCATCCCCGATTGGCGCCGAGCCGATACAGCCTGGACCCGACAGCTGCCGAAGCGGTGACCGGTGCGGCCGCACCGGAAGCAGCGTCGCTCTTTGATGAAGCGCTGCCTCTCGTCGTCCGAGAGCGACAGCGCTCCAAGCTGCATGGATTCATCACCCAGTGGCCCACTCGTGTAATGCATGGAATTATCAACACCAGGAGAAGAAGGAAAACATACCTGGGGCTGGGTGTTGTTGACATGCTCCTTCTCCCTCTCCCGGTGCCGATTATCCATCTTGATGGTGGTGTTGATCAGCACTTCCAGCTGCTCGGGGATCTCACGCGCGGAGAGAGCATCTCGCATCCGCGCTGAGAGTCCCCTGACGAACAGAACCACGCAGACGTTCTCCGCCCAAGCTGTCTCCCGAGCCAAGATCCTAAATTTGATAGCATAAGCTGCGACAGTGCGGAGGCCCTGCCGGCAGTCGAGAAGATGACCACCAGCCTCGAAGATCGAGAGTACCCGGGAAGTATCGAATACTCTTCTCAATTCCCGGGTAAAGGCGTCCAGACTGTCGCAGATTATCGCCCCTGCCTCTAATTCCGCCGTAGCCCAGGAGAGAGCTTCGCCGGTGAGCAGTGTGATAATATACGCTACCTGCGCTGTCTCCGATGGAAATGATCGTGGTTGCAGCCGGAAAACGAGTAGACACTGGGTGATGAATTCCGGACAACCATCCGGTGATCCGTCATAGCGAGCGGGCGCCTGCAGATGTGGTTCGCGGGACCGCTCCTGGACCCCGAACCCCCCCCGACTTTCCTCTGCGTGGAGCGCTGCTTCCCCCGCCGCCGACTGTACACCAGCCACTCCATCTTGGGCTTGTCGAGCTGTGGCCAACGCCGACTGCGCCACCGCTTGGGATGATCCGACGACCCCATTGAGTCGGATTAACTCGGCGCTGACCAGCTGCTGATGTTCCTCCATCCGTGTCTGGGCTGCTCCCTGCGTCCGGAGCATCTCCATGATGGCCTCCATGGAATTCTGATGGTCAGGTCTTCTGTCAGAATGCAGGTAGGTGAATTCCAATGGTTGAAGGCAATCACAGAGACAGAGAGTGTTTACTCTTGAACAGGTTCGACTTTAATAGTAAGAACACAGAGTAAATTCTAAGAGAGAACAAGTGCTAAAAGCACAAGTGTAAGATAAGGTAAATGGGAGCTTATTGGAGGTCCACAGTAGAACCGTCCGCGTTATCCCCGAACGCAATTAGTGAAGACCTGACAATGGACAAGCAGAAGAGAGGTATGTTAAATAGAGACCAAATACCAACATTCCACACACACCCCCGTGACAGCCAATCAGGAACCACCCCTAAGTGACAGCACTAATTGACAGGGAAATGACAGGTGACAAGCCCAGTGACATATGCCAGGAATGTGGGTGGTCACCGACCGAGGTCGGTGTCCAGAACGTAACATGTAGGTGTGTGTGTGTGTGTGTGTGTGTGTGTCTGTAATACCCTGCTCACTGTAATGCGCTGCGTTAGTTATTTACGTACATGTTTACACGTGTACATGCACAGTATGCTGATCCTTTAAATTACAGTTGATCGTCTAAGGCCCTGTTTAGACGGAAACGCTAGCAGGTGACTCCGCAAATTTTTTTTTGGATGTGCCTTTCATTTATACGGAAACGGCGTTTTTACGGGGTGAAACCGTAAAAAAGTGAGACCACCTTCCAGGGTGGAATTCCTAGAAACGATAAACCTTTGCGCTCTCATCTAAACTGTCAAACCGCATAAAACGATGACGAAAGGATGGTCAAGGCTCTCGTCGCGCGTACTGCTTACATCACAGGCATGCGCCAGTAGCCTAGAAGCGTAAACAAAGCATGTCTGATTCTATCCATGGCGATCACCTGAAGGCTACATTGGCAGTACTTTTAAATACACAAGAATCTGTCCCGCGGCTATGTGATTGGTCCAATCACATTCCCCACCCACAGTCTGTGAATCAGAGGCAGAGTAGGGCGGGTCTTCTCAGCACGTCATGTGACATATGCGCCAATCGTGTGACAGCGGGGCTCCATTGTCTCGAGTTGTTACAGCCTCGTCTGCACGGAGAATTCCATCCCAAAACACTAGTCTAAACGCAAAATTAAAAGTGAGACCGCAAGACGACTTTTGCGGTTTCTGTTCAGACTCTCTCCATCTAAACGTAGCCTAAGTGGTTGTGTGGATGAAAGCAAATCATATTATTATTATGTCATAGAGATCCTACCACCACAGCCTCACTGTGCACAGCAGTGATAAAATAACACATTATCCAAGACCTTTTCTTTTGACTTGAATCAGATTAGAGGTAAATACACACACTTTATTATTATTATAATTGTACAATAAAATAAACGAAAGTCTACATACTGTATAGTTTTCAACGAACAGTGTGTTTGAGCTTTGATTGTGTGTTACTCGAATTGAAAGAGTAGCTTCACCCGGGGCTTAATGAACCCACTCAAAATGCGTGGAAGAAATCAATCTCCAGATTATCTCTGCTGCACGTGTGTCAACTAGGCTGCAGGTGCGGCCCCGGGTTGTTGTCGTCCCTTCAGTGAGTTCTCCGCTGATCAAATCCTTGGCCAAGTAAAGCGTCCCGGTTCTCCGCGAGGGAAGGAGAGCAAGCCAACACCACCGGTGGAAATCGAATGGCCCCTTAGATCTCATTAAATATATTTGCAAAATGTTGCATTTTATTTGAATAACCTAACCGTCAGTATGAACAGGCAAAGAAAACACCAGGGAGAGGTCCAGGTGCACGCGAGCCTAGCTGGCAGACTGGAGGCGTTAGGGAGCAGCTATAGCCTAGCTCCCATCAAAAGTGAAGAAGTACAACTTCCAACAACTCCAACAACCTGAAGCACAGAGATGAAATTGATGCCAATCCTCTGGTCTAACTCTGGGGGAAGATGGCAAGTAATTCAAAGCAAAGTCATTTATATGCACGATTCTGAGCCGTCATACTTGGAATAATTCCGAGCAGATTCAGTGATTGTTGTTGGGGGACACACTTAATGTTGGCCGTCAGCTATTTATACCCTCCGTGGAGGGAGGGGAAATGTAAATGTCGATGCTCCCTTCACATCCCTTCAATTGAATCCCACTCTGTTTGGTCATTTTTCATTCAGGCCTTTTGGGAGAGTCTCCCCTTGACTTGAGGGAAGACAACAGCAAGAAGAAAGCAGACAAATTCACAAATGCAATTCACCTTTATTCTGCTTTATATGTGTATTTTTGTTAAAATGTGTATATTGTGACGATGAATTGTATTTTATGTAGCCCTATTTGATGTATGTTATGTGTGATAACCTTTTTTTTTTATCACTTTAGGGGTTGATTCCTTTTTCAACATCTTGGCCAGGGACTACAGATGAAATCTAGCCTTCTGGCTAATTCTGGCGTATTTACATTTTAATGTTGATTAATATGCACTGTCCCTTTTGCAAATAAACTTAAATTTAAATAAAACATAAGCAGAAGAAACAATATTAACAATGATGGACAGAAGAGACGACTAGAGGCCATATAAGCCTTTGTGAACAGGTGGGCTTTCAGGGCCGTCTTAGAAGAGACCATGCAGGGATGTGGCAGAGCGGCTCTCAGCCGGGGGAGAGTCCCAGGAGGGGGTCAGATGGGGGACAAGGGCATGGAGCAATTTGTAAGTAAAGAAGAGGATCTTGTATGAGATACAGAACTTGACCGGGAGCCGGTGGGGGTGATGTGCCGCCGCCTGCCAGGGCTTGGTGCGTGTGAGAACCCTGGCAGTTCTGCATATCTACCTGTGTGTCCTCAGGAGGAAGTGTTTTTCGGAGATCTCTGACGTAAGGCTGTTTAAAGGAACACGCCAACATTTTGGGAAATTAGCTTAGATAGAAGATAGATACCAGTTTCCTCACTGTGCGTTCAGTAGAATGCTATCTGGCTGCACGTTAGCCTAGCTTAGCACAATTAATGGAAGCAGACAGTGCCGGTTAGCCTAGGCATTGTCCAACTAAAACCTCTGCTGAAGGCTAACCGGCACTGTCCGCTTCCATACATTGTGCTAAGCTAGGCTAATGTGCAGCCAGATAGCTTTCTACTGAACGCACAGAGAGGGAACTGGTATCTATCTTCTTGTCTCTCTCCGGTAAGCTAATTTACCAAAATGTTAGCGTGTTCCTTTAAATGTGTCAAGATCCTCCCACAAACAACACTTCAAAATGGCACAAGGATGTTCCATTTATTCTAACCAGACACATTTCAAAGGGAGACTAATGGTTCATTCAGTCGGTCCTCGTCAACTTGTGAAGTAGGAAATGTACCATGTGACCACGTCGTATACACAAGGTGATGGATCAGAAAGTCAGGACCAATCAGATCCAAGGCAGCAGATTCAACCGGATTTTTCAACATTTATTTCATGTTGCAGTTGGCTTGATCAACTTTTAGGATTCCCAGCAAGTCTATATCATATTTATGATGATGTTTCATGATACTCCATGAAGTGGAGGCTGCTGACCAAATTTTTAGGTGAAGCACAAATTATTATATTATATTATATATTAAATAATATTTTTAAAACATCCCCCACTGTGTGTCAGTGGTCAGTGGACACAGATGAAAACATATTAACATTAGGTGACAGCGGACCTGACCAGATGAAAACATATTAGGTGACAGCGCACCTGACCAGATGAAATCATATTAGGTGACAGCGCACCTGATCAGATCAAAACATTTTAGGTGACAGCGCACCTGACCAGATCAAAACATATTAGGTGAAGGTGACAAGGAAGCCACAGACTCATACCCCCCCGACACTCAACTAACCGCCTCGGACAGTCCTTCATACCAGTGGCCATCAGGCTCCACAACAGTGGGCAGCGACTGCTGCCAGACATCGACCTAGAACTAATAGGAACCCAAGTAGGACAATAACACTACCTTATGCATACTGCACCTTATGTGGATACTGTGATACTGTGAATAATGAATAATGTATATTTCAGTTAGTTAGATAGTAAATTATATTGACCTATTTGTTTACACTGCTTGTGTTGTTTTCACTACCTGTACCCCCCCCCCTTCCCCCATGCTGCTATGATGCCTGAATTTCTCCAAGGGGATCAATAAAGGAATAGCTTATCTTATCTTAAAAGGAAAGATGAAATTACCTACCTGGGTTCCATCCTATAGAGGCAATTCTTTCCTGTGACAAAATGGGATCCAATGTAATAAAACTAAATCAACCAACGAACTAGATTCCTGTACCGGATCTCCTCTCTGGTAAACAAGAATACCTTGAAGACTCTAACAGGAGCACTCATTCAAGGGTACTACGACTATGCTTGCACCTCATGGTACCAAAGCACCTCAAAGGCACTAAAAACAAGATTACAAACATCACAAAACAAACTGGTCAGACTACTGCTTGACCTTACTCCTAAAACCCACCTCACCCCTGTCCACTTTGACAACCTAGGATGGCTTAGAGTAGACGACAGAGTACAGCAACTTGCAATGGGCCTGGTCTACAAGATACACTACACCACTAAGATACCCATTTGCATGTCGAAATACTTCCCAAAGGTCAGTGAATACCACGACCACAACACCAGAGGGAGTTCCACAAATCATGTTCAACCCAGATAAAATAATAATAAAAAAAAAAAAAAAAAAAAAACGTTTTTTTTTAATAAAAGAAAATAGTCATAACTTAGAAATTAGATTGCATAGGTCTATGAATCGATATCGCGATTCTGTTTCGATTAATTGCCCAGCCCTACAGTGTGTACAGTAAGTTAGCTTGGTGATTATCATTGTGATGTAGGCTAAGCTGCCTAGCTACTGTTAGTATACAAGCACTGTAGTCTACTTACTTTTTCATCCACAACGTTTTTTCTGATCCAGATGCATAAATCCACTTCTTCATGTTGCTCAGTTGCTGGTTTATACTTCGGTCCTAATGTTGGCGCAAAGTTTAATTTAGCCTGACTTGTTATAGCTGTACAGCTTACTAACTACTAAACAACAACTTTCTCATAGTCTCAACTTTCACATAGTCAAAATGGGTCCAGCTGCATGTGAGGAGGATAGGTTTAGCTCGGGCCAATCTCAAGTTTCTCAAGTTTCTTTATTAGTTGTCATACAGAAGTACAGAATACTTTTATACAAAATGCTTCTTTATGTTACATTTTGTATAAAAGTATTCTGTACTTCTGTATGACAACTAATAAAGAAACTTGAGAAACTTGAGATTGGCCCGAGCTAAACCTATCCTCCTCACATGCAGCTGGACCCATTTTGACTTTGCAATGCAGAAATCTCTGATTGGATTTGCAAGGCTGCCAATCATATTCAACCTCCGTGTATTGGATGTCAAGGGCTGTCAATCAATCAATCCTCCATTCAATGGCAAGAGTTTAACTGCACAGACCGTTCTTAGATGAAGTTAATAGCCTATTTTGATTCGCTGTTATTTATTATTTATTTAACAATGGGTCACACCTGTGAAGTTTTCTTCACGAATAATTACTGCAGGCAATACTGCAGTGCAGGCCTGCTCAGAGCTGTCAATTTTGGCCATTTTTGAAGAAAAAAAAATTCACTGGCATTTTTTTTACGGAGGAAAACATTTATAATAAAAAATAATAATAATAAAAATTTAAAAAATATATATATATATATTTTTTTTTTCTTTTTTTTTTTATATATAGGTATATGTAAATTAATAATAATTATGAATTATGAGTGAATTTGTGTTTCACCTGTTGTCATAGAGAAACCTCCACTAGTATGTTTGCACCACAACAGGTCACCGATACACGTCACAACTTGTAAACTTGGGTATAATAATGGAACCTGCCCAAGTCTACCATTCTACCAACTATTTTATTGCACTGTAAACATTTTTTTTTTTATAATGTCTGCACTTTATGTGCTCATTTCATGTCTATTCTATTCTACTACTTATTGCACTGCACTATTGCACTATTTGACTCTGTCTATTCCATCTTACTCTTTTTATTATTGTCTATTTTTAAAACTGAATCAAACCATAAACAAGGTGGCCTGTTGGGATGTTAGATCCTAATGTGGAAAAACTGTGATTTTATATGTCTGCACTTTATGTGCTAATTTTATGCCTGTCTTTTTTCTGTTGTGAAGCACTTTGAGCTGCAAAGTGGCATGTATCATTCGGTCTTGTTATGGTTTGACACCGACCCCAAACGCACGACACAAGAGAGTAGGAATTCAGAGTTGCCAAATACAAGGGCTTGTTTATTTGAATACTAAATATAAAGAGTACAGGATAGGCAAGTCAACAAGACAGGTACATAGGCCAGGGGGCAAAAGTTCTGCTGCTCTGCAGCTTCTCCCGTGGTGGTAGTTTGGGATTAGCAGATGTTGACGTCAGAACCGCTCTGCAGAATTCTCTCGGCAGAATCTCCGATGTGTTGCGAGACCGAGAGAGGGAGAGAGGGAACGAGTCAACAACAGTGCAGGTTGAACGAGCAGGAGAACAGGGTGAACTAATCTTCGTGTAATTAAACACAGTGAGCACAATTCCAAAACAAATCCCAAGTGAATCTCTTCGTGTAATACACACAGTGAGCAAAATTCCAAACACAGTCCCAAGTGAATATCTTCGTGTAATATACACACAGTAGTGAAGTCCAAAAACAATCCAAATGTGAAATAATATCTTCGGTGTGAGCAACACACAGAGGGAGATGAAAAGTCCCAAAAATATTATCCCAGAGGGAACAAACAAAAGGGAACGCTGGGTGAGTGACTGTCTGACAAAAAGGTGGTAATCTTCAGTGTAATAGTAACACACGAAAAACGGAATAGGTCAAGACAGTCAATAAAAACTCACCCAGACGAAATGCGTAATGGTGCTGGAACAACAGCGGAGCGAGCGCGCACCACGGGAACAGGTGTCCAAGAGGAAGGCTTCTTGGAAAAATCCTGGAGATAGCACAGAGAGCAAAGCAGCAGCAGCAGCAAAAAACTGAGAATGCAACCAGAGAAAAATCAAGACGATCCAACAAACTTAGAGTGGAGAAACCGGGTATAAATAATAAGGGATTGATTGATTGACAAGCAGTGACAGCTGGGGAATGTGATTGAAAAGCGTGCGGACCTGAGAGAACCAATCAGCGACGTCTCTGATGACGTCACTGGGGAGAAGCGTGTGAATGAGGGAATTGAAATAATTAACAGAAAAAACAAATGAAAACAGAGCGAGGTGGTTAAAGGAACAGAACGAGTGAGAGAGCAAGGACAGAAACCTCACAGTACCCCCCCCCTCCACGGGAGCCACCCGGCGACCAGGCCGACCCGGCTCGTCAGGATGGGCTCGATGGAAGTCGGTGATCAAGCCGGGATCCACGATGAGCTGCCGGGAGACCCAGCTACACTCCTCAGGGCCGTAACCCTCCCAGTCCACCAGGTATTGGAACCCCCGGCCCCGCCGACGAACGCCCATCAACCGGCGGACCTGCCACTGGGGGTGACCATCCACCAACACGGGAGGCGGCGGATCAGGAGCTGGAGGCATAAGGGGACTGAGGGAGACGGGCTTAACCCGGGAGACATGGAACACGGGGTGGATGTGCATGGATGCAGGAAGCTTCAGGCGCAGGGCCGCCGGACTGAGTACCTTCAGGACCTCGAAAGGCCCGACGAAATGGGGGTTGAGCTTCTTGGCCGAGGACCGTAGCGGGAGGTCCTTTGCGGAGAGCCACACCCTCTGCCCAGGGCGGTAAGTCGGCGCAGGAACCCGGCGCCGGTCGGCACCACGACAGGCGCGCTCAGATGTCCGGAGCAGCGCGGCCCTGGTGATCTCCCAAACTCGTCGGCAGCGGTCGAGGTGGACCTGCACGGAGGGAACTGCCACTTCCGTCTCCTGTGCGGGAAAAAGAGGGGGCTGGTAGCCCAGGGAGACCTCAAAAGGGGAGAGGCCGGTGGCGGAACTGACCATTGAATTGATGGAGTATTCAACCCAGGGAAGGAAACGGCTCCAGGATGCTGGTCTCTCGGCTGCCACACACCGAAGAGCAGACTCTACGCTCTGGTTCATCCTCTCCGTCTGCCCGTTAGTCTGGGGATGATAACCAGAGGAGAGACTGACCGTTGCCCCCAATCCCTTGCAAAAGGCCCGCCATACCTGGGAGGTGAACTGGGGCCCCCGGTCAGAGACGATGTCCTGGGGAAAGCCATGAAGGCGGAACACGTGGTGCGTCAGGAGGTCCGCCGTCTCGGCCGCCGAGGGAAGCTTGGAGAGGGCCACGAGGTGGACCCCCTTGCTGAATCGATCCACCACGGTCAGAAGGCAGGTGTTCCCCTGGGAGGAGGGCAGGCCAGTGACGAAGTCGAGCGCCACATGTGACCACGGACGGCTCGGAATGGGAAGTGGCTGCAAGAGCCCGGAGGGTGCCTGGTGAGAGGCCTTGCTGCGGGCACAGACCGCGCAGGCCAATACGAACTCCTTGACGTCGTTCCGCATGGTGGGCCACCAGAAACGACGAGCCAGGAAGGAGAACGTGCGATGGACGCCAGGGTGGCAGGCGAATCGGCTGGTATGGCCCCACAGCAGTACCTGGGACCGGACAGAGTCGGGGACGAAGAGACGGCTCCTAGGGACGTTGCTTGGAGCACGTTGGAAGCGTAGGGCACGCCTCACCACACCCTCGATGCCCAAGGTGATGGCTCCAACCACTCGGGCCTCCGGGAGGATGGGAGATGGGTCCTCAGAGGGTGGAGCCCCCTTGGAGTGCATCCGGGACAGGGAGTCGGCCTTCGTGTTGCGGGAACCGGGGCGGAAGGTCAGCGAGAAGTCGAACCGGCTGAGGAAACTGGCCCATCTCGCCTGCCGACCGTTGAGGCGCCTGGAAGCGCGGATGAACGTCAGGTTCTTGTGGTCCGTCCAGATGGTAAAAGGCTCCTCGGCACCCTCTAGCCAATGACGCCACTCTTCCAGCGCAGCCACGACCGCCAGCAGCTCCCGATTGCCGGTGTCGTAGTTCCTCTCGGCGGGGAGGAAGCGACGCGAGTAGAAGGCGCAAGGATGCACCTTCTGGTCTGAAAGAGATCGCTGGGATAGGACAGCGCCCAGGCCAGAATCCGAGGCGTCCACCTCCACGATGAACTGTCTCTTGGGGTCAGGGTGGAGCAGGATAGGGGCAGAAGTGAACCTTCTCTTGAGGGAGCGGAACGCAGTGCATGCCGCTGGGGACCAGTCGAACGGCAGAGCGGGGGAGGTTAGCTTGGTAAGTGGCTCCGCCACTTGACTGTAGTTCCGGATGAACCTTCGGTAGAAGTTGGCGAACCCGAGGAAACTCTGTAACTCCTTCCGAGTGGTGGGTTCTGGCCAATCCTCCACAGCCTGGATCTTGCGAGGATCCGCTCGGGTCAAGCCCTTCTCAACGATGAAGCCCAGGTAGTCGACGGAGTTGGAGTGAAAACGGCACTTCTCCGCCTTGACGAAGAGCCGATTGTGGAGGAGGCGCTCCAGCACACGGCGGACATGCAGGATGTGTTCCTCGAGGGTCCTGGAAAAGATGAGAATGTCGTCCAGGTACACCACCACGAACACCTCCAGCATGTCACGAAGGACGTCGTTCATGAGTGCCTGGAATACCGCCGGGGCGTTGGTGAGGCCGAACGGCATTACAAGGTACTCGTAGTGGCCCCTGGGGGTCTTGAAGGCGGTCTTCCATTCATCGCCCTCACAGATACGGACAAGATGGTAGGCACTTCGGAGGTCCAGCTTGGTGAAGAACGAGGCCTGGGTCAGTGGCTCGAAGGTGGAGCTCATGAGAGGTAGGGGGTATTTGTTCTTGATGGTGATCTCGTTGAGCTGACGATAGTCGATGCAGGGTCGCAGGTCCCCATCCTTCTTACCAACAAAGAAGAACCCGGCCGCCACCGGGGAGGAGGAAGGCCGAATGAGTCCTGCTTCCAATGACTCAGAGATGTAGAGATCCATCGCCTTCTTCTCCGGGACAGTCAGACTGTAGAGGCGGCTGCCGGGAAGGGGAGCCCCTTGGCGGAGGTCGATGGCGCAGTCATAGGGGCGGTGAGGTGGAAGGGCCTGAGCCCTGGTCTTACTGAATACCTCCATGAGGTCGTGGTACTCGGGAGGTATGGACGAGGGGTCCGGGGGCAACTCACCAGCGGGCCTCCGGGGCGGGGGACAGGACGCCGCCTGCAGACAGCGGGCGTGACAGGAGGAGCTCCAGCCCCTGATGGTACCGGAGGACCAGGCGATGTGGGGCTCGTGCAGCGCGAGCCAGGGCCTACCCAGGACCACCGGGACAAGGGGGGATTGGGTAATGAGGAACTGGATTCTCTCGACGTGGTTCCCAGCGATGGTCAGCACGACTGGGCCGGTGCGTTGAGAGATGTCGGCCAGGCGGTGTTGGTCCAACGAAAAGATCTCCAAGGGCCTCACAAGGTCCTCAAGAGGTATGTTGGCTCGGGTGGCAAACTCGAAGTCGAGGAAGTTCTCGTCTGCCCCAGAGTCGATGAGGGCCTCCACCGTGGCACGTTGGTCCCCCCAGGCCAGGGTGACGCTCATCAGATGGTCAGGTGGTGCGCGGCGCTGGGAATGGGAAAAACGGCTCACCAGGATCTCCCGGGGTCTCGGTGAGCCTGATCTTTTGGCCGGGTGGGGCAGTCGGCGATACGGTGTCCCGCACCTCCGCAGTAGAGGCAGAGACCGGACCTGAGCCTTGCCTCACGCTCCGCCTGGCTCAGATGAGAGCGTCCCAGCTGCATGGGTTCCTCCTCGCGAACCGAACGGGGAAGCCTGTTACCACCAGTAGTGTTGGGGACGGGGCGTCCAGGAGTCCGGGGTGCTTCAGGAGGTAACAGTCGGGTCCTCTCGCGCCTTCTCTCCAGGAGGCGTCCGTCAATACGGATGACGAGGCTAAACAGATCCTCGAGGGAGTCGGGCAACTCCCGGGTAGCGAGCTGGTCCCGGACTGCGTCACTGAGCCCCCTCAAGAAGGTTAGGCGAAGAGCAGGTTCGTTCCATCCACTCTCCACCGCCGCCAGTCGAAACTCCATGACATAGTCCGTCACCCTGCCGCTCCCCTGTCGGAAGGTCCCCAACCGGGCTCCAGGGTCCAGACCTCGGGCTGGATGGTGGAACACTCTGCGGAGCTCCGCCACGAAGTCTGGATAGGAAAACAAAAAATCTGCTTCCATTGCCCAGGAGGAAGTGACCCACTGGGCAGCATGGCCTGAAAGTAAGTTCGTTATATAAGCCACTTGGGACCCACAAGCAGAAAAACGGCTTGGTTGATGACGGAAAACCAACTCACATTGCATGATGAATGTGGCACACTCCTCGGGATTACCGTCGAACAGCCGTGGGACGGAGAGACGGGGTTCCCGAGATGCGAGATCTGCTGGGGCTGCGGGGAATGCTCCTGAAGGGTGTGAGAGATGAAAGGTATTAACGGTGTCGCCCAGCGAGTGAAGCTGAGCGAGAATGTCGGACTGTTGTTCCGCCATAGCGGCCATTGAACCCTGCATAGGCAGGACCTGATCCCTGAGATTCTGCACCGCAGCCGCAGCCCGCTCTAATTGGAGACTGTGATCCCTGGTCAACTCGACTTGATTTGCAAGTGCGGTTCTGACCCTCTCTGTGTCGGCTGGGGTCGTCATTTTGGTTGGATCGTAATGTTATGGTTTGACACCGACCCCAAACGCATGACACAAGAGAGTAGGAATTCAGAGTTGCCAAATACAAGGGCTTGTTTATTTGAATACTAAATATAAAGAGTACAGGATAGGCAAGTCAACAAGACAGGTACATAGGCCAGGGGGCAAAAGTTCTGCTGCTCTGCAGCTTCTCCCGTGGTGGTAGTTTGGGATTAGCAGATGTTGACGTCAGAACCGCTCTGCAGAATTCTCTCGGCAGAATCTCCGATGTGTTGCGAGACCGAGAGAGGGAGAGAGGGAACGAGTCAACAACAGTGCAGGTTGAACGAGCAGGAGAACAGGGTGAACTAATCTTCGTGTAATTAAACACAGTGAGCACAATTCCAAAACAAATCCCAAGTGAATCTCTTCGTGTAATACACACAGTGAGCAAAATTCCAAACACAGTCCCAAGTGAATATCTTCGTGTAATATACACACAGTAGTGAAGTCCAAAAACAATCCAAATGTGAAATAATATCTTCGGTGTGAGCAACACACAGAGGGAAATGAAAAGTCCCAAAAATATTATCCCAGAGGGAACAAACAAAAGGGAACGCTGGGTGAGTGACTGTCTGACAAAAAGGTGGTAATCTTCAGTGTAATAGTAACACACGAAAAACGGAATAGGTCAAGACAGTCAATAAAAACTCACCCAGACGAAATGCGTAATGGTGCTGGAACAACAGCGGAGCGAGCGCGCACCACGGGAACAGGTGTCCAAGAGGAAGGCTTCTTGGAAAAATCCTGGAGATAGCACAGAGAGCAAAGCAGCAGCAGCAGCAAAAAACGGAGAATGCAACCAGAGAAAAATCAAGACGATCCAACAAACTTAGAGTGGAGAAACGGGGTATAAATAATAAGGGATTGATTGATTGACAAGCAGTGACAGCTGGGGAATGTGATTGAAAAGCGTGCGGACCTGAGAGAACCAATCAGCGACGTCTCTGATGACGTCACTGGGGAGAAGCGTGTGAATGAGGGAATTGAAATAATTAACAGAAAAAACAAATGAAAACAGAGCGAGGTGGTTAAAGGAACAGAACGAGTGAGAGAGCAAGGACAGAAACCTCACAGGTCTGCTGTTCCGAGTGCAACGTCTCTTAACTCCGAAATCTGGACTGGCCGAATGGACGATGACCAAGTCTTTCTCACTTGTAATGCGTCACGTGAGCTGCACAAGGCACAACGTTGGCAGATTTACTGCCGCACCCCCCCCCCCCCCCCCACCTTGGGAGACTAGCGGTTTTTGCCGAATGTGGCTATTTTTATTCTTTACTATAGAAGGTAATATTGGAACTCTTAAAACGTAGAAGGTAAGGTGTAGGTGTTTATCATTTTAGAGGGACATTAGCTTTAAAATCACCTACAATTCTTAAAAGTATGTGCATTGCCGTTTGTGGGGTATCATTCTGGAATGGTCTGGAGGTGATCGAGTATAAAATTAAGCAATAATATCAATCAAGCTATAAACAAGCACTTATGGACACATATAAGAGAGAGGAGCTTGAGCAGTAATGTGACTGCACATATTTTTTCTCATTTGGATAATTGGATATATAAAAAACTGTACTTTTATTACATTTTTCATTGTTATATTATTTTTATTTGTATTAAATTATAATGTAAAATATTGTAAGGAAGGGGCAGGGCTTGATACGTTTTTTTTACTTCCCCCTGTTCCTTCTCGTATTGTATTGCACTATCGCACTATCGCAGGATTTTAGCATGTCTTACCATGCTTTTTGTAAAACTTATGTACATTATACCTGTTATGTCTTATTCTTATTACTTGTATTATTGCACAAATGTCTTATTCTCATTCCTATTCTTATTACTTGTATTATTGCACAATCGCTGCAGGCATGACCCCCCGCATTTCACTGTATGCTTGTATGCCATGACAAATAAAACAAAGGTTATTCTATAACCCTAGTTATATGAGTATAGCGAGCGCTCTGCTCTATTGGAACTATCCCTTTAATCATAGTATCAATAAAAAAACGTTCTCCACATGTACGCACCTACTCACCTCTGCCTGACCACACCCACATCTGCTCCTATATAAGCGGTGTTGTGGCCACACAATCAGCTCCCTCCCCAGTCTTTCTCCGCCAAAAAGGGAAGACCGTGGGGTCCTCAGTGAGTCAGAGCAGAGCGCTCGCTATACTCATATAACTAGGGTTATAGAATAACCTTCGTTATAAATCGTATAGCTTTACGCTCTGCTCTATTGGAACACAGGAGCTGAGCAGAGCGAAAAGCTTGACAGATGTACCCGCTGAGGCCCCCTACAACCATCAGAATACCAGGGAGGATCCGAGCCCCCCGACCCCCCCTAGCGGGGGACGGGAGGGAGATCGGACCCGACTGTGCGAAGAGGGTTTAGACAGGGTGAGCAGACCCTGGGACTTACCTTTGTTTAGAAGGGCCCGCGACCACTCGAGTGCGCATCCCACACGCCACCCGGGAACGGACGCGAAGCAAAAAAAAAACTGTCACAGCCCCCAACATCACGGGGTCGGGGTTTAACTCTTCTGCCCCCTTAGTGACTATTTTGTGTTTTTAGCCTATATTTTTGTGTGTTTCTTTGTACAACGATGGCTGTGTTGATTATTATGTCATGAAATTGTGTCCGTTTGCTTATTTTCCATATATTCACAGAATTTGAAAAGATTAGATTTTGAAACCCTCTAACACAGACCTGGGCATTGTACGGCTGATTCTGACCGGCCCGCGAAAGATTACATGATAATAATTTTTTTTCTTTTTCTTTTTTTTTTTTAATATTTTTCTTAAATCTCTTTTACTTTTTTCTTTTCATGTCAACGTTCACACGCACAATATACGCTTATGCTTATGAAATGCATAGCCATGTGAAAGCCTTCATGACAAAGTTGCAATTAATTTCAAGGCAACTAGGCAGCAACAATCTCAAACACATGAAAACCCTGAAAGAAGTCAAACCATCAGCTGATCACCGGCACAGGTATTCATCCATGTTGGGAGCACTGCATGATGAATTTTCAAGGCGTTTTCAAGATTTCAAAAAGGTTCAGGATGAAATGCAGCTGGTTTCCTCTCCCTTTACCTGCAGTGTTGATAGTTGTTCAGCTTGAACTCATTGACCAGCAGTCTGATTCACTACTGAAAGAGCACTTTAAGCCAGCATCACTGCTAGAGTTCTACTCTGCTCTCAAGGAGGATAACTTTCCAAACATGAGGAGACATGCTCAGAAGATGTTGGTTCTCTTTGGATCCACATACATATGTGAACAGACATTCTCAGTCATGACGTTTACCAAGTCCAGGTACAGATCCTCTCTCACTGATGAACATCTGGCAGCTGTGCTTCGCATCTCCACCTCAGACATGCAACCTGACTTTGATGGACTTGTTAAAGCTCAACAGCGACTGGATTTCTCACACTGAATGAAAAAAAAACCTGAAGAACACTAAAATGTGGAAATATAACAAGTGAAATGGGACACTTGATATTTCTTTTCTTTTTTTTGCACAGTTCTGAAAACATTAAATGTTTAATATAGGCATGTAAAGTAAAAAAGGCTACAAAACTGGGACACTTTTCTTTACACAGTTCAGTGACATGTCTTGTTTATTTTTGCTATAAGATGATGTGATGTCTTTAGAAAGCTAAGAAAATCCTTGTTTCAATAGTATATGAAACTCAAAATGCCCTTTGTTATCAATGTTTCACATTTTGTTTATCATTTTGGAAATAAATTCTATTTGAATAAATGATATTTTTGAAAGCTAACCTCACCTTTTAATTGCCAAATAATAACATACACTCTTACCAGGGGTCAAAACAATGCCATTTACTGCTTTTTATATAGAAATAAAATGTATATTATGCATAATTGAGTTTGGAATTTTGGCCCGGCCCTCCAACATATTTTCAGTTGCTCATTCGGCCCCCTGGGAAAAATAATTGCCCACCCCTGCTCTAACACAAAAGTTAACAATATTAGCTTTCAAACCATCCATAGTGGTTTATTTCTTGCCATTAGGGGGTTAGGGTTAGGGTTAGGGTTACCCAGACAGAAAGATTAGGAGAAGGTAAAATTTCAACCCTGTGCCCGTGCCCACCCCAACACTTGCTCAACAGGGCCTAACCTAACCCTAACCCCAACCCCAACCCTAACCCTAACCCTAACCCTAACCCCAACCCTAACCCTAACCCTACAAATGGAAATATTTGGAATCTTTGATAGATATGTTGAGTTAGGTTCATAGTGGTATTCATGAAAAAAGAATTGGAACGAAATATTACAAATTAAGTTTTTTATGACCTTGAACGTGATGCAATCTTTTCATGCACTAACGTGACAACTCTGTCAGTTACTTAACAAACCCTGTAGCAAGGCCGTAGCAGCGGAGCGCGGAGGAGGTCCCAGCCCTAGGCCACAACCCGAGGACTAGGACCCCCTGAAAAAGGGGCCTGGTGAGGCCAACGAGTCTCCGGCATCGAGACCCCACCAGACGGTCACTGGTGACACCACCCCCCACATCGCCAGCGTATTGGACAGGGCCTAAATCAGGTGAAGGCCCATCCCCCTTGGCATGCCGCTCTGAAGCGCTCTCAAGGAGGCTTCCCCCCAACAATACTGTGGGGCCAGCCGGCGTGCCGGGGAGTCAACGCTCCAAGGAGGTTGATCCCTCAATCAGGTCCCAAGAGCAGAACTCGACCTGTGCCCGGAGCACTGCGGACTAAGAACAGTACCCCGGTGGAAACGGTGTTCGGTATGCTGTGCACCATGTCACAATCTCCACGAAACCCGACCCCGCCAATTTATTAATCCTGCAGGGTCGAGGTTCAGAGAAAGAGGCTGACACAATTGGCAGACGTCATGAAAGATGCTGGGGCATACTCTCGGGCAGACGGGGTCAGGCCCGGCCTCAACCCAAGAGTCGACTCTGCTACCAACACACCGGGGAGCCAACCACCCCCCTATGTTTATTGTAACACCTTGTTGACGAGGCCCTTGCTGGCGGGGCCAGAAGTGGCGACGACTGGAGCTCGCTCCGGCGTTTCGCCCACATCCTGTGGCCGGCCATGGTGCAGGTTGATGACATCTTCTGCCAGAGATGACGCCAAATTAGAGTGTTCAAGGCCTGCTAACCTCCCCACGGCTAACGCCAACGGTTAGCACAAGCTAATGGTTGACTCCAGGCTGACGGTTAGCACCAAGCTAACGGCTAGCCTTCCCTAGGCCCACCGTCGGTTCCGACCAACGGCTAGCTACCGGCTAACAGCTAGCTCTTACCGGCCCGTTGTTTAGCTACCGGCTAACGCAGCAGCAAGCTAACGACTAGCTCTCACGGGCCTACTGTTAGCTGGGGAGTAGCGATGCAGGCCTGGTCACTCAAAATAGCCGACTGCTTCCTCTTTAGCCCAAAGAAAAAAGGACAGACAACACAAGCCTCCCTCACAGGGCGTTGCTTGTCTGAGATACAGTGGCGTCAACAGCGAAGCCTCGATTATGCAGGCCGCTGTTGCCCTGAGCTCAGGGATAATTTTCTAACAAAAACACAGAGCTCGCAACCTTCACGCCGGGAGGCCTCCCACTTTCAACAAGCAGGATCAACATCCGGCGAGGCGGCAGAGGGCTTCCTCCTTCAGATACCCGGGACTTGAACCCTAGACTCGGAATGGGCAGTTGGTGGAATGCTGTATGGTGCAAGGAGAACAACCTGCTTTTAAACATCTCTAAGACAAAGGAAATTATAGTTGATTTCCGGCGCGGGGAGGCAGTCCACCCTCCTCTGTACATAAACGGCCAGCAGGTGGAGAGGGTAGACAGTTTCAAATTCCTCTGCATCACCATATGTGATCATTTAAAATGGGAAGTTAACACCAGCCTCATAATTAGCAAAGCCCACCAGAGGCTCCGCCAGCTTAAAAAGTTTGGTGTGTCCAGGGAGGCGATGCTTAGTTTTTATAGAGCCACTGTGGAGAGTGTCCTTACCTTCTCAATGACTGTGTGGTACAGAAACACCACCGTCCATGATAGGGGACATTTAGAACGAACTGTACGCACAGGGTCAAAAATCATCGGCTGTGAGCTCCCCTCTGTGGCCTCCATTTATGCCACACAAATCCGGCGGAAAGGGGAAAAAGTGATCAGGGACCCTTCTCACCCTGCTTACGACCTCTTTAACCCCCTTCCCTCTGGCAGAAGACTCCAAAGTCTCAGGTGCAGGACATCCCGTTTTAAAAACAGTACATATCCCGAGGCTGTCCGTCACATGAACTCAAGTACAAATGTACAGGCACTTTGCACAACAAGGGCTAGCACCAGCCAACATGCACTTTAAGACAATATGCACTTTAAAAACTGGAACACTGAGCAATTTATTTTAGGTACTGTAGCATTTTTTCTTTTTAATTGTTTGTGTAAAACTTTTTATTGTGGGGATTGTATTCTTGTGTTTTTATATTGTATGTTTTTAACATTGTCTGTACTGTATGTGGCACCAAGACAAATCCCAATCAACAGTGTTGAAATGGCAATAAAGTTTCTATCTATCTATCTATCGAATCGGGGCTCCCAGGAAAACAAAGCTACGAACTCTCCAAGGAGGAGCACTGTGTTGTTGTGGGGCGTCAAACAAGAATCCCCCTCCACACCGCTATGGAGAGGATTCTCGCTCGGAACCGGCTGTTCTGCGGGGACGCAAGCTGCGCAGCTCCCCCGCACAACTGACACACCTGAGGCTCGCGTCGCAAAGGCACCACCCGCCCAGAAAGACCGTCGGCTCTCTCAGCCGACTGCCTCTCACGGCATATTATCCAGCTGCCAGCCGGAGCACAATGCCCGTGGGGGAACTGCCCAGCGACACGCGCCCCACCTGCGTAGCGCCGGTGGAGGTCAGAATAATCTTCTAGACTCTCCGGTGGTGAAGACATTATCGCTTTATTTTCTCAAAATTTTGTGAGAGAAAAAACAAAGATACAATGTCAACGCAACTCCTTTACTAACTAACTACTTTTAGCACTAAACTAAAGCGGTGCTATACACGGACTTCACGGTGGTGAAAGTAGGGAAGGAGCTGATTGTGTGGCCACGACCCCGCTTATATAGGAGCGGATGTGGGTGTGGTCAGGCAGAGGTGAGTATAGGTGCGTAAATGTGGAGAACGTTTTTTCATTGATAGTATGATTAAAGGGATAGTTCCAATAGAGCAGAGCGTAAAGCTATATGATTTATAACTCTTGACTTGAACACTTATTGTATGGAAATAGTCTTTGACTATTTACCTTTTTGTTTTTTTAAACTTGTTTTATGTTTCTATGTTCGAGACAAATAAAAATCAAATCAAATCAAATCAACTTAGAAGGTATTGACACTGAACTGACGTTTATTTCTGACCTGTAGATTCAGGTTTGAGAGACAAGTTTGTTTGATTCCAGTTTGAGTTTCCCCTTGACGTTTCACTGAAGAATGGAGGATGAGACGTGAGCACACATCTATAAACCTTTGGAACGGACCCGTAGACCTTGTCTTGATTGGAACTCCATCCTAATCAGCCGCTTAAATCCACCCAATCACTTAAGTTTGCAGTATTTGAACTGATAGACCTTTTGGAATGTCTCCAATCAGCAGGTTTACATAAATTGAATTGAGAGGGCTGGTGTCGTGTGCCCATCACGGTTCAGTAGTATTGTAACTCTTCTGTATTTAGATTTTTACTTCTAAACCATTTGTTACTTTAAAACAAAACAAATCCGTTATCATTACCGTCAAACACACCGCATTATAGAAAACAAATCCATGAAAAGTTAAGATCTCTTTCATGCCTGAAAAGTTTAAATTGTGGAGATACAAGGCTTATGAAAGCCATATGAGACTAAAATATTTGTGATAATGTTGAACACAGCGGGGGGGGGGGGGGAATTGGGAATAAATGACACCTTCACGGCCGGCACGGTTTGCTTGCCGGCATTTGAATCAACATCGTAAATTTCACCGTAGTGAGCTTTGGTCCCAGGAATAGAAAACTCAATGAATCACTGAGAGGATTTAATGTGTATCCTGATGGTATATATAGGCATCAACTGGAGCTGTGTGTGTGTGTGCCTTGGGTACCCATGTGTGCAAACAAAGGTGTGTGTATGTGTATGAGTTTCTGTGTATGTGTGTGAGTGCATGCATGCATATAAGTGTGCATATAAGATAATCATCAACTGGTTGCAAAGTGTGTCTGTGCATGCAAATGTGCACACATGTGTGCATGCATGCGTGTTGCTGGAGCTTAAAGGATAAGGTTGTAAGTTAAAGGGTAATTCCGGTATTTTTAAACCTGGGCCAAATTTTTCCATCATTTGGGGTCTAAATGACAAATAGGGAGATCACTCATAACTTTAGCTCAAACAGGTCAACACAATAACTTTAGCTAATAACATTACCTCCACTCTGTTTGTTCTTAATTGACCTGCCTGGTCAAATAATAATAATAATAATAATAATAATAATAATAATAATAATAATAATAATAATAATAATAATAATAATAATAATAATAATAATAATAATAATAATAATAATAATAATAATAATAATACTAATAATAATAATAATAATAATAATAATAATAATAATAATAATAATAATAATAATAATAATAATAATAATAATAATAAACTTTATTTGTATAGCACCTTTCATACAAGAATTGCAGCTCAAAGTGCTTCACAGCAGTAAATAAAGGTTAAATAAAAATAAAAGTAAAGATTTAATGATAGTGGTGAAGGCCTTTCTCTGGATGGACTGTCCTTGTAGGAGAGGTTTTGGTCTTTTTTGTTGGTTATGTTGACAATAGTCTTGTGTAGCCAGAGCTCTCTCTTACGCTACGTTAGAGCCCTGCCAGCTCCGGAGAGAGGTCTGGCTGAACCTATTATCATTCCGGTATAGGCTGGCTTGGCTTGTTTGTCTTTCTTTAAACCAATCACAATCATCTTGGGCGGCGCTAAGCAGCGATTGTGCCCTTGCCAAGCAGCATCCGCAGGTAGTGGAAGGGGAGGAGACTGTAATAGTCGGCCAATGGCGGCTTATAGCCACAGTCTCATGGCGCCGATCCAGACTATGTTGACGATAATGAATAATAAATAAATAAAAAACTTTTGTATGCATGTCACAGGTGTGTTTTTCTACCACAGCACAGGTGCTTCTTTCTCCCTGGTAAGTGGAGTGTGAATGAGAGCGACTTATTAAAGCATTGATTAGGACCATTGATCAGCCTGGTCCAGTGCTCTGAATGACAATCCAGCCAGGAAATGAACAGCCTTTTCCCCAGAGCTTTCCAGCTTCATTGAGGCGACTTGGTCTCAGTATCTCTCTCTTTCTAGCACACACACACACACAGACACAGACGCACACACAGACACACACACACAGACACACACACAGACATACACACACACACACACACACACACACACGGATAAATGCACGCACACACACGTACACACACACACGGATGAATGCATGCACACGCACACAAACACACACAAACATACCTGTCTGACCAGGTCACTGAAAACGTTCTCTGTCTTTTGTGTTTTGTATGTGGTGGGCATGTGTGTGTGTGTGTGTCTGTGTGTGTGTGTGTGTTTGTGTGCGTTGTGGGCATGTTTGTGTGTGGTGAGCATGTGTGTGTGTGGTGGGCATGTATGTGTGTGTGCATGAGCATGTGTGTATGTTTTTGTTTGTGTGTGTAGTGGGGGGGGGGGGCATTTATATGTGTTTGTGTGAATGTGTGTATGGGTGCGTGTGTGGGTGCGGGTGCGTGTGTCTGTGTGTGGAGGTGCTTGTGCATGTGTGTGTATTAAGCGCCGGTGCCATCACTCAGCGGGTCCCAGGGAAGATGAAACCTCCAAGGCGACAGGTGGTGGAGCGTTGGCCGTCCAATTGATTTGCTTCGTTTTGGAGAGCGGCGCTTGTCACCAGCTGCAAGTGGCACAATCTCTCATTTTAGTTTGACTTACCTGCAAATGAAATGGCTGGTGGTAGCACTGTGATTGTTTGTCTGTGTCTCTGTGTGTGTGTGTCTCTGTGTGTGTGTCTCTGTGTGTCTGTGTGTGTGTGTGTGCAGGGCCGCCTGGGAGAAATGCGAGGCTCTGTGCGAGATTTAAACGCAACCCCCCCCCCCCCTAAAGGTTAAAAAAAAAGAAAAAAAATCATATAACATAACAAAAAAAAAAAATCATATAACATATTCTTAAATAATAGCGCTGCCCGAGGCTGGGCATGATACAGTCAACATATAGCAAGAGAGAGAGGGAGAGAGAGAGCGAGAGAGCGAGTGGAATAAATCAGCCTTTTGTACACAAGTTTCTTTGCAATGCGACGTAAATTTTATTTTCTTCAATAAATACCTTTCAGCAGTTGAAATGATTTCAGCGACCGAACTCTCCTCCTCCACACAAGCTCCCCGCCGTCTCGAGCCTGAAAATACCCAACGGAGACCTATACCTTCAAATGCATCTTTCACCCGGGCTCTCTTCGCCATGTCCTTGCCAACACCGTTGGGTAAACATCTTTCTCCCTTTTATTATAGTGATCGACATCTCACTCCCCCCTGTTGTGACCATTATCGTCTAATATGTACGGGTTCAATGCCGAGTGGAGCGATCGAGTACAGCGGCCTACTTTTCTATATGGGGCTGAACAATGAATCGCACCTCCCACACCTCCTCCACTTTCCCAGCGGCCGGGTAAACACTGCATACTGTATAGGCAGCGACCAGGCAAGCTGTGTGCTCTGAGTGACCGTGAGGGAGAGAGGGGAAGTCTGAGAGAATAGAATAGAATAGAAGATCTTACAGATCAAGCTCACAATAAACATAGTCAAAATAAAAAATCACGAATACGAATAAAAATACAGTCTGGGATATACATTCTAAATTATGTATATACATAATATAGTCTATAATATACAGGCAAAAAGATACAGTGATATACAGTAAATGTACAGTAATAAATGTAGAAAAGAAAATGTAAAGTGTCGATGTGAGAGTCAAAGTATGAAATGAATAATGAAATGCAGCCACATTACTCCACTACTAGTCTCACTTTGCCAGACCTGCCAGGTACGACCCACATTTCCATGTGGTGCTGCGTGACAGGGCAGGATAAAGGTCTGGTCAGAACCCATTATCGTTGTGCAATGTGGGTGGGGGGCATTCCTAAAACCAATCAATCATCTGGGTCAGTGCTAAGCCCAAAAACAAGAGAAGGTGCCCTTGTAAAATTGTGTGCAGGCCTTGCAGGGATAAATGTTTCTTTGTCAAAGTTTTTCATGACAAGTGTATAGCTTGGTAGCTGGAAGGCTTCTTCTTCTTCTTCTCCTCCTCTCTTCTTCTCCTCCTCTCTTCTTCTTCTTCTTCTTCTTCTTCTTCTTCTTCTTCTTCTTCTTCTTCTTCTTCTTCTTCTTCTTCTTCTTCTTCTTCTTCTTCTTCTTCTTCTTCTTCTTCTTCTTCTTCTTCTTCTTCTTCTTCTTCTTCTTCTTCTTCTTCTTCTTCTTCTTCTTCTTCTTCTTCTCTTTTCTTCTTCTTTTTCTTTTTCTTCTCTTTTCTTCCTCCTCTTCTTGCTTCTTCTTTTTTCTTTTCTTGTGCCATTTTTTATTTGTGTGTCAGACCGGTTCCTGACAGGCAGCGAGCGAGCGAACTGGAGATTAAATCGCGCGTGACACTGTCCTGATATGACGCGGTGCCTGTCAGGAAGGGGTGCTGACACACAAATAAAAAACAAAACAATCAATAACAATGCAAATAAGAGCTAAAAGAGATAAAAACATAACACACACTGAAAATAATGATAAATGAGATAAACAAATTGACACTACTAAACAGATGACCAAAAAAAAACAAGGATAGAGAGAGAGAGAGAGAGAGAGAGAGAGAGAGAGAGAGAGAGAGAGAGAGAGAGAGAGAGAGAGAGAGAGAGAGAGAGAGAGAGAGAGAGAGAGAGAGAGAGAGAGAGAGAGAGAGAAATAGGTGGATATGATATGGTTATGAATGACCCCCTCCTCCCTGCTTTGCACACGTTACTCCTTCTGTTCCAGGCCGTATGGCTGTAGCCAGATATCAAACAGCTGCTCTTCTTGTTCTGGCTGCTGCTCATGGAGACAGGCCTTTGGAAAAATGGTTACACATTTACAGCCGAAAGGGAGGAGAATTATGACAATGAAATTGTCGCAAATTGTCGTCAACGTACTGTGCGTCAGACTAGTGGACCACCAGAGCACCGTCGGTTGTGTGATAGTAAAGGGTTAACCTTCTGTCGTGTGGCAGTGAACGAGTTAATGGTCCAGATGCTTCCAGGAGACCTGAGCGAGAGCTGGAGGAGGATGACACGTGAGTGATGCTGCAGAGTCTCGCTCCAAGACAAAGATACAAACAATCCCAGAGTGTATGGTGCTGTGCAGCGATTAAATAAAAATTGTGCATGAATGCAGTGGTTAAATAAAACCTGATGCTGTGCAGCGATATGGTTAAATAAAAACTGATGCTGTGCAGTGATGCAGCGGTTAAATAAGAACTGATGCTCTGCAGTGATGCAGTGGTTAAATAAGAACTGATGCTGTGCAGCGATGCAGTGGTTAAATAAGAACTGATGCTGTGCAGCAATGCAGTGGTTAAATAAGAACTGATGCTGTGCAGCGATGCAGTGGTTAAATAAGAACTGATGCTGTGCAGCGATGCAGTGGTTAAATAAGAACTGATGCTGTGCAGCGATGCAGTGGTTAAATAAATACTGATGCAGCGATGCAGTGGTTAAATAAGAACTGATGCTGTGCAGCGATGCAGTGGTTAAATAAGAACTGATGCTGTGCAGCGATGCAGTGGTTAAATAAGAACTGATGCTGTGCAGCGATGCAGTGGTTAAATAAGAACTGATGCTGTGCAGCGATGCAGTGGTTAAATAAATACTGATGCAGCGATGCAGTGGTTAAATAAGAACTGATGCTGTGCAGCGATGCAGTGGTTAAATAAGAACTGATGCTGTGCAGCGATGCAGTGGTTAAATAAGAACTGATGCTGTGCAGCGATGCAGTGGTTAAATAAGAACTGATGCTGTGCAGTGATGCAGTGGTTAAATAAATACTGATGCAGCGATGCAGTGGTTAAATAAGAACTGATGCTGTGCAGCGATGCAGTGGTTAAATAAGAACTGATGCTGTGCAGCGATGCAGTGGTTAAATAAATACTGATGCAGCCAGGGACGTGCACAGGACTTTAGAGGGGCAGGTGCTCAAAGGCTGAAAAGGGCACTACACTTGTGTGTATATATTAAGCGAGCGCGCGTAGCGCGTGAGCGCGATTTGTAAGGGCCCTTTTCGGGCGGGGGGCCCCCTTTTTATGCTTTTTGGGGGGTTTTGGTGATCAAATATTGAATATTGAACTATAATAATCAGTGCAGGAGCTCACTTATCCTTGAAAGACACTTTTATCACTGACTTAAAAGGCCCATACATCTCCATAAATGTTCAGGGGGGAGGGAATAAGTGCTTACCCTACAGACCCCAAGAAGTGCTGTATATTCTGTATTGTTTAATATAAATGCATTTTTTATTCCAATCCCGATTTGTATTTGAGATTCCCAAATCCCATCGGACTTGACTTCTTTGTGTCCCTCAATGAGTGTAATACCAGCATTCAACAGCGGTTTCTATCATGATCATCATCACCACCCACGCTATGCATAAAATGTATAGGTCCGCGGAGAGGCATGCTGAGGAGGCCATGCAAACTGCAATGGAATATGGGGCATCTCTCTCTCTTTACCTAATATTTTGATTCTATCCTGACATTTTTCAGTTGGATATGCGTAAAAGTACAAAAAAAAAAAAAAAAAAAAAAAAATTCAAAAAGGGCACTTTTTTGATGAGGCTCAAAAAGGCAGGTGCTCAGGCACCCCTTGGCCTCTATGTGTGCACGTGCCTGGATGCAGCGATGCAGTGGTTAAATAAGAACAGATGCTGTGCAGCGATGCAGTGGTTAAATAAATACTGATGCAGCGATGCAGTGGTTAAATAAATACTGATGCTGTGCAGCGATGCAGTGGTTAAATAAAAACTCCAGCCGGTGAACACAGTAACACTAATAATCACCACTACACAAAACATTTTGGGTTTTGTTTTTTCTCTCAAAGCATTTTCTGGTCAGGCTGTTACCAGTGTGGGTTACTATAATAGAACAAGACAATGATAAAAGCAATCCCAAAGGCTATTTTTGTGTGAGTGAGGGCATTGCAGTTGTCAAGTTCAATAATTTGTGTCTGTTCCCCAAAATGACAGGCCTAACCAGCTTATTATTACGTGGACATGGATACATACAGATTCTATCCATCTGAGATGTACAGTACGGGAGGCTTGTAGGTGATCCTAGAGAGAATTAAGAACCAAAGAGATAGAGACAAAGCAATGAAAATATAATCATAAATCAGATTAGGTTCCAATCAATCATGTCCTTATTGCCATACTTTAACTATTCAAACTATTTATTTTTTATTATATTCCGAGACTATATGGTTGAAAGAGTAATAAATAATGAAAAATTAAATAATGGAGATTGGTGAAAGGCATCCGTGGTTTGTAAGTGCATCTTTTAAAAAGGCTTTTAACAAGATCATATCCTGCCAAGTGCCATTTTGATTAGACAGCACATAGTTTATTATGCTGGTCCCGCTTGGGCTACAGTGTCCTACTTCATGAAATGATAGATTAGAGGAGTGCCAGTATCGGATATTAGTTTGATACCAGACTACCCCCTACCCCCTAATCCAAGCACAACATATTTATTTCATAAGATTATTACAGTGCCTTCTGTGATGCTACTTGAGTTGTGTCTGCAAATTAATATTGTGTCTTTCAGTTTTTTTTTCTTCTCAGATCTAGGCAGGACTGGAGTTGAGGGGGGTGTGGGAGATCAGGATCCACCATAAGATCCAAACTTGGGGGATACTGTTGTATTTTTTGGTTAAAACCCAAATTTACAAGGTTTATTTTTTATTTATTCATAGCTGTTTCTCCTATTGTCTCCTTGATTTAGCGGCTGTGAATGAAAACGCAGAGCACAGCATCTTTCACATTCCGACAGGAGTGGGATGAATGCGTCTTGTGGAACTGGATCTTTTGTTGCATGTGGCTGCCTGACCTGTGTGAAAGTTGGTAAACACACAGGGGCAAATTCACAAAGAATGGATTGCGGCCGCTAATAGCACCCGTAACACTTTGCATGCCACGCCCGAGATTTCTCGGGTTTACCCCCCGCGGGTTGAATGCCCACTTATGAGAATTCTCGTATTTTCTCTTTTTTTTTTTCTTTTAGCGATCTGAAATCATATTTCATCAACCAAGTCTACCGTTGGAAATTCAGCTACCTCAGGCGCTCAGATGTGAAAAAGCGCCCCCTATCGTCTCCCAGGTGGTAATTCACCCTTTTGGATTGAACTCAATGAAAATGAATGAGAGAAAAAAACCTGCACTCCACATTTTACTTCTCACTCATGCAGCCGGCATCTACCAGCTTCATGCTGGACTCTCGGAGCCACGGGGAATATGTGTTTTACTGTATACACGGTGAATCAATAAAAAGATAGATTTTTTCGAATGGCGATCAGGAATTGGAATAATCCATTTGGATACCATCTGATCTCAGGTAAGGAATCTATGTTACAAGTCTAAGGATAATCAGACTCGTTTTCACGGATATATAAGCTTTTATGTGATTATGTTATATGGCTGTTTGACTATGCGCGCCGTCAGGAAATAGGAGAAGCAATTTTCAGCGCGCGCCACGAGCGTGCATGCGTACACATATACTATCGATAATCTAGCGTTTATTTGAAAACGATTCATAAATAGGCCGAACAATGACAACGTTCTAGAATATTCCAGTAAAAGGCGATTATCATGGAAACCTCTTTTTTCTCCGTGAAAACGAGGGGTTTTCTAAATGCTATGAAACGGAAATGAACCGATAAAAAAACAATCTGTTGTTGACTGGAAATAGGTCATTGATAATGCGACGGCCAGATTAGACACATAGCCATAATTTAAAACATAGATTAGGCGATATTAACGTTAACATTGAAGTGGCCTTGGGCATTCAAGGGGGTAAAAAGGAATTAAGCTTGGGCAGTCAAAGTGTTAACTGCGTGTGATTTGCGCCCACTATGTGCTTCGTCTTAAGGACCTATTGGCTAAAGATATTGTGCAAATTATATACTAGCGCAAACACGCCCATACGGTATTGCCAGGGGCGTAAATCTGATATCAACTTTGGGGGGGACAATTACATTACATTTTCTCAAGAGCAATTTCTGGGGGGAACACCAAAAGTACTGCTGTAACACATAGGCATAGCCTACGTACGGTGTAATATGTTAAATGTGTGACGGGTGGCAGTAATGAGAAAGGAGGAGGGGCCTCAATGAGCCAGGTTCCGTTATAGGGGGCTACCTGCGGGAGGAACGGGAGTTGGAATTGTTTGTTGCGGCCGGTGCAGTGAGGTAGGTGCACACCTCACTCCGGGATGCAGGAATGAGCATTACACACTACGATCACTTGCCTGGTTCCCAGCGGGATTGAAGGTAGTCGGTAGGATAATAGGACCACCGACGGACCAGAGCACCAGTGGTCGTGAAAAAGAATTAATTTGTTCATCCATACGTTCCCGTGTTATACCGTGGTGAATATAAGTATACTTTTAGAGTGGTCTGGGGTAATTCCCGAAAGGCTGAGTTATAGCCTTGCGGTATACGTTAATTCTACTATAAGCGTTTCTTGCCTGGACACGCTACTATTCCCAAATCAAATGTATATAATAGGTATTATGTTTCATCATGAATGCATGAAAGGGGGGGGGGGGTCGTTTCTGATTATTTGATTGCCAGTAACGGCATTCGTATTGAACACTAAAAATGCTGATCAGCTGGATCGGTATAATAACATTGCACGATCAAGCTAGAATTGACGTCAGATAGTCCCTACCTGTGATCTCAAACCTACCGAAGTCGGCCCATGTCACCCCACTTCTTAGGGACCTGCACTGGCTCCCCATTGCTGCACGAATCCGCTTCAAGGCCCTTGACCTAGCATACCGTGCGGCAAAGGGAACTGCTCCCGCCTACCTCCGGTCAATGGTCTCTAACTACACACCCTCAAGACCCCTACGCTCTGCATCTTCTGGCCGCCTCAGACCTACTCCTATCCAAGCTCCGGGAGGGTCATCAAAGAGAAGTCGCCTATTCTCAGTCCTTGCCCCACAATGGTGGAATGAACTACCCACCCCAGTTAGGACAGCCGAAACACGTCCAATCTTTCGCCGTCGACTAAAGACTCACTTCTTCAACCATTATCTGAATTAAAAAAAAAAAAAAAAAAAAATCTAACCCTAACTAACCATACTGTCATGCACTTGTCCTAATAAACTAACCTACACTGTAGCACTCAACACTTTGATGAACATTGTTACTCAGCTGATAGAGTTGTGCTCTTCCTGATGGCTTGTCGTACAGAACTTGTAAGTCGCTTTGGATAAAAGCGTCAGCTAAATGACTAAATGTAAATGTAAATGTATTCCAAAAATAAAATTCCAATTGTTTGATCGCCATCTGGTCCATCTGATCTCCATCTGGTCCACGACATAACCCACCACAACATATGGATTTGGGGTATTTCATGCGCTTCAATGCAATCGGGAGAACCGCTCGACTCGCCCGACCCAGAAAAGTGTGCTCGGAGACATTTGACCGTTGCACAGGCCAAGATATATACGTTTTCAAAGGGTGCTCGATACCACCATCAAGCTGGATGCGGCCGGTATTGCACTTTGGCAATCTCAGACTCATTCCCTATGGTAACACCAAGGTCCCTGGATGAATAATGAATAAAACTATCGGGAAAAAAGGAAAAACGATCAAAACCCGAGATATCTCGGGTCTGGCGTCCAAAGCATGGCGGGTTAACCCGACTTATCTCGGGTCTGGCGTCCAATGAGTTAAGAGGTTAACACTTACTGTTTCATTGTGCAATTCCTACTTTGGACAGTACTCTAGTCTGCACAATGCAATTACATTAGTTAGCAATAGCTTTCTCCGTTTAGTGTACTATAGGTAGGGGGACCACTGCATAATCGCTCAATCTGAGCCCTGGATCTAGGCCTAGTAGCTGTGATGGTGTCCTTCCTGTCCTTACTTCCTGTCTTTGGCTAGAAGGTTCTTCTCAGAGTTTTGTGAGATGTGATAAACATTTGAAAACAGACATGCTCTATAGGGAAATGTAATAACTTTTTCCTTTAGAAGGACTTTAAAATGTAATAACACCAGGAGATGTAATAACTTTCTCCTAAAATGTAATAACACCGGGAAATGTAATAACTTTTTCCTTTAACCTCTTAAGCCCTAGCTATATTTTCAGAAGATTCGCCTAAGAATACATACCTAAGTAAATGGAAGATGTATCCACTTCTACAAGGTCCTTTTGCATGTTCTTGGTATCTAGGGACATCTACAGTATGGATCTCAGGGAATGTATTCCCATTGTCAGAAATATTGTGTGTGTTAAGGCTTGAGTTAATTGTAATGAGCCAAAGGAGAATGTCACTTTAATTTTTTTTTTATCTTTGACGGTGAATAATACCATACCATATAGAATATCAGGCTTATAAATGACCTTATTATGGCCAAGTCACACATATGGATCGGGCCAAATCTGTGTGAATGATAAAAGACATCAAAGCAAAGGTCGGAATTGTTTCCATTAGTCCGGAAAAAACAGTTGATCGTCTGCACCCTTCCAAAGGGGAGATTTAATTATTTACATAAAGAGTGTGAGTGGTTAGATATTTGGACACACATGAACTTATATGCACGGGCACATGCTTCCTTTATCTCTCTCGTTCAGCTCAGTTCAATTCAATAATGCTTAATTGGCATGACTGCATTCGTTACAATGTTGCCATAGCAACAATTATTATTACAATAGTATTGTCAATAAAGAAATGTCTTGACATGTCTATGATTGGAACATTCATAAGCCATAACTACCTTGGATCTGTGAGAAATAATTTGGCTGAATGTATTGGATTTGATAAACAAAGCTGCCAGATGTGGCAGTGGTCTTAAAAACATTTCTTACATTACATTTATCTGTGTTATTACATTTGAAAGTCCTTCTAACGTAAAAAGGTTATTACATTTTGAAAAGTTATTACATTTCCCTGTGTTACACGCCCCAAGCCTTCCTTAGCTCAAAAAGGTCTAAATTAAGCCCCACTGAAGCTCAAGGTGTAAGCAACCTATAAGAGCCCTTATTAAACCCCACTGATGCCCAATGTATAAGCAACCTATAAGAGCCCTTATTAAACCCCACTGATGCCCAATGTATAAGCAACATATAAGAGCCCTTATTAAACCCCACTGAAGCCCAAGGTGTAAGCAACATATAATAGCCCTTATTAAAACCCACTGAAGGCCGGGGCCTGTCTGTGGACAAACAATACGAAGCACTGGCTCACCTCATTATCCTTGTCTTGGGTGTAACCATGGACAAGAGGCTAATGAGTGAAGTTAACGATGCCAAGGTGTCAATTCAGGGAAACCAAAGGGCAAAGATAGAAATAGTTCCCCTCCAATATGACAGGCATCTGCTGGTGAAGACTAGACAAGCCTAATTAAGCTGGACCCAGTCACGACACTCACACATGCATGTTTCCACAATGGAGAGACACCCAATCAGCCAATTCCACCACACATTCCAACATTCCAATCACTCTCCATTGACTTTGACCTTGTCATTTTGGTCAGCTAGCAAATGACAGGAAAATACCTCAAATCTGCTGTGTGGTGGGATGCACTGCCAACAGGGTAAAGAACCAAAAACGAAGTTTTCATGAGCTTCCGAACCGAAAAACATAAGAAGAGAAAAGTGGATCTACGCAATAAGATGTGAGGCGTCAGCACCAAGAATGTGAAAACTGTGGGACCCTGACACTCAATAGCAGATGCCAACATGTGTAGCAAGTCATGGTAAACATTAAAGGGGACATGCATTGCTATTCCTAGCACTATTTGGGCAACTTTACATAATTCCTGTGAGTGTATTGAAGACATCTGTACGTTTTTTTTCAAAAAAATTCATTGTTTTATATTTCTAATCAAGTACTCAAAACCAACATTTTTCAGCTTCGAGAAAAATGAGAGAGAGAGAGAGAGAGAGAGAGAGAGAGAGAGATAGAGAGAGAGAGAGAGAGAGAGATAGAGAGAGAGAGAGAGAGAGAGAGAGAGAGAGAAAAAAAAAAGACAGGCCGTTCTTTTTTTCTCTGCCTCTCGGTGTGCTGCTCCTTTTTTTCTTTCTATCACTCTCCCGTTCGGAGGTGTGTGTCCCCCCCAAGTGCTCCTGAATGCTCTCTATCTCTCTCTCTCCCTCCAGACTAGTGCATGCAGAGTATGAGGAAGTGGTTTCCACTCGCTGTGTACAGTCAGTCTACTGTATGTAGATTGTGGGCGGGCATTAGCTACAACCACAGAGCCAATCACATCACTGTCTGCTACCCAGAGCCTGAGTAACGTAATTCAGGCCTTCAAATCAGGATGGCCTAATTTACTGGAGAAGGAAATGATCTGAGCTGAATCAGAGCAATCCGCCAATATGGTATTTAGACACTAAAACACATTGATACTAACTCCTATTACTATAATACAATGCTAGAGACTGAAAAATGACATTTATAACGCATGTCACCTTTAAAAGATCAATCAGAAAGCTACAGCCTACAGTATTATGTCAGTAAGTCGTGGTAAACATTAAAAGATCAATCTGGGGCGGCTGGGTGGCGCAGCGGAGATTGCGCTCGTCACCAATGCAAGAGACACCGGTCTCGAATCCGGGTGTCAGCATTGCCTCCGGCTTGGGCCGGCCGTCATACTGGCTCAATTGGCAGAGTCAGCGGGTGGAAGTCGATGGGTGGTAATTTGGACGTTGTGGACAGCGACTCCTACAGGTCGGTTGGGGGACACCTGCACAGCAGAGACAGGAAGTGGTGGGGGTAGTGTGAGCCTCCCATGCGTTACACCTCGCCATTGAGAGTCCGCGCTAGCAGGTGAAAAGATGTGACAGGCTGCCTCCTTGTGTACCGGAGGGGACACGTGATGCAAGGCTTCTATCATCCCTACAGCCGACCAGTGGGGGGCATAGTCGAGCAACGTTCAAGACAGGGGAGGGGAGAATTGGAAACACGAAATTGGGATGGGAGAAAATTTGAAAAATAAGGAGAAAAAGTAAAGATCAATCGGAAAACTAGAGCCTACAGTATTATGTTAGTAAGTCATGGTACACATTAAAAGATCAATCAGAAAGCTACAGCCTACAGTATTATGTTTGCAAGTTTCAGAGTTAACTAGCTTGCTAACACATACAGTAGCTAACATTAGCTTACTAACAGCTAACATGCCCCATCGTCATTTTAGTTCTAAAATGTTTTGTGTCTAACCCGGAGATATTGACAGTATATTGTTTATCAATATACCTTGCTCTCTGGTAAACACAGAGTGCTACAATAATCCTTTGACACACTGATATTTCATGTTTTACTGTAACTATAGCTACATTTTGTTAGGTTCCCCCCTTGGTTACATAATGTGTGACTTGCTCTATAATTTTCAGTCACATTGACCCCAAAACATATTTTGAATTTCACACACTGATAGAGAGATGGGATTCTTAGCTTTCTAATGATATCAATATTTTTGAGAACAATATTGATATCAGTATTGAGAAAAAGGCCTTGCAGAGAAAATTGCAATTTTCTCACTCATTCATTCAATCTTTACTTTAACTAAAAAATAAATTGAGGGCAAACGCTCATTTTCAATGACGTCAAGCATACATACATAATAAATACATGATAAATACAATACATATACAATATACAATAAATGCAATCATACTATAGTTTGTACAATCAATTAAAACAACTGTGGATTTTGGTGGAATGGTTGGTGATTAAGGATTTAAACCAAATACCAAAGTAATGAGTTTTAGAGTTTGTTGCATGATTATCAGAAATAAAAATAGTACAGCTGCCAACTTACAAAAGTAATCATAAGTACAGCTAGCAACTTACATAAGTAATCATAAGTACAGCTAGCAACTTACAAGTAATCATGAGTACAGCTACCAACCAGCGATCGTCCTGGTCGGAGTGTATATTCCACCGCAAGCCAGCAACAAGGTTGCGCTCTCCAGACTACACGACGAGGTAAATAGAATCCAAGTGGCGAATGTTAACGCCGCCATTTTAGTTCTGGGAGATTTCAATAGCGCCAATCTGAGAAAGGTATTGCCTGACTTCTATCAGCATGTGACTTGCAACACCAGAGGCGGTAACATCCTAGATCACTGTTACACGCAATTTAAAGGTGGCTACAAGGCTCATTCTGATAGTGGCTTCGGTAAGTCAGATCACGCATCCATTTTTCTTTCACCAAAGTACAGACAGAGAATTAAAAGTACTCCCGTAGTCTCGCGAGAGGTGCAGAAATGGGATGTGACGTCAGAGGATACGATCCGGTCAGTGTTTCACAACACAGACTGGAATGTGTTCCGCGACACAGATAACATTAATGCCTACACGGAGACAGTGCTGGACTATGTTTGTACTAGGGTGAAAGAAACAATCCCCACTACCAAAATGAAAGTTTACCCAAATCAAAAACCCTGGGTAGACAAATCCGTCCGTGAAGCTCTGAGAGAGCGCACCAAAGCATACAACGACGGCCTAGAGGCAGGCAACATGAATGACCACAAGGTGGCGCGATACAACGTAAGGAGGACAGTGTCAGAGGCCAAACGACGCTACAGGGATAAAATTGAACTCCAGTTTGAACAAGCTGACTCTAGAGCTATGTGGCAGGGGCTCAAAACGATGACAGACTACAAAGGCGCCTCCCTCAAACTGAACAGTGACATCTCCTTAGCAAATGACCTCAATACCTTCTATGCGAGGTTTGATGCTGGTAATAACAACACCAGCTCACAAGCCTCGGCAATGGGGGGGGGGGGGGGGTCGGCTGCTGATGGAGGCGCAGTGTTCAGGGTAACAGAGCATGAGGTGAGGCGGACCTTTAAAAAAGTGAATATCAGGAAGGCAGCAGGTCCAGACGGCATCCCCGGCCGCGTCCTAAAAGTCTGTGCCGACCAACTGGCCCCAGTATTCACTGACATATTTAACCTGTCCTTAGAACAGGCTGTCATCCCCACCTGCCTGAAGAAGTCCACTATTATCCCTGTACCCAAAAAATCCAAGCCTGCTTGCCTCAACGACTACCGCCCTGTAGCTCTCACCTCCATAGCCATGAAGTGCTTCGAGAAGCTAGTAAAGGGCTACATCTGCTCCTCCCTCCCCATAAACATGGACCCCCTGCAATTTGCATACCGCCCCAACAGGTCCACGGAGGACGCCATATCCCATGTGCTGCACACAGCAGCATCACACCTGGACAAGAGGCAGGGGAACTATGTGAGAATGCTATTCATCGACTACAGCTCGGCATTCAATACCATAGTCCCCTCCATACTCATAGCCAAGCTCAGGGACCTGGGCTTGGGCTATGACCTCTGCCAGTGGGTCTTGGACTTCCTGACTGGCAGACCCCAGGTGGTGAGAGCAGGCAACTGCACCTCCTCATCCATCACCCTCAACATAGGGGCCCCCCAGGGCTGTGTTCTGAGTCCCCTCCTCTACTCCCTGTACACACACGACTGTGTGGCTCAGCGGAGTAGCAATACAATCGTCAAATTTGCTGACGACACAGTGGTGGTGGGCCTGATCTCTGCCAACGACGAGAGGGCCTACCTGGAAGAGGTCAAGGTCCTGGCGGGATGGTGCCAGGAAAACAGCCTCTCCCTGAACGTCAGCAAAACAAAGGAGATGATTGTGGACTTCAGGAGGTCGGGGGTCAAGGACTACAGCCCCCTCAGCATCGACGGGGCACCGGTTGAGAGAGTCAACAGCTTTAAGTACCTCGGAGCCTACATATCCGAGGACTTGACATGGACCACACACATTAACAGTGTTGTGAAGAAGGCACGACAACGCCTCTACTTCCTCAGGCGCCTAAGGAAGTTCCAAGTCAGCCAGAAGATCCTTAAGAACTTCTACTCATGTACAATAGAGAGCATCTTGACCGGCAACATCACCTCCTGGTTTGGGAATAGCACTGCACAAGACCAAAGCACACTACAAAGAGTGACACGTTCAGCCGAACGCACAATTGGAGGGGGGCTCCCCACCCTCCAGAACATTTACTACAAGCGTTGCAAGGGCAAGGCTAAGAGAATCATTAAAGACTCCAGTCACCCGAACAACTGCCTCTTTGAACTGCTGCGGTCAGGCAAGCGATACAGGAGTCTCAAGGCGAGCACAGAAAGACTCAGAAGAAGCTTCTATCCCCAGGCCATCAGGCTGCTAAACGAACAATGAATGAACACTACACAACAACAACCACCAAACGCACATAGCACACACATCCACACGCACACACTCACTTTAAACAAACACACTGTAGCACCCACTCCACACACTTATAGCACACACCCACTTTAAACAAACACACTGTAGCACCCACTCCCCACACTTTATATTTATGGATGAAGGATTGCACTACAACTCGTACACCTTACTGTAAATTGTACCTAAAATTGTACCTCATCCCATTTCTGCTTTGCACTAGATAGTACTGTACATTAGTACACTGCATAGTATTGTGTATTGTATATTATATGGTAACTCAGAACATTGTACATATGTCTATACCGAACACTGTGACCTCATTTTCTTCTTCTAAATTCATGCTATATTATGTTATTATGTTATTTGATACTATCTTGTCTAGCACAGTCTCTGGAGCGTAACAGTAAGAAGCATTTTGTATGAAAGTATTCTGTACTTCTGTATGACAACTATTAAAGAACTTGAACTTGAACTTGAACTTACATAAGCACTTCCACTCATTCAACCAAGATGTGGACATTACAATCACAGAATCATGGATGATAAACAAGACGAAAGTCTTTTTCTGGTCTTCATCCTCTTAGCAGTTGTTTGTATTGAGCTGTACTGTATTGTACCCATTCTGCAATCTGTTAATAACGTTTTCAATCAATCGATCAATCAATCAATATCACAGAATTATAAAATTATTCCCTGGGATTTGGGTCGGTTGGTCAGTTGAGCTGTCACTCAACACTCCGCCATCCCGGCGCTGGCGGCGTCCCTGGCCCCTGTAAATGTCCTAACCCAACAACCCTCCAATGTACAGTAAATTACCAAGTATGGTTTCGTCAATATTCCAATGTACAGTTTTACTTGTACAGTTGTACAGTGTAAAACCCCACCCACCCCTCCTACCCAACCCCCCCACCCCACCCCACCTACCCAACCTCCTGCAATGTACAGTTTCTACGTCAAATGTGTATACTCTCTTTTCTGGACTCTTTTTGTATCACAAACAGTACTGTATTAGCAAATCTGGTATGTCATAAATGTATAGATGTAGCAATACTGTCTATCTGTATGTTGTGTATATGTCATATATGTTATGATGAATTGAAAATGGGTGTCTGTTACGGACGGTGTCCTTATGTGTATATACTGTATATAGAGGGGGTAATGTATAATAAGCTGTTGTATAGGCATGTGTTGTTTGTTTTCTTTTGTCTCCCTCTTGTGTCTACATATCCCCATTATCAGGGCCCTGTTTCTTGTACCTGGTTCAACTAAGTCGATCAAGATGTCATTATCCAGCTTCAGTTAACCCGATGTTCGAAGCCGGGATTTTCCTGTTCCTCGAAGGTGGATTCAGTCTCGTTAACTCAAGCCAGACTTGCGACTCAGGCTAAATGCGCGCGGCCGCTTCAGGCGAAAAGCCAGCACGTATCGATGGCAGAGATCCTGATTCTCTAACGGCATTGATTGATTAATTGATTTAAAACTTTATTGACAGATTGCAATACGGCTCAATCGCCTCGCCGACAAGTTAAATGCGTTATCTATAGGCTAATTTTAAGTCCCTCATTACCTCAATCAATCAGATTATATTTCTTTAAACTTGCCTGCTGGATTGAATAATCAAATGAGATCTTGCTAGCGAAAATAATTAGTAAAACTTATACAGAATTACGATACGGCTCTCTTACCCATTGATTGATGTATAGTCGATCTTTAACTTATCTCCAATGTGGTCTAACGGGTTGTTGTTTTGACTATCACGCAGACGACCGGGGTTCGAGACCCTAGTCTTTTCCTTCTTTTTGCAATATAGGAATAATTCAATTTGGTGCACGTTGAGAGCTATATAAAGAATGACATCCTCAATGCATGTAGATTTATAATATTTTAACTTAAAACCAGGCTACTTTGGCGTATAATCATTAATATTATATTCAAAAAAATCATATTGGAAACACCGGGTTTTGAACCCCGGTCGCTGGGTTGGCAGGCTTGAGCACTACCGCTGCACCACTGTGCCAGATGGGATAAATTCATTGTTTATACATTAATGAACGAGAGACCCGTGTTTAGAATATCCTTTGTTTTGAATGAAGTTTATCTCTTTATCCTCATTCATTAATGTGACGTCAACGGCTCATTCAATTTCTCAAATCCGTCAAACAGCGCATCTCATCAGACATCTTAATCCCAGTTACAATTAAAATAACCACATAATGTGTACATCGCACGAGCGAGCGCCACGGTATATATAACGTGCATTATTTAGGACAAAGTGAATTTAGTATCAGCATTTTGGGTCTATTTTACATTTCAAAAGCCCCCTCTGGAAGAATGGAGCACAAAAACGTAATTCAGAATGGTATAATGCAGATCGTAGACTGTGGGAATAGTTTCAGGAAACGGGCTGTCACTTCTTTGCGGGGGCGTGGCGATGGTTCAGGCTAACTTGAACTTAAACTCTGCTTTCGACCAGGCTCAAACTTTTGGATCTGTTGTCATGGTGATTTGGAAAATCCACGTACGGGGAACCGGAAAGTCCGGCTAACTCAGTTATCCAGTTAAAGTTATCCGGCTAACTCAGTTATCCAGGTACAAGGAACGGGGCCCAGGTGTCAGTTCCAGCAACAACAACAGCAGCAGCAGCAGCAGCAGCAGCTGAGGCTCGTCAAGCAATCAAGCTCCACACTCCTTCATATACCCCATTTGTGTCCAGTGTTAGTTAGCTCCCTGGTTTGTTTGGTTGTGGTAACTATACTTGGTCTGTGTGGGAGTTCATATTTGTGTGGTCTGGTAATAGAGCTGGTGAAGGCTTTGTGCTGTTAGTTAGTTTAGGAGTTTAGTTTAGTTTTGTGCTGTTTGTGTGTTCTGTAGAGCTGTGGCCTTTTTGGCATTAGTTTGGTATAGAGCTGGTAGCTGAAGCTCTGGTTAATTGTGTTTAAATCATTATAGTTTGTTGCACATTTCTGTTAACCCTTTGAATATTTGTTCTCTTGTGTCACCCAGCCTATGGTGATTGTTTTTCTTGTGTAATCTTTTGTTTCGCACACAGGGACATTGAGGACAGGAAGATACCCTGGGTCTACATTTTTGCATCACGTAGGTGACCTACTGTTAAAGACACCAGCCTAAGAAATGAGCACCACCACCTGTACTTTTGGGCGTCCGCGCCTGTAAGGGGGGGGTGGGCTTTTAATTTCCTTTTGATATTTCATTTGGTGCCACTGGTAGGTCCTCCTTGTTCTCTGTGTTGCTGAGTTGTGTTTTGTGAAATAAATATTATTATATTGCAAATTGTCTCTTGGATTTTGTGTCACTGCACCCTCACCTACCCTGTCTGTGGCCTTGTGTTGCGTCTCCCTACTGGGGTACGTAACATAAATGGGGGCTCGTTATTAGGCAACAGGCGGTTGGTGTTGGTGTGCAGTGGGCACGTGGATAGGTTGGTTTTTGGTGGTAGTTTGGTCTGTGTATATTTGCGCTGGTGTCTCTTTGTAGACATGGAGCCTTTTAGTGTGGAGGAGTTTCTAAGTGATCCCTCAGTTGATCATTTGGATCAGTGTAGGAAGGAGGAGCTATGTGCTATCGCCTCACATTTTCAGGTCAGCCTTGCTAAAAGTTTGGCGAAGGCTGACCTGAGAGAGGAGGTGGTACGCATTTTGGTGTATAGGAAGGTTCTCGGTATGGGTGAGGGGGCGTCTTTTATTTCTTCCCCTCAGTCTAACTCGGACACGGAGCATGAGGGGGTAGAGGGGGCGGTGGTGGACCCGGTTACAGACGGGGTAGAGGAGGATAAGCCTCCCCTTTCGGGTGTCACATCTCCAGTGCCCAGACATGCTTCACTTTTCCCTGGTGGGAGTACTGAAGAGGCCAGTCTTCAATTAAGTTTGGCACGGTTGCAATTTGAGGCACAGAGGGAGGAGAGGGACTCAGTTCACAGTCATCGGTTGGCTATTAGAAAAATGGAGCTGGAGGCTGACAGCTGCCGGGTTGAGCTGGAAATGGGGGTTAAAATGAAGCAACTGGAGCTCGAAGCTGCTAAGGCTGGGAGTCCTGCTCAACCCTCTTCCACGGCTGTGGGGGCTTATGATGTGAGTAGACTTATATCTCGTACCTCAATTTCGTGAGGCGGAGGTAGACTCCTATTTTAATGCTTTTGAGCGAGTTGCTACCTCTTTAAGGTGGCCTAAAGAGGTTTGGGCTTTCTTGCTCCAATGTAAACTCACTGGGAAAGCCCAGGAGATTTTATCTGCCCTCCCTCTGACTGACAGTTTGTCTTATGACATTATCAAGGCGGCTGTACTTAGGGCCTATGGACTAGTGCCGGAGGCATATAGGCAAAAATTCCGAGCTCACAAAAAGTTGCCTGGCAGGACTTTTGTGGAGTTCGCTCGTGAGAAGGAGTCTCTGTTTTTTTGGTGGTGTAAGGCGAGTGATGTGTCTGATTTTGAGTCGCTGTCTGAATTACTGTTGCTGGAGGAATAAAAAAAATAGTCTGAATGACCGTTTGGTGACATATCTGTGTGAGCAAAAGGTTGGTACGTTGGCTCAGGCTGCAGTGCTCGCTGACGAGTTTGTGATAACTCATCGACAGTTGTTTGGTACTCTCCGACATGAGGGTAGGACCTTTTATCCCTCTGCTCACACTCCAGCTAGGTTGCATGTTAGTCTGCCGCAGATCCGCCGCAGTGGCTATGTTGGACAGACTAGTCCGCCCCGCTCAGTGTCTCCCCGCTACAAGGAGGAGCGAGAGTGTTTTTACTGTCATCAGGTGGGCCACATTATAAGTGACTGTGTTGTTTTGAAACGCAAGGAGCAGTCTCAGGCAGATGGAGGACCTAAAGCGGTTGGTTTAATCCAGACAGTGTGTGACATACCAGGACCCAGCTATGAACCGTTTATGTCGGACGGGTTGGTTTCGCTCAGTGGCAGTGAGTTGGACCAGCGTCCAGTACGCATACTGCGGGATACTGGGGCAGCACAGTCATTCATTGTTTCAGACATGTTGCCGTTTTGTGATGAGTCATCGACTGGCTCTAGTGTGTTGGTGCAGGGGATCGAGATGGGCTTTGCGTCAGTGCCCCTACATCAGATACATTTAACCTGCGGGTTGGCAAAGGGGGTGTTCAAGGTGGGCGTGCGCCCATCATTACCAGTGAGAGGTGTCACCTTTTTATTGGGTAATGACATCGCTGGTGGCGGAGTTATGCCATGTGTTGAAGTTTTGGATCACCCTACTGTTTTGTACCCTGATGTGTTGGCTCTGTTGCTCCCAGAAGTATTGCCAGTGTGTACGATCACCCGTGCTCCACAACCTGTAGTTGTGACGAGTGACCGGGTGATGATTCAGCGGGGTACACTTGCCTCTGAGGCAACACGGTTACCCAGGACTCGTGGTAAGCTGGTAGTTGCCCAGAGTGAAGACGCTGGTTTGGCCACATGTTCAGTTACTGCTCCTGCTCCCGGGATAGCTGGAAGCAGGGAAGTGGTCAGTTCTGTGGTGAATAAAATTCGGTCAATAGGCGGCCCTTTGAGGCTGTTAAGAAAGCAGCTGTTGGGAGAGATTCTTCCCAACAAACCCCAGGTGAGGGGTTTGTTGTCTTGTGTGTGCAGGCTTGAACAGCAGCTGCATGGGGCTAGTACTGCCTCTAAGGGGGGTCTCTCTGCTCCTCAGCGTATTGTGACGCTGCATTTTGTACTGTGCTGTGTGGACTTTCTCACAATGTATTATGTGTTTTTCTTTGTGAGTAGGAGGGCAGCAGTCTGCCATTGTGCATTTTAACCGTGGACCATCCCTCTGTTTTTTTTGTGAGGTGCCTTCTCAGACAATTCTGTCTTAAAGCTTTTGATGTTGGTGTTGGAAATGCTGTACCCCTGGACATTTAGTGTCAACAGCACCCCTGATCATGTCAGTGCTACCAAGAGAGGTATGAGGAAGCGGAAGGTGATGGTCTGGTCGGTTGATGGCGGTGGTGGAATATTTTGCTTGTGTTATGATGTGTTCTTTGTGAAAGACAAAATGGGGTACTTGGGTGTTATGTGTTGTGTTGTCGCCAGCCATGGGCTGACACTTTATGGGGTGGAGTGTTACGGACGGTGTCCTTATGTGTATATAATATATAGAGGGGGTAATGTATAATAAGCTGTTATATAGGCATGTGTTGTTTGTTTTCTTTTGTCTCCCTCTTGTGTCTACATATCCCCATTCTCAGGTGTCTCAGTTCCAGCAACAACAGCAGCAGCAGCTGAGGCTCGTCAAGCAATCAAGCTCCACACTCCTTCATATACCCCATTTGTGTCCAGTGTTAGTTAGCTCCCTGGTTCGTTTGGTTGTGGTAACTATACTTGGTCTGTGTGGGAGCTCATCTTTGTGTGGTCTGGTAATAGAGCTGGTGAAGGCTCTGGCACTTTGTGCTGTTAGTTAGTTTAGGAGTTTAGTTTAGTTTTGTGCTGTTTGTGTGTTCTGTAGAGCTGTGGCCTTTTCGGCATTAGTTTGGTATAGAGCTGGTAGCTGAAGCTCTGGTTCATTGTGTTGTGTTTAAATCATTATAGTTTGTTGCACATTTCTGTTAACCCTTTGAATATTTGTTCTCTTGTGTCACCCAGCCTATGGTGATTGTTTTTCTTGTGTATTAATCTTTTGTTTCGCACACAGGGACATTGAGGACAGGAAGATACCCTGGGTCTACATTTTGCATCACGTAGGTGACCTACTGTTAAAGACTTAGAAGTGAGCACCACCACCTGTACTTTTGGGCGTCCGCCCCTGTAAGGGGGGGTGGGCTTTTAATTTCCTTTTGATATTTCATTTGGTGCCACTGGTAGGTCCTCCTTGTTCTCTGTGTTGCTGAGTAGTGTTTTGTGAAATAAATATTATTATTTTGCAAATTGTCTCTTGGATTTTGTGTCACTGCACCCTCACCTACCCGGTCTGTAGCCTTGTGTTGCGTCTCCCTACTGGGGTACGTAACAGGGACCCTGATGTAAACAAGACGAAAGTCTTTCTCTGGTCTGCATCCCCTTAACAATTGTATGTATTGAGCTGTACTGTACTGTACCCATTCTGCAATCTGTTAATAAAGTTTTCAATCAATCAAACCCTATTTACGCGCCAGCCGCGGGTTGACCGAGTCGAGAGTGCACGGGCTGACCTGGGGAGGTATAAGTTGGTGGGGCACCCAGCGTGCACTCTTTTGGGGGCATGGGAAATGGTAGCAATTAGTCTGTTACTGCAACCTGTAATGGAGAACTGTGAATAAAGACCTGCACTGAGAACTACCAACCTGCCTCGAGAGTCGTCTATAACGTTTGAAACCTTGAACGTTACAGTATTATGCTGCTCCATTCTCCATTCTAGAACCTATTACAAAAAAGATTTGACGCTAGAATCCCTCATTGGAATTGATCATTTTAAAGAAAATAATTGGACACTGACTTGCTATGGAGTGCTCATGTTTTTAAATGTGTCTTTTTAATTGCAATTTAAAGAAATTGTCTCTACTTTTTAGTATCTGCGGGCTCTTACTATCTTGTTTTTATTTGTCTGTTTTAATGTTGTTCTACATGTGAAAACTATCTGTATGCTGCCTTCATGGCCGGGGCCCACTTGAAAAAGAGATGGAAATCTCAATGTGATTACCCTGGTAAAGAAAATTATAAACTAAAACATAAAAGAAAACAAGAAAAATGTATTGCCACACGAGTCTTCACTAATAGTTGAAGGTAAACGCACACTTTTTACGCAAGTTATGGGAGGCAGCTATGGGGTCATAAAGAGTAATGTGATTAATCGTGTAATTAAAAAAACAAAACATGGTAATGTTTTCAAATGAATTGCCAAAATGAACGTGTGCCCTATAATTTAATTGATGGATTAAAATAAAGCTTTTTAAATGAGAGTGTGTGTGTGTGTGTCTGTATTTCCATCCACTCACACATTTTCTATGAGAGACAGAATGTCCCCTCTTAGAGTTAATCATAGTGTTTATAGAGACCGATGGTTATTCACAGACAGGGTTGAAACGTTGAAAGGGCTGCTATAGGATGATGGGAGGTAATGAGGAGTGTTCAGAGGAGAATCAATACTGGTGCTGCTCGTCCCTCCGTCAAGCACTCTGGTGTCCTACACATAACGCGGTGACATACACTTGTGTTGATTGATGAAAAAAACAACTGTGATGAACAATAGACCTTCTTTTTATCGCTCTTGCGACTTAATTACAGTCTGCTGGCTTTATCGACTAAAACCCGATGTTGGTAGCAAATCCCCAGGTAGCAAGCGCCATGGGTCATAAGAGCTAAAGGGTGCAGGCTTGATCCTTTGTTTGTGAGCTAGAAGAAACTGGTCTCATTTTTCTGCTAATGGCTGAACAATGTGAGAGGTCATACTGCATGCTATTTAGGAACAATTTGCCCTTATAAAAAGGTGTCATGGTAGTTTGATTTCAGTTTTACTATGGTACCAGCCGTTGTATAGCCAAGATTATTAGAAGTTAAACCATGATGCCATTGGTAATATCATGGTATAATCTTTGGGCCATTATTGCCAAAAATCAAGGCCAGATTCCCATTTTTTTTTTTACAATACTGGTATTGGCATGATGTACATGACTACTACAGGAGTATTGAGAAATGTTGCACTGTGCTCATAATCCAGGGTTGGATTATCTTGGAAAAACCATGTCCTTTTCCAAAACCTTTCTCAAACTCATGGTATAATCAGACGTGTATTCATGTGTTCCACTGACAAAAAGGCTGTGAAGTGTACACTATCAAAGGTTATAATGAGTTTCATAGGCCATTTAACTGGGGAACTTAGACAGTACAAGGCCTATGAAACTAATTCCAAATACCTACTCAGAACCTCACATCCTCTTGGACTCCTACACTTGGCAACTCAAAAGTATGTCAGTCAAGTCCATGAGGGTTTAATCTGCCAGTCTGTAGTTTGGACATTGGGATTCTGCCTAATACTCTCCAGCACCACATGACCACAAACGTTGAACTTGCACTTGCTGTGAAGGTCCGCCATAGACAACACTATGTGAATCTGATTAGAAACTGGCGAACAGTGTTGTCTAGGGTGGACCTTCGCAGCAAAATATGGATCTCTGGTTCGATCAGAGATCTCTAAATGCTAACAAGCTGATGTGAATGCTAGAGAGCCGATAGCTAGCGAGGAGGCCTAACAACATTTTAGGGTGTGAAAACATTACAGTCCATGATGCATGTCAACAACATTTCGCTGCTGTCGGGACAAAACCTCATAACTCAATTTTTTTATTTATTTTTTTATTATATAAATCAACTCCGTAGATCATCCTCCATATGTGTGTGTGGGTTTTACAAAGTTTAAACAATGGGAAAGCATTAAACCGATCATCTGTCTAAACCTCCTAACTCTATTCACCCTCAAATCTGTGTTAGTTTTTTTCATCTGCTGAAAAGTTGGGTTTTTGGAGTTATGAGGTTTTGTCCCGACAGCAGCGATTTATAGGTTTCATAGAACATACTGTAGTAGGAACTCCTTGGGAATATTATAGACATTCTAGCCTATGGTTTATGCATCGCTGTTCTCAACAGCCAATTCAGCACCAAGGACAGTTCATCACCAGTTGGCTCAAAATATTTAGAGGTCATGATAAAAAATATATATAAATATGAGGTGTGAGAAAAAGATAAGTGTTACATAAGCCAGAGAACAGAGAGAAAACGGGTGGAGAGAGAGAGACAGTGAGAGAAAAGAGAGAGAGACAGAGAGGGGATTATAAAGAGAGACAGAGGAGAGAGAGAGAGGTTGCCGTAGGCTACCCCAGCGACGAGAACACAAAAGCCCATAAAAATCGAAAAAAACATGTTATATGGAAAGTTCCCATATAGCCTATGTACAGTATGTAGCCTATAGCGGTCTGAGTGACTGCACTTGACGGTCATGCTCAGAACTGTAATTAAACTGGAGTAGATAGGGACATGTCTCTGGAGGTCTTCAGAAAGTGCCCTCTCTAGTCTGGCTAGCAGTGAAAGAGGAATGAGAAAAGATGGAAGGGGAGAAAGTGATTGTTGAGGATCCAGCTGCGGAATCTTTGGCCTGTACAACACGCCAACGCTTCTAAGAATGTTATGACGGATCAAGAATCACGCCAGGCCACTCGCGGCGCATGGGTCGAGTAGCTTTTAGCGGGTAGCAGATTCATCTGTTTACAGAAAATTATCTTTTACTGGAAAAAAGGAAGACACAATAAATAAACAAGAGAAAACTTTATATATATACAGTATATATATATATACAGTATATATATATATATATATATATATATATATATATATATATATATATATATATATATATATATATATATATATATATATATATATATATATATATATATATATATATATATATATAAGGGCTGTCAATCACTAAAACACATTGAACGTGTTAATCGGATGATTTGCTTGCGTTAATCGTGTTAATGCATATTAAAAGATACATAACTAAATGCACTTGTAGGTTATGGTTATGGAAAATATTGAAAACGATGTTAAGTGTAAGTGTTAATATGATTGTATGTAACTGCACTTTAACTGTTCCACAGTAAGAAGGCGCTATAGGCGTAAGGAGACGCAGCTATTGTAGCTGACGTCAGGTAGCAGGTATAAGAGGGAATGTTCCCTCCCCCTCTGTCTCTTTCACTCTAAGGTCGCTTTCACACAGGGGCTGTTTGGTCCGGACTTTCGGACCAGAATTCGATAGTCCGGTTTTTCGGGTCTGTGTGAATGCGCGTCGAACTCGGTCCGCGGACCAAGCAGGCGAACTCTAGTCCGCCTGAAAACGTAGGTCTCGGTTCGGCTTCATCGAACCAAACGCGAACCAAATATAGGAAGTGATTATTATTACCACTGCTCGCAGCACTCACTGCAAAACAAGCACACTGCCTCTAATCTCTCTATCTATCTATCTATCTATCTATATATCTGTGCATCTTGGGAAGAAGGAAGAAAAAACACGGTTTATTATTATTACCGAGGCGCGCGGCTTATTATATTATTAATAAAACAGCTACTTGTGGGCACTCATAAAAACACTGTGGTCTACAAGTTGTTTAGCGAGAGGATGGTGGTAATTTGCTTCAATAGAACAATGGATCAATGCCATGTCAAAACTCGGCTCCGCTGATCTGGAGGGCTCCGCAGTCCACACACAGACACACACACGCGCGCGCACACACGGGATCGCAGCCACACACACATTTCCACTGTCCAATAGACAAGCGCCCTTTTCGACCGTGTGACATTGTTCAGAAGGTCTCAGTCCGCCTGACAGATATCTGTGTGAACGCAGGCGAACCAAATGAAGAATGCAACAATGTTGCAACTTCACCCCCAGAACCGCACCGAGTCCACCAAAACTATATGTGAAAGCGACCTATCTCTCAAGGAGAGTAGGTCTCGTGGTGCAAATGTACATAAGAAAATAAACCATGCCAGTTAAGGCTAAAGAGGACCTTGTTGTCATGACCAGTTATTTTGCTCCCCAGGTGACTCTGTCAACAAACAAGCCTACTGATCAGTCACAGGAGTCTTCAATAACATTGGATGGTGATCCATTTTGTGAATAAATGTGTTCTCTGATGTAGTCACTCCTTATTCTCCCGGCTTGCATGTCAAAGTCATTAGGAACGTAAACACAATCAGCCACTGTGGCTGGACATCAAAGCTGTGGGAGGCAGTCGGGGGCCAAGAAGGGTAATGCGATTAATTGTGTTTTTATGTTTATTTAAAAAAGATTTAATGCATTGAGGTTTAATATGAATATATATATATATATGTCTGGCTTGTCCTCAACGTCCCTCCAGCTTGTTCTGAGCTTGGAAGGTCTGCCTTTTCTGTCGACGCTCCTGACTCATTGGAACATCCTTCAACGCACTTTAAAGACCAATACTCTTCCGACCTATAGACCTGTACGCCAGTGGCGGCCGGCCAATAGAGGGCGCTGGGGCGCCGCCCCCCCTGGTGAACAGAGAAGGAGAAATTATTTTTATTTTAGACCCCTAAAAATAAACTAAACATGTTTAAAATTAATAATATTTACTCATTTTAAGTATGTTTGTGTTTCAAATGCACAATAACGTTAATATATCAAATATAAATCATTGTTTTATGCGTGATTCACATGACATCACTCTCTCTCCTGAAAGAAAGTACCTCTAAAGCTCGGCGCATAGACGTAGCGCGCACACTGTGCGCATCACTGTATCGTCACAGCCAATGTAAATAGGTCAAATAAATACATATCGCCTATCAGTGCGTTCAAATATGATGTCTCGGGGCGCGTTTTTCTAGCGCTCGAAGCAAGCTCTGCGCCACTGTACTCGTCACGTCGTCAGACAGAAAAGAATGCGAGGAGGAGCCAGTCAGTCCAGTTAGTAGTATTTTAGTTTCGATTCAGTGCGTTAGCTTGTAGGCTCGTGGTTCGGTAATAAGATATAAGAAGTGTATTCTCAGGAGTTGGAGAGATCAGCACGAGATACTGTACATTACTGACAGTGTTGGATTTGGATTTATATGGAGTCTGGACACACACTTTATCAAGCCCGCCCCGGACCACAAAAGCTTCTCGAAGGGTTAATGCAACGGCTCGAGGCTCGTTCCAAACAACAAGTGAGTCTAACAATATATGTACTGTTCTGTAGTTACTGGCTCAGTGGCCTCCTTGCCTCGTGGGAAGAGTGTCCGCCCTGAGTTCGGGAGGCTGGGAGTTCAAGCCCCGGCCGAGTCATGCCAAAGACTATTTAAAAAATAGCCTCCCTGCTTGACACTCAGCATCAAGGGTTGGTTTGGGGGGAAGTCCTTGCGACATACTAGCGTCATGTCCAAGGGGTGTACTTGTACATCAAGCTGCCTCACGCTACGGAAACAGGAGATAGGCTCCTGTGCCGTTACGGCTCGAGAACCATTGGTTCTCAAAGGCAACTTCTGTAGTTACTGAAACTGATTGAATATGGCAAGTCAAGATTCAAGAGGTTTATTTGTCACATACATACACAAGGTGTGCAGTGAGGTCTGATATATGAGTGAGTGGCTGCGATATCTCTCTCTCTCTCTCTCTCTCTCTCTCTCTCTCTCTCTCTCTCACACGTGTTGATTCATGATCATTACATTATGATCGACTGGAATAGAAAAAAAAATAGCTTTACAATTTACATACTGTAGCTGTCCCTTTGTTCATTAATGTTTAACCTAAATGTAAAACAACTCACCAAAAGTTACCATTGCAAAAACTATTTGACAAAAAAATCTAGGAAGGGGTTTGACCCCCCCCCCTTCACCCCTAACCCCCCCCCCCCCCCCCCCCCCCTTCCCCTACCCTGTGCGCCCTCCCAAAAGTGGATCGGACCGGCCGCCACTGCTGTTCGCTGTTTACAAACATACCGTGTTCGAGCCAATCAGCAACACCAACTGAGTCACGTGACTTAGTTGCCCACTACCTGCGCGAGCTGCTGCTGTGCTAAACGAATATGACAGGGCTCTATGGAGAAACCATGGCACTCCCCTGATTAAAAGTTGTTTCAAACGAAAACGGCTGGATGTAATATTGCCGAATCCGCATGGCTGTGAGTGTGAGTCTTTCACCTTTTACTATTGGCATGGATTGATTGTTTAGGTCGCTAGCATGGCTAACAAATGCAAATATATTGTAGTCTGCCCCGTTGTTCTGACCAGGATTACGTTCCCTTCTGCTCCGGTGATGCGCGCGCACACTGAGAGTCTGACGTATACAGTGAACAGGTCTATGTGCAGTTCAAGGCCATGCTCACTAGCCACCGTGTATCCCTCCAATTCCTTTAGCTGTCATTTCCTTCGTTTTATCTTAATTGACTTTCTCTTTGGCTTGATCTGGATGTACTTACAGTAGGGTTAGTTCAAACACATAGCCTGAGAAAAACCTGCCAATACCCAGTAGCTCAGTGGGCCAAGTTCCTCCGCCTCCTCTTTCACTCAACCCTCACATTTCTTTTTCCACAATGTTTGAAACATCAGTGGACACATTGTCAAGTAAATTATATTCATACGTTGATATGTTGACAACACTTCTTCTCTGGGCCAGCAAACGCTAAGACCATCGAAACAACACTTAATTGATTGGGGGGGGGGGGGGGGTGGGTGCAGGGAACAACACAACTGGCACTGTGTCAGTTTCAAATGCACACATCACCCATTCATGCATTAATAATGGGCCAATTTGTAGGCACTTAGAAACAACTTGCTCCCCTGCCCCCCGCTGTCATACAGTTCAACATAAGCGGCTGTGTGGGTAGGGCTCTGTGCTCATGATCGGAAAGGTTGCGGGTTCGATCCCCAGCCGGAAAGTGGTGTTGTGGTCCGGTAAGGGGCATGCTATCATTTGACACCATAATAGTTGCGAGTGCCATCCATTAGACAAATCATTAAACCAAAGTCCTGATTCACAAGTCCAGCTCCCACCAATGATGACAGGCACAAAAGTTTAAAAGATTCCATAGAAATCGGCGGATGGGTGGCGTAGCGGAGATTGTGCTCGTCACCAATGCAAGAGACTCCGGTCTCGAATCCCAGTGTCAGCATTGCCTGCGGCTTGGGCCAGTCGTCGTACTATCTCAATTGACAGAAGTAGCGGGTGGAAGTCGATGGGTGCGGATTGGACGTTGTGGACAGCGACTCCTACAGGTCGGTTGGGTGACGCCTGCACAGCAGAGACAGGAAGTATCGGGGGCAGCGTGAGCCTCCCACGCGTTACTCCTCGCCACTGAGAGTCTGCGCTGTCTGGTGAAAAGATGCGACAGGCTGCCTCCTCGTGTACCGGAGGGGACACGTGATGCAAGGCTTCTATCCTCACTACAGCCGACCAGTGGGAGGCATAGTCTAGCAACGTTCAAGACAGGGGAGGGGAGAATTGGCAATACGAAATTGGGATGGGAGAAAAATTGAAAAATAAAGAGAAAAAGTGGATAAAAAAAATAAAAGAGATTCCATAGAAATCGATAGTTTATTAGAGCAACAATGCAACAGCCAGATGCAGGCGGCTTTGGGAGGATGCACATGGAGCCGGGGCACTCCTGGGCAGGTGTGCTCAGCGGGGACGAGGGAAGGAAAGGAAAGGGGACCTTTCACAAGAGCGCTCGTCCAAACGTAAGCCTGACGGCAAAATAGTATTGCTCCCACCCCATCCGAACAGGTGCCAGGGGCATGATTTTGAAGGCTGATGTTATGTCCACCCTTGCCAGACAAGCCCTGCCTTTTTGATGAAGGCCATGGTGTTGTCTATTTATGAGTAGTTGAGTAAAGAGTCTGGGGAGGGGACGAGGCTATCGATACTTGGAGTGGAGGAGGCGCGAGGGGCGGATAGATCAATGACCCACCGATTGGGTTGATGCGGAACAGTTGGAATGGGGTGATGTGAATGGGCCCATCATGAATCCTGCGTCCATCTCTTTCCTTGTGAGGTGCAAGAGCCGGCACAATGACATGGGTAGACGGCCATTGGTTAATAAGGTGTTTATTGTTTAGTTAGTTTGGACGGGAATTGACGCTGGGGCTACAATAGTGGTGGAACTACTGTGGAGGCTGAGGAGCTCTGTGGAGGTTGAGGAGCTGTGGAGGCTGAGGAGCTGAGGAGATGTGGAGGTTGAGGAGCTGAGGAGATGTGGAGGTTGAGGAGCTGAGGAGGCTGAGGAGGTTGAGGAGCTGTGGATGTTGAGGAGCTGAGGAGATGTGGAGGTTGAGGAGCTGTGGATGTTCAAGAGCTGGTCCGCTCTTGGTGGATCCTCCCCACTGTCCATGGCCTACCTAGGCACCACTCTCTTGGCCTGGCAGCCCGGGAGCCACGCCCAGGCATGGGGGATGGGGAGGATCCGTAGGTTGCTGAGGTTGGGGATTAGGGTTTAGTTGTGGGACAGGTTTTGGTTGGTTGGGGAATATTGATTGAAGATTTGTCGGATGAAGGGTTGAGGTTCAGAAGATCCATGTTGATGGCCGTCAAAGTTGCTTTGCTCTCGTTGTGTTCAGCAAATGGAAGCCATCCGAATAAGATAATGAGAAAGCATAATTAGACAGTGACGTATAGACACAGAGTTTCTGTAACTTCCTGCCCCCCGCCTCTTCCATGGACATTGATTCCCCCACTTCCTCTCTGTTCTCTGTCTGTTCTCTCCTCTGCCCTCTGGGATCTCTGTCTGTCTCCCTCTCTCATCTGCGTTCTCTCTGTTCTCTCTCTCTCTCTCATCTGCCCTCTGTGTTCTCTCTCTGTTCTCTCTCTGTTCTCTCTCTCTCTCTCTCTCTCTCTCTCTATCTCTCTCTCTCCTCTGCTCTCCCTCCTGTTCATGTTCTCCTGCTAGTTTAGTTTAGCTGTTCCCTGTATCATGTTTTCCCTCGTCCATGTATTGTTCTCTGTTTAGTCTTTGTATTCTTGTTCTCTCCAGTTCTATGTACTGTATTGTTTCATCGTTATTTTAGTTAGGTCCCCAAATACCCAATCAGATCTCTGACACCAGTGCCGCCTAACCATCCCCTTTGTTAATAGTCTGATATCAGTCCTTGTCTTGAAGTGTTTCAGCCGCTGTGTTCTTGTTGCTGGCGTCTGATGCCCATGTATCACGGCCCGTGTTTCACCACTAATGCTAGACATTAGCACTGAAGGAGGCAGGTTACCCTCTGCATTGTGAAGAGCTGTGTGTCCTAGTGTTAGAAAAGTGCTTTATAAATGGCTTTATTCACTCAATCTCGTTTTTCTTTCTCTCTCAAAACCAGTTTCTAATCCAATTATGGTTTCTAGCAGGTGCCTAAGGCCTGTTTGATGTTGTGTCAGAACCTTCAAGAAAAGTTTTTCCTCTTAATTTTCTATACAATACTTACTGAAAGCTGACACGGGTCTTTTGTGTCCTGAAGGGCTTATGACTCCCTTTGTGCAGTTCAAAAACTACAAGCTTGTCTTAATTCCGTCTTATATATATATATATTAACTTTTTGTGGAGATATGACTATAGTGTCATGGCAAACTCGACCCTGGGAAATTACTCCTACTACTAAGGGTGTAACAGTATACGTATTCGTACCGAACCGTTTCAGTACGGGCCCTTCGGTTCAGTGCATGCTGTGTACCAAACGAATACAACGTTAGCTTAACCACTAGCACGTGTATTCCTTTATTTTTATTTTACATTTTTTGTATTAATTAAAAATTACAAGTTCACCCCCAAAATAGAACTTCTGCAAAGGACCGGATGTTGTTTGTTCAGCCCACGCACACCACAGAGAGATTACCTGTAATTTAGTATAGCCTCAGGTTTTTTCCACAATCTAATATAAATTTTGCAATCTAATCGATTATTAATTTGAATATAGAATATTCGTTGACAGCCCTACTGCACACTACGCCACCCCCGAGTGGAACATGGAAAGCCATGTTCTGCAAACCTTCCCCCACTGTACCGAAATGAACGGTGAACCGTGACTTCAAAACCGAGGTACGTACCGAAACAGGGTTGTACTATTACACCCCTAACTACTACTACTTTGGGTATTTACACTTGTCTCTAGGTATAACAGCATGAATCCGCTCGTGCATTTGGAATCCTCGGAGATCAGCGTTCAGCTGCATGTAAGTTACCTGTCACCTCTGTACGTGTCTCGCCAATGGTCTGGTGCACATCACTCGGCCAGCTGGCTCTCTGTGGTCCGACATAACAAACAACACGCGAACAATTACAAACATTTCTCGCCACTTCGGACTCTTCGATCACTTAGGCCCACCCCTTTTTTTTTTACATTGCTAACCCCCCCTCTAGCCTGACAGCCGTGCAGGACAACCCACAGGGAGGTACAGTAGTGTGCCGTGACAATAGAATGCACTCTTTTTTTGTGTACATTGTACATTTCTCTGTTCTTTTGACAGGAAGGATTTCTGGAGAAAGATCCCCTGGCCCAGCTGACTCTACACCCTGCCCACACCCCCCTTACCTCTGCTGTCTACCTGTCACTTTCACTGAGGAATGACAATGAAGGACAGAGAACTCTTACAGAGGTTTTTTCTTTTATTGAAAACCCCTTTAGAGGGTGAAAAGCTTTCAATTGCCACACAGCAATGGAAATGGATCAAATTCCTCTCATTTGAATGTGCATGCATGCATGCGTGTGTGTGTGTGTGTGTGTGTGTGCGTGTGTGTGTGTGTGTGTGTGTGTGTGTGTGTGTGTGTGCGTGCGTACGTGCGTGCGTGCATGCGTGCGTGTGTGCGTGCGTGTGTATGTGTGTGTGTGTGTGTGTGTGTGTGTGTGTGTGTGTGCGTGCTTAGGTCCATTGTGTGTATAAGATGTGGATCAACGTAATGAGGGTGGACAGACCATTGTAATTAAAACTATTACCTGCAAAAGTACATGAACCTGCGAGTTTATGAAAGATGCTTAATTATCACTCACCATGATTTATCTCTGCCATTAACAATGTTTTATGATTATAGGCATACTTTTCCCCAGACTATAATAATAGTTTATTGCAATCAGGGCATGTTCAGTCACTCGGCGGCTTGAAAGCCATCTGTTCAAGCTCCCCAGGTCCTGGATCAATGGTTGTAAATATCCTTAGTAAAGTGCTTTATCAGGCTGCTTTTATACCCAGGATGTGGCATAATAAAAGAGCATTTATTGATTTAGCGAATGTGGTTCCTAAGGCCAGCAAAATAACACAAGTGTAAAGCATACTAGCACTGGTGTTAGTCAATAATATATATAGTATATATACAATACTGTGTGGGTATATCCAATGTCTTCCTCCATCTCCATTACATAAAGGTGGTGTTAGGGATGATTTGAATAATTACCGTTCCTATCTCCAAACCTCCCTGTCTACAGTAGCTAAAGTCCTCATGCATCAACGTGTTCTACGCACAGATCTGTGCTTACCCTGTGCGTACGATCATTTCTAAGCAAAGAGTGGGATTCATCAATTTGAACTTGAACTTGACTTCGTGCTTACATCTACGCACAGTTCAGACCTGGCGTACCTAGCGCCCAGTGGTAGAATATATTATTACAACAAGGAAATGAGCTTCTGTGCATAATAACACTGGCACGTTCTGTACGAACCGTAGTTCATTATAGTTCATTGTAAAATAGCAACAGTAGTGTAATTATGGTCAAACCCCTATAAATAGCATTTGGAATAATAGATCTTTCTCTCAGAATGAATGCAGCATGGTTTATATAGCGTTATCGGAATATACGGGGTGTACTGACTGACTGCGCTCCGCGTAGCTTGATTGATTGATTGATTGAAAAGTTTATTAACAGAGTGCAGAATGGGTACAGTACAGTACAGCTCAGTACATACAATTGTTGATTGGGGATGCAGACCAACTTTCGTCTTGTTTACATCAGGGTCCCCCATTTTCAATTCATCATAAATCATAAAGCTCAACTCGTTATTATTCTGCGCAGACCGCAGAAACACGGGAACGTTTTGATTATATTTAAAAGGCTTTACGTTAAACGAAACAAGTGGAACTTCAAAGCTGTAAGCAGAATACAAGTCATATGAATATAGTGTTCTTCCCCCTTTTTACTGTATAAGAAAGAATAGAAAACGCATTGCAATGACACTATAGTGGACAGACTATGTATATGATGGGATTCAAGTTCGCGTTTTTGTTGCTCATATGCATGCTGTCAGAGTATGATATCTTAATCAAACATTCTAGAACATTTGTCGTCACAGATCATGTCTTCTTCTTCTTCTTATTTGAATTTCCGGCAGTGTAGACGCATCGTGGCGTATTACTGCCCTCCACAATTCTTGCTTCGCCCACACTTGAGAAAGTTTACACTCCTCTTCTTCTTCTTCTCATCTTCAAAACACATTTCTATCGTCTCTGTCTCCTTCTTCTCTGCTCCTCTTGTCATACAATCACAATACAAACATCATCTCCTCTCTTGGAGGGCCCCCCCAAGAGGGGGAACCCTCCATCTCATCGCTGTTCATCTTCCCACACCCCACAGATCATGTCCTAATGGAACATAGGCTATGGCATGGATCGTGATATTGTGTGGACTGTTATTATTACTGTACGGCGGTACCACCCATTGTGACAGCAGCCTTGAGTCCCGCACACAAACATGATGGAATTCAAGTTCATGTATTAAAGGCAGGATACATCATACATGCAGTGAGATTCATTGTTCTTGTATATGCTCTCGTATTATTGTTTATATAGGCTACCCAATACTGACATCAAAATAGATTGTAGTATGCCTCTAGAAATCATATGCAGCAGGTAGAAAATTGACGGGAGATCCATCGCAATTTGGAATAAAATTGAGGAGAACTTTAATCCCTGGGGTATTAATCAAACAACACGGGAAAAGGCAGTCATATTCCAGCGCGGTCTTTATTAGCCGACAACGAAATAGATGCATCTAAAAATCATATAGCCAATCGAACACAACTAATAAAGGCATTCATATTACAGCACGGTTATAATGACACACAACCAACGCCAAACAGTGGTCAACGAACGGTCTTTATTAGTATTTTGAGCTGTCCAGGCAGAATTGCAGCAATGGTCTTAGGGAGCCGTTGATATCTGACATCACCGTTTACAAGTCCGCCTTTTATTATTTATCCCATAATACGCGATAGTGTCTTCTTGGTTCGACAGCAGTGAATTCTCCGTGGAGTTTCTAACGGGTCGGTCCATTATTTCACATCCCATGGGGGGTGTTTCCTCATTTTCATGACCATATATGGATAATCATGCACGAGCATTGACGGTAGAACAAAGTGGTATTCATCATGACAGGTGTGCGTAGAGCCTGCGTACGCAAGTGTGATGAATGCCGACTTCCCTGTGCGTGCGCTAGTTCTACATTCCGTGCTTACGTGTGGAAGTAGGTCAAGTTCTATGTCCACGTTGATGCATGAGGGCCCTGGATTCTCTGGTAATTAATCGGCTTACGTCCTTTCTTTCAACTCACTCAGTACTAAGCCTGCACCAGTCTGTTTTCAGAGCCACTCACAGCACAGTTTCAGTCGTCACATTAGTTACAAATGATATCATTTTGGCATTAGACAAGAGGAACCATTGTGCCGCCCTATTTATTGATCTGTGTGGTAAATATTGAGCTTGAATTTCATAATTAATATGTGTGAATAAATTAGAGAACCATAATGTAAAGCCAGATGTACCTTTCAAATAGCAGAGTGGACTCAGTGGCTAAACAGTCTCAACTGTCAGTTGAGACAGTTGCATCAGATAACAGCAGCAACAGTTATTTCAACCCCCACTCAAGCAATGACTAAATTAGAGAACAAACAACACCTTCTCGAACTGACTGTATGTAAATGTGGAAGCAGAGACAGCTGGGTTGAACACAGGGCAGACCAGTTTAGACTTGTTGAAGAGATGATTAGTCATGGACACTAAGTCACAAACAAAGTTATCTATTAATCAACTGTTTAGTATCAAAAGAGTAAACCATAATATTAGAAATGTGTAAATTCATATACACGGGAGATACAGTTGGTAAAAGGTTTATTGGAACAGGCCTCACCAAGGAGGGGGGGCCATAAAGACCCCCCTTCTGATCACTGAGGGAAGAAAGACCACTTCAAGGAAGGGGGGGCCATAAAGACCCCCCTTCTGATCACTGAGGGAAGACGACACCACCCCACCCCACCCCACCCGGGGAACAAGAACCAACTCCCCCACAGAAGACGCCGGATTGGACCAACTATATTAGTAAAATGTGCTATTATTGGCTAGAAATTATAGGATATAAGGGCGAACATAGTATTCTTCAGGAGCCCAGACCAAACCCCAACCCAGGTCTGCGGCTCCACCCCTCCCCGACCAGAGAGACTACTGCTGAGCTGTTTTAATGTAAGTAAGCCGGATGGAACCACCATGTTTGGTTAGAATAGAATGTAAACTTAGCTTAGAAACCAGGCTTACTTATATACAAAAAGGGCTTACAGTATTGTCAATGTATGTTCAAATTATGTTAACGAGTGACTGTTTTATGTACATGTTGGGGTTTGAGATGCAAACCTTGTTGATTCCTGTACACAGCAGCCATGTTAATGTTTTCTGATAAATCCTTTGTATGTGAAAGGCAACCTTTTATTCACTCTTGGCCCTGGCTCAAATAAATCAGTTGAGTTGACCTACAGTCCTGGTTGTCTGGCGTACACGTTTATTCTTCATCTGCTTAAGTCAGATGAGGAGATCAACAATTCTATCACGTATGATCCTTTTCTCCTCCTTCCAGATAAGCAATCCCATTGTACTGTACTACAATAACCTTAGATTATTGTAGGATTCTGTAGGAATATACTACATCTGTCAAAAAGCTTTTGATACAGTCGATCACTGCACTGTTTTCATTTTCTTGTCTGTGTTGGTGTTTGTTTACTGTGAAAAAAGAAAAATGCATACACTGTATTGCTGCAACAATTACCAATGTGTTTTACACAAATGGCTCAATAAAGGAATCTGAATCTGAATCTGAATCTGAATCACCACGTGCCTGTTATAGAGATTGTCTAATATTGGTTTGTGTTGTGAAGGGCCAGATTAAACTGAATATATATATATGTATCGTTTGATATACTTTGTATATTATTTATATATATACACGGAATATCCCTTTACCTGCATACAGACCAGAGTAATATTCGCTCTCCTATTGGACAGCGCCCCCAGGCGCCAACGCGCAAGCCCCCAACGGCAAGTTCAAAGACAACTGCAGGCATGTCAGAACATGCCCAGAGTCTGCGTAGTAATACGAGACAAGGACTGAGGTTGGGACTAGATATTCACTTAAGTATAAATACGGCGCAGGTGTAAACGGCAGTACCTTACCTAAATCCTACCTAAACCTTACCTAAACCTTACCCACCTTCACCACGAGTCAACGTGCAGTGAAGTGAGCAACCTTGCATCTAAATAGAGCATTGAGAACCGCGTGCAAATAGAATGTTAAAGTGTCAGAGTTTAATGAAGTAACGTTGAGTTCGACTTAATCTAATGTGAAGTCAATAGTCGATCATTTATTGTATATCGTGCGGTCACAGTTCTTCCGTGTGTAGCATTACCCATCGGTTCGTCGTGTCTTTAGCTAGTGCACTTATCCAAACTGTGGCCTAAATACGTCGCCCACACCCGAGGAGTCCTAGGCGAGAACCGTTGGACATGTACACAAGAGAATCGGCGCCGGCGATTGCAGAACCATTCCTGGTTGGATTATATTGATTTGGGACGTGACTACCGGAGAAGAGCACCGTTGATTTCCACTATCGTTTTGGATTTAACCTCGTGAGGATTACCACTCGGGCCTGCCTCGTGGACGGGGCTGGCTAGCTGTCGTCAATGCTGTCGAGCATCTTGGATTACAACTATTGCTTTTGTCTGCTGATCAAGGGAGTACAAGCACCGACTCCTGTACCTGGAGTCTCTTTATTCCTCGTTGACTCAGACGGAGTACCCGAACATTCCTCTACCCTCCAGGCCTTACACCCCGGAGGGAACCCATTGTCTCCAGTTGGTACCGGTGTTGCCCTATATAATTGCTACTATACAACAGGTGGCGTCAGCTTAGACCCATCGTAGGATTCCTGCTATTCTTAGTGACTTATGCTCTTGACTGACTTTACGTATATTCTTCGCCATACAAGCGCGACCCTAATTCTCATTCTGTAACCTAACGTTGCCTAATAATAATAAATTACCCTCCAATAGTATTTCTGTGTCAATGCCGTGTTCTTGTGGGTGTTCACCATCTATATTTGATGTACTGTTTGGCCAGTAATTAAAGTACATAACTAGCAGTGGTTTAATCTATCACAATCTTTAATACAGTCAGGGTTTTGTAACCCCTCAGTTACAATTGGTCCTTCGAGCCAGATGGTATCAGTGTAATATTTAATATAATATTAATATTAACCATGGCCAGCGGTGAACACTCCCCAAGCGGCTCTCCTAAGCTAGAACGCCCGCAGCGCAAACGTCAGCCACCTCCATATCTGGAGGAATTCGCTTTCGTTCTACCCCCTAGCTTATCTAAACAGACGTTAAATACGGATAAAGCGGATAGTCTAAGCATGTCCAATCCTATCGACTTGGCGACCCTGCCAGTAGAGACCCCAGTGGGTTCAAACAAAACTGACTCAGCTCACGGGGGGGACCAGGTGGGACATGACACGACTATACCTCCAGACAGCGTCACCGGGATAGACCCCGGAGCGCTCCAGGATAAAGAAAGCGCTCTAGGGATAGAACCCGACACACAGCCAAGAGAAGAGAACCGCGCCCAGGAGATAGACCTCGGAGCGCGCCAGGAGAACAGATCTCCAACAAGCCCTGTCAGCACCCGATCACCTCCGTCAGTGTCATCCCCCAGCGAGGCGGACCAGATACTGGCGCAAGCCTTGATCGCCACACACCGAACGCGACCGGCTTCAAGCAAAGACGCTTAGTGAGCGCGAACACTCCGCCACGGAAAGAGAGCGCCTCCATGCGCAACTCCAAGCGCAAGCCCTTAGTGAGCGCGAACACTCTGCCGTGGAACGAGAGCGCCTCCGGGCGCAACAATTAAGTGAGCGCGAACACTCTGCCATGGAACGAGAGCGCCTCCAGGCTCAACAGATGAGCGAGCGCGAACAACGAGAGCGCCTCCAGGCGCAACAAGTAAGCGAGCGCGAACACTCTGCAGCGGAACGAGAGCGCCTTCATGCGCAACTCCAAGCGCAAGCCCTTAGTGAGCGCGAACACTCTGCAACCGAACGAGAGCGCTTCCAGGCGCAACAAAGGAGTGAGGACGACCGCATAAGACTGGAGGAGAGGCGCCTTCAGACGGAAGAGAACATCGAACGAGACCGCGCCAATGCACAGCGCGACGCCGCCAATGCCCAGCGCGAAGCAGAGCGCGACCGGCTGCAGGCGCAGATGATAGAACAATTGATTGCCAGGGCGACACCCCCTCTCTCCGCACGGAGCTCCCGGAGATCATCACGACAAGGGTCTAGGGCACCTTCCCCTACCCGACAAAGCGACCCGGGACCCGGCCAACAGGAGGAACCTGTCTACGTCTCCGACCCCCCTCCCCGACCGGTCCATACGAGACCCAGCCAACGGGAAGAACCGGCCTACGTCGCCGAGAGACTGACTAGAAGACTCCAGGACCTAGAAGAGGAAGAGGAAGAGGAGGAATGTCAAGCCCACCAGCAGCAACGTACTCTGGACCAGGAGGCCCAGTACAGCCCCGACTTCAGCCCAGAGTCACTGCACTACAAACCCCCGACTCAACTCACGGGTGAGTTTGATGTACAGTCAGCACCGAGGAACAGCACCTGGGGACCCGGCCTCTGGTACCTACCAAGTACTAACCCACGACCACACTTACGGGGAGACTCGCCCAGGAGGCCTCTTCCCCTACGCTCACCAATGTGCCAGCCATCCATGGCATCGTACCTTGGCACACCGACGTTCCCAGACTTTACGCGCGAGGACAGAGCACAGTACACGGAATTACGCATGTCAAGTCAAGTCAAGTCAGTTTTATTTGTATAGCACATTTCCAGGCAGCGGCAGCTGACACCAAAGTGCTTCACAAGCAGGTTGATAAAAACAAATTAGTGTGAGGCAAGGTATAAGAAAAAAGAAAAAAAAATAGCAAAGCAATGAAAGCAACAAAACAAACAATATGGTGCAAGATATAGGATTAAAAACATAATAAAGCAATGAAAGTAATAAAAACTGGTAGGACACAGTAAAACAAAGGGGATAGAAGGGTCAGGGGTCTAGTGGTAGTTAAGTAGGGGGGAAGGCCAAGGAGAACAGGTAGGTTTTCAAGAGTGATTTAAAAGCCTGTACGGTCTGGGCAGTCCGTACGCTGAGGGGGAGGCTGTTCCACAGTCTAGGCGCTGCGGTGGAGAAAGCTCTGTCTCCCCTAGTTTTGAGCCTGGTTCTGGGTACCACCAATAGCATCTGGTCAGCTGATCTGAGGGATCGGTGGGGGGTGTGGCGGTGCAGGAGCTCGGACAGATAGGAGGGAGCCGTGCCATTTAATGATTTAAAAACATTTAGTGCTAATTTAAAATTGATCCTGAAGCTAATAGGCAGCCAGTGGAGCGAGGCCAAAACTGGGCTGATGTGTTCGTATTTTCTTGTTTTGGTGAGGTGGCGCGCGGCTGCGTTCTGCACCAGTTGTAGGCGGCGGAGGAGGGACTTGTCAATGCCAGTGTACAGAGCATTGCAGTAGTCGAGGCGGGTGGTGACAAAGGCATGTATCACCGTCTCTAGGTTACTTTGGGAGAGGTATGCCTTTGTCTTCGCCAGGAGTCTAAGGTGATAAAAGCTGTTTTTCACTACGGCGCTGACCTGTCTATCGAATTTAAAATGACTGTCGAAGATGACCCCGAGGTTCCTGACAGAGGTGGAGAGGTTTGGGCCCAGGGGACCAAGTGCGTCAATGAGGGGGGGCGGGGGGGCACTATTAAAAACAATGACCTCGGTTTTCCCTTCGTTCAATGTCAGGGAGTTTTCGGACATCCAGCACTTGATTTCTGCCAGGCAGTCAAGCAGTGGTTCTATTGATGTCTTCCCTTGGGTGGGCTTTAAGGGGAGGTAAACCTGCACGTCATCGGCGAAGCAGTGGAATGAGATCTTGTGTTTTGCCAAGATCTGGCCTAGGGGGAGTATGTATAGGAGGAAGAGAGTGGGACCCAATATCGAGCCTTGGGGCACCCCGCAGGTGAGGGGGGCCACAGAGGAAGTGAGATCACCGAGTTGGACAGAGAAGGTCCTATTACTCAGGTAGGACCGGAACCAGTCTAAGACGGGGCCCCTAAGGCCTACGTAATGCTCGAGGCGAGCTATAAGGATGTGGTGGTCTACCATGTCAAAGGCGGCTGAGAGGTCAAGGAGTAATAGTAGGGATGAGTTTCCTGCATCAGCAGCTGTAATCAGGTCATTTAAGACACGGAGGAGAGCCGTTTCAGTGCTGTGTCGTGGTTTAAAGCCAGATTGGAATTTGTCATGGATGTTGTTGTGTTCAAGGAATGATTGTAACTGAATGTAGACTATGCGCTCCAGGATTTTTGATAAAAAAGGTAGTTGTGAGATGGGTCTAAAATTGGCGAAGACAGAGGGATCGAGGTTGGGCTTCTTTATCCGGGGCTGGACCACAGCGTGCTTAAGGCAGCCGGGACGCATCCAGTGCTGAGGCAAGCGTTTAGTAGTGGTAGTAATGTGAGGAGGACAGGGTCAGGTACTTCCTTTAGAATGCGTGAGGGGAGTGCGTCTGAGGGGCAATTTGTTGGTCGCAGGTGTTTAATGGCATCGGAGAGGGAGGAGAGGGAGACCGGGGCAAACTGGTCAAAAACAGCAGGCAGTGGGTGGGGGGGGAGGAGGGGGGGTAGGGGGGACAAGGGGGGCAAGGGGGAGAGAGATCTAAGGGCAGATACTTTGCTGATGAAGAAGTGTTTGGAGACTATGATGTCCGACGTCCCCGACGAGTCGTACAAATATGCCATCCTCCTCAAGCATCTCAAGGTGCCCAGAGCGCATAACATAGCGCTGGCATATTCCAACTCAAGCACCCCATACTCCGCGGCTCTAGTGGCCCTCGACCAGCGTTATGGACGCATATGGGATTACGTGATCCAAGAAATACGGGATATCGACCGCCTCCCCCCAGCCAAAGACAATAGAGCACTGGATGACCTCTCTATCAAGGTACAATCCCTAGTAGAGATGCTGGGGTCCCAAAAGGAGAAGGGGAGATATGAACTGTATCTAATGTGGAGCGAATACTGGAGAAGCTCCCTCCAGCCCGCCAAGAGCGTTTTCGGTGGCAGAGAGACCACCGTGATCCCGACGGCCCCGAGCCATCCCTCCTAGACCTGGCCGCTTTCCTCGCAAGGGAAGTTAGCAGCCTACGACTGGACACATTCGTGTGGAGTGGATCTAGCCCAAGAGATGGACCTCGGAGGTCCAACGATAACCGCCGGTCAGTGACCGTTATGCACCAGGCCGAGTCAGTGCCGCAGCACAAGAACCACAGCACCCCCCCGACCAAGGGGAAGTGGAAGATTGTATGCCAGTACTGTGAAAAGGAACATTGGCTGTCTCAATGTGACACTTTCAAGAAGCTGACCGCTGACGAGGTGAGTCAGTGGATCAAAGCCAACCGCCGCTGCTTCCGCTGCACGCGCAGCCATATGGCAGCTGAGTGCCGTTTAAAGAAGAAATGCAGCAAGTGCGACGGCGCCCACTTGGAGGTCCTACACGACAGCAACAAGAAGAAACCCGTACCCCCAAGCAGCTCGAGAGTGAACGTCATGTACATAGACCCTGCGAAGAGCGGGAGCTCCCGAGTGCTCTTGAAGGTGGTCCGAGTGATATTAAGCTACGAGGACAAGGTCATGGACACTTACGCCGTCCTAGACGATGGGTCAGAAAAGACTCTCCTCCTCGCATCCGCCGCAGCCCGGCTGGGTCTGCGGGGGAGCGAAGAAACAATGACAATCCGTACTGTTGTGAAGGGCCAGATTAAACCGAATATATATATTTATTTATATATATATATTTAATTGTATTTGTATATTCTCTAATATTCCCTGATATCCCTTGTATATTCCTTGTACAATATGCATTGAATATCCATTCTAGCCTACTGAACATCCCATAATAGTCTCCATTCTACTATTGGTCGAGACCTTGGTGCCAGGCTGCCATACCCCTCAGACCCAGTTCAAACGTACCGCTCGACATGTACGAACAAGTCCTAGTTCCGCGTAGGAATTTGGCTACCGCACCACTAATGGGACTATTTGTTCATAGTGCGTATATATACTGCGCTACTAAAGTAGGACTTTCTTTTCAGTCCAGTTTCTTACCCTCCAATAGAGTCACAGACGTAAAGCCTCCCCGCGATGCCACGTGTGGGAGTAAGGCCAAGTTCGCCTACCATCGGTATTGAGACATTGTGTATATTAATATTTGAATAGTCATATTTGGCACTATATCGTCGAGTTGGACGTAGTCTATTAAGCTAATAATAGTCTGTTAATATATAGTGCTTCGTGCGGTGAGAATACTACCGTAGTCAGTACCCCATCGTTTCGGGCAGAGAACTGGCTGCTTACCCAGGGTGGTTGACCCTATGTGAAGCTGCACCCGAGGAGCCCCAGAGCCGACGAGCGAGTGGACCTGTATACCGGATTATTCTACCGACGACAGCCCGCCTTCCCAGGCACGGATTATGCTTTGGATACTTTGATTATTGTATGGATAAAGACCCCCGACACTACCGTGTGTTGGAACCCCCCCCCCTGGAGAGGAAGCAAGGTGAGGAGACGCTCTGCAAGACGAGGTCTCTCCACATCTCTCCCCCGTGGACCGGAGAGAGCCGGCCCACAAAGAGTCCACCTGCTTTCATCTGTGGTCCAAGGATCGCCGGCGCATTGAACGGCACTACAGTGGGTTCTCCTGGGATACCCTTGGCCGGACGAGGCAGCTGGATTCTACCCCCCCCCCCCTCCTACTCCTGTCGGCTTACAAGCGACCGGATTAACCCCCTCTAGTGTATCCAGCCTATAATCATTAAAGTATCATTGCTGTTATTCCTTAACTATTCCAGGTCGTATATTTACCACCTGCGCCTTCAGAGATTGGACATTATCTATTGATATACCGACGAATACTCCTTGCCATAAAAGAGCATACTATTTCAATTCATAAATGTAATTAAGTGATTAAGTGTTTAGTCTACACACCATCGCTGTGTAGGCAATAAAGACTTGTTTCTAATTCGTACATTTGTGTTGGATCCGTTTCATCTACGTGAGAGTGTTCATGATAATATATTTATGCCGTGTACTGGGTGGCCGAATATTAAGTACAAAGGTAGTGGTAGTAAGTATCATATCTAGTAATACAGTCAGGGAATTGTACCCCTCAGTTACAATTGGTCCTTCGAACCGGATGGTAATTAGTGTAATATTAATATAGTGTTATTAATATTGAAATGGCCTATGATGAACACTCCACGAAACGATCCTCCTAACCAACGCCCGCAGCGCGAACGACGGCTCCCTCAGTACTTAGAGGCTTACGCTGTCAGTCAACAACCTAGTCTTCTACTAACAGTAAACGCGGTAAAACTAGAAAGTAAAAGTATGTCTAACCCCAACGCCCAGACTACCCCGACCATAGAGGCCCCTACAGGCTCTAATGTAACTGACCAAGTTCACGGTGGGGACCAGTGGGAACCAGACATGACTTCACATCCCGCCAGTACTGAAGAAGTAGTCCCCGATGAGTCCCGGGAGGAATACAACGCTACCGAGAGAGAACTCGGCACGGAAGAAGACGGGGAGAGCACCGTGGAGATAGAGCTCCAAGGCTCCGCAAGGAGTACCCCGAGGGAAGGCTCCCCTATACAACCGCCTTCTCCAGAGGCAGAGAGGACCCTACAGCAGGCCTTCCTCATCAGCCTGAACGCCGCTGCTGAACGCGACCGACTGCAGATCCAGCAGCGAAGCGAACACGAGCAGATACGTCTAGAAATAAGACGCATTCAGATGGAAGAGAATGTGGCCCGAGAACGAGCCGGTGCTCAACGGGACGCAGCGCGCGACAGACAGCAGTCGCAACTAATAGAACAGCTGATCAGACGGACAACACCCTCTCCCTCCGCCAGAGGCTCCAGGAACTCGTCTAGACACACCTCCAGCGCGGCATCCCCTAGCCGAGTAAACAACCCTGAACTTGACCAACAGACGAGGTCTATACCCCCCACAGACCACCTCCCCCCACCGGTCCAAGCGAGACCTAGCAACCGGGAAGGAGCAGCATATCCTGTGGAGAGGCTAAACCAGAGACTACAAGCACTGGATGACCTAACTGAAGACGAAGAGGAAGAGGAGGAGAACCGCGCCCGAAGACAGCACAGTACTCTACCGGACCAGGAGGTCCGGTACAGCCCAGGCTATACTCCCGCGGAGCTGCGCTACAGACCCCCGACTCTATACACGGGTGAGCACGACGCACGACCCGCACCGAGGAACAGCACCTGGACAAGCGGGCCATGGTACACTGCCGGTACCAGCCCATACCAAGGAGCGGGAGGAGACTCGCCTAGGAGGCCTCTCCCCCAACGCTCGCCGATGTATCCACAGTCAGCGTCATACATTGGCACGCCTATGGTACCCGACTTCACCCAAGAGAACCGGGCCCAGTATACAGAACTCTGCATGTGTCTGGAGACCATGTTGGTGGATGTATTGGATGAACGCCACAAATACGCCATCCTACTGCAGCACTTAAAGGTGCCCCGCGCACATAATATAGCGCTCGCCTACGCGACTTCCACCACCCCATACACAGCAGCGCTGGTAGCATTGGACCAGAGGTATGGGCGCATATGGGATTACGTGATCCAGGAGATCCGACACATCGACCGCTTACCCCCAGCAATAGACAATCGAGCACTGGACGACCTGTCCATCAGAGTGCAGTCCCTGGTAGGGATGTTGGGAGCGCAAAGAGAGAAGGGGAAGTATGAACTTTACGCCAACTCAAATGTGGAAAGGATCCTGGAGAAGCTGCCGCCCGCTCGTCAGGAGCGCTTTAGGCGGCAGAGGGACCACAGAGACCCGAATGGCCCCGAACCGAACCTCCTCGATCTAGCAGACTTCCTGGCGAGAGAAGTCAGCAGCCTACAGCTAGATACATTCGGACGGAGCACCCCTGGCTCCAGAGAAGGAACCAGACGACTAAATGATGGAAGAAGATCGGTGACTGTGATGCACCAATCGGAGTCAGTACCGAGCAGCAAGAGCCACAGTACCCCCTCCAGAACGGAGAAGTGGAAGATAGTGTGCCCCTACTGTGAGAAAGAACACTGGCTAGCGCAATGTGACTCCTTCCCCAAGCTGAACGCGGAGGAAGCAGGTCAATGGATAAAGTCCAACAAGCGCTGTTTTCGCTGTGCGCGCTCACACATGGCAGCCGAATGCCGCTTAAAGAAAAGGTGCACCAAGTGCGATGGAGCCCATCTGGACATACTTCACGACAGTAACAGACGGCGCCCTTCACCAGCACCATCCAGCCGCAAAGCGAGCGTCATGTACATCGATCCCGCCAGCAGCAGTGGAGCCCGAGTACTCCTAAAAGTAGTGTGTGTGACACTAAGCTACCAGAATAAAGTCCTGGACACTTACGCCGTCCTTGATGACGGGTCAGAGAAGACCCTGCTGCTCGCCTCCGCTGCGGCCCAGCTAGGGCTGCGGGGAAGCGAAACCCAAATGACAATTCGGACAATAAGACGAGATTTGAAGACGATAAAGGGCGAGAATGTCTCATTCTCTATCGCAGCAAGCGGCCAGCCTGAGCGACGGTACCAGATTGCAGACGCTTTCACCAGCCAAGAAATAGGACTGTCGCGGTACACATACCCCGTCGCCAAGCTGATGGAGAAATATGCACATCTGCGCAAGTTACCGATCCCGCTCATAGACAATGCTATGCCGACCCTGTTGATAGGCTCCGACCATGCAGACCTCATTGTCCCGATAGACCGGGTTCATACCGGACCCCGAGGCTGTCCTGCAGCAGTCGAGACCCGTTTGGGATGGACTCTCCAAGGCCCGCTCGCCAAATCTCTCAACCGAAGTACAGCCACTAGATGTCTCCACTCCCGAGTCACAGAGGGAGAAACCGCACTCCTGCAACACGTAGAGCGGCTATGGACCTTGGAACAAATGCCCTTTAAGAACGGAAAGAAAGACATTCGCTCTAAAGATGACATTTACGCCATTCACCTCCTCGAGACAGGGACCAAGAGAGTCCCGGTCAACGGCGTGTTGAGATACGCCACGCCACTCCTGCGGCGAGAAGGAATGCCTACTTTCCACGCCAAGACAGACGCCATAGAACGGTACCTGCTGAACACGGAGCGGCGCTTAGCCAAGAACCCCGCCCAAGAGAGTGTATACCGCGCTGAGATTGAGAAGCTCATCACAGCGGGACACGTCACAAAGATGGACATTAAAGAGGCTGACCAGACCACTGAATCGTGGTACGTGCCCCACCACAAGGTCCATCACAACGGTAAAGACCGCATAGTATTTAACTGCAGCTACCAGATCGGATCCCAAAATCTGAATAAAGAGTTACTGCCCGGTCCCACACTCGGCCCCTCCCTACTCGGCGTTCTACTCCGCTTCCGCCAGGAAAAGGTGGCCATCAGCGGGGACATTAAAGGAATGTTCCTGCAGGTGAGATTAGTAGAGGCGGACAAGCCCCTGTTACGGTTCCTATGGAAAGAGAAGCCAGGAGATGAGCACCCAGCCATCTACCAATGGGAAGTCCTCCCCTTCGGAACGACGTGCAGCCCCTGCTGTGCGACATTTGCACTACAGAAACATGTAGCAGAGGACCCAGCAGCGGACGAAGAGGTCCGACACAGCGTAAAGAACAGCTTCTACGTAGACAACTGTCTACAAAGCCTTTCAACCCAGGAAGAAGCCGAGGCTCTCCTGATTAAACTCCGCGCCTCATTGATCAAAGGCGGCTTTGATCTCAGGCAGTGGGCCAGCAGCGATCCGCAAGTACTGCGCAGCCTCTCCTCCGAGGACAAGGCAGCCAGCAGCGAGACCTGGATGGCTACAATCCCGGGAGAAGCCCAGGAGATGACCCTGGGATTGGTGTGGCGATTCAAAACAGATTCGCTTCACTACAGACACAAGCCCCTGACTACGGAGCAGGGAAGGCCGGCGGCGGCGCCGACCACCAGACGGAGTGTGTACACAACACTCGCCCGACAATATGACCCGCTAGGATGTATTCTACCGTACACCACCAGGGCAAAAATGATTGTACGAGCATTGTGGGACAAGGACCAGGGCTGGGACGACCCCATTCCCGCACACCTTGCATCCACCTGGAGAGAGTGGGAGATGGAGCTCCACTCACTCCCAGGCGTTAATATGCGCCGAAGCTACTTCCCACCCACGGTGAGGCATGAGACATGTAAAATGGACTTGCACGTCTTCAGTGACGCCTCAGAGGTCGCATACGGATCAGTAGCCTACTTGCGGGCCCAAGACCAAGGGGGAGAGATCTACACAGCATTTGTCTTCGCCCGCTCGAGAGTAGCCCCACGCAAGCAACAATCTATCCCACGTCTAGAGCTCTGCGCAGCCCTAGCCGGAGCGCACCTAGCCACGCTCATCCAACGTGAGCTCACCATACCGGTGTCTAGAACAATCCTGTGGTCAGATTCCACGACGGTACTCGCCTGGATCAAATCGGACTCATGCAAGTACAAAGTCTTCGTGGGAGTCAGAGTCACCGAGATTCAAGACTTAACCGAAGAGTTAACCGGAGAAACAGAGTGGCGCTACGTTGATACAAAACAGAACCCAGCTGACGTCATCACCCGGGGGATGCCCCTGGATGACCTCACCCGTCGCAATGTCTACAGTGACGGCCCCGCATTCCTAAGACTCCCGGAAGGACAGTGGCCCAGGCCTATCCCGAGGGAAGCAAGTCCAGAGGAGGTGGAAATTAAGAAGTCTGTGTTCTGTGGATTGAGCACCGTAGCCTCCACCGACCCTAACATAAACGATTGCACGTCCATAGAGAGTGCACAACAAAGAACATTCCTGCGGTACCACCCGGAGTGCAAGTCCCCCGCTGATATGTCAGCAGCTAACTACGAGGAAGCAGAATTGCTTCTACTGCAGCGAGCCCAGAGAGACTCGTTCCCCGATGAATTGGCCTGTCTACAGGGAGGAAAGCCCGTCCCATCCGACAGCAGATTAATTCACCTGGCCCCCGAGAGCGACGCTCACACCCTCATCAGAGTGGGTGGTCGCCTACGCAGAACCCCCAACACACTCCTGATGGGGCGGCTAGATCCTGCATTACCCCAGACAATGTACCGGCCTGAAGAAGCGAACGGCCGACGAATGTGGAGGTACAGCCAAGTATTAGCCGACAAGTTTTGGAACAGTTTCCTACTGCACTACCTACCGTCTCTACAGACCCGCCAGAAGTGGGTAAAGGAGAGAGACAATTTGACAGAAGGAACAGTCGTCATGATTATTGATCAATCACTGCCCAGAGCTATGTGGCCGGCCGGCCGCGTAAGCAAAGTGATCACCGGTGCCGACGGCAAGGTCCGAGCAGCTGAAGTGCTCGTCCAGGGTCGCACTTACACCCGTCCCGTGGCAAGGCTCATAGAACTGCCTCGACTCCCAGACACAATCGATGATGACCATGACCCTACAACCCTATGACTTTGTGAAGTTGACTGACCCCTACAGCAAACCCTTATGTGTAAATAGACAACGCGATTAATCTGTCTCCGTTTAACTGATTAGGTCCGGGACCTATTCAGGGGGTGGCTGTTGTGAAGGGCCAGATTAAACCGAATATATATATTTATTTATATATATATATTTAATTGTATTTGTATATTCTCTAATATTCCCTGATATCCCTTGTATATTCCTTGTACAATATGCATTGAATATCCATTCTAGCCTACTGAACATCCCATAATAGTCTCCATTCTACTATTGGTCGAGACCTTGGTGCCAGGCTGCCATACCCCTCAGACCCAGTTCAAACGTACCGCTCGACATGTACGAACAAGTCCTAGTTCCGCGTAGGAATTTGGCTACCGCACCACTAATGGGACTATTTGTTCATAGTGCGTATATATACTGCGCTACTAAAGTAGGACTTTCTTTTCAGTCCAGTTTCTTACCCTCCAATAGAGTCACAGACGTAAAGCCTCCCCGCGATGCCACGTGTGGGAGTAAGGCCAAGTTCGCCTACCATCGGTATTGAGACATCGTGTATATTAATATTTGAATAGTCATATTTGGCACTATATCGTCGAGTTGGACGTAGTCTATTAAGCTAATAATAGTCTGTTAATATATAGTGCTTCGTGCGGTGAGAATACTACCGTAGTCAGTACCCCATCGTTTCGGGCAGAGAACTGGCTGCTTACCCAGGGTGGTTGACCCTATGTGAAGCTGCACCCGAGGAGCCCCAGAGCCGACGAGCGAGTGGACCTGTATACCGGATTATTCTACCGACGACAGCCCGCCTTCCCAGGCACGGATTATGCTTTGGATACTTTGATTATTCTATGGATAAAGACCCCCGACACTACCGTGTGTTGGAACCCCCCCCCCCTGGAGAGGAAGCAAGGTGAGGAGACGCTCTGCAAGACGAGGTCTCTCCACATCTCTCCCCCGTGGACCGGAGAGAGCCGGCCCACAAAGAGTCCACCTGCTTTCATCTGTGGTCCAAGGATCGCCGGCGCATTGAACGGCACTACAGTGGGTTCTCCTGGGATACCCTTGGCCGGACGAGGCAGCTGGATTCTACCCCCCCCCCCCTCCTACTCCTGTCGGCTTACAAGCGACCGGATTAACCCCCTCTAGTGTATCCAGCCTATAATCATTAAAGTATCATTGCTGTTATTCCTTAACTATTCCAGGTCGTATATTTACCACCTGCGCCTTCAGAGATTGGACATTATCTATTGATATACCGACGAATACTCCTTGCCATAAAAGAGCATACTATTTCAATTCATAAATGTAATTAAGTGATTAAGTGTTTAGTCTACACACCATCGCTGTGTAGGCAATAAAGACTTGTTTCTAATTCGTACATTTGTGTTGGATCCGTTTCATCTACGTGAGAGTGTTCATGATAATATATTTATGCCGTGTACTGGGTGGCCGAATATTAAGTACAAAGGTAGTGGTAGTAAGTATCATATCTAGTAATACAGTCAGGGAATTGTACCCCTCAGTTACACGTACCATTAGAAGAGACCTGAAGACCATAAAGGGTGAAAATGTCTAATTCACGATAGCAGCGGTCGGGCAGCCCGAGAAGCAGTATAGCATTACTAACGCCTTCACCAGCCACGACATAGGCCTGTCACAGTACACCTACCCCATCCCAAAGCTGATGGAAAAATACGTGCACCTACGTCAACTACCTATACCGCTCATCGACGACGCCACCCCAACCCTGCTCATAGGATCCGACCACGCACACCTCATCGTCCCAACGGACCGGGTCCACATCGGGCCCAGAGGCTGTCCAGCAGCGGTCGAGACCCGCCTGGGTTGGACACTACAAGGCCCCCTCTCCGGGTCTTCCAACCGACCGACAGCCACTCGCTGCCTCCACTCAAGGATAAACGAAGAAGACACCACCCTCTTACAGCACGTCGAGAGGCTATGGACATTAGACGCGATGCCCTTTAAGAATGAAAATAAACTCGTTCGCTCAAAGGAAGACACTTATGCCATAACCCTCCTCGAGCAGAGGACAAAGAGAGTCGAGGTCAATGGAGTGATGAGATACGCAACTCCACTCTTGAGGCGAGAGGGTATGCCCACCCTCCACGCCTCAAAAGAAGCGACAGAGCGATATCTACTGAACACAGAGCGGCGTCTAGCCAAAGACCCCACTCAAGCCACTGTGTACCGCGCTGAGATCGACAAGCTGATCACAGCGGGACACATAAAGAAAATTTACATTCAAGAGGCCGACCAGACGATCGAATCATGGTACGTGCCCCACCACAAGGTCCACCACAACGGCAAGGATCGCATTGTATTCAACTGCAGCTACCAGATCGGACTACAGAATCTGAATAAAGAACTCTTGCCCGGCCCAACACTCGGCCCCTCTCTCCTCGGCGTACTACTACGTTTTCCACCAAGACAAGGTGGCCATCAGCGGCGACATCAAAGGGATGTTCCTGCAGGTGCGACTAGTGGAGGAGGACAAGCCCTTGCTGCGGTTCCTATGGAGAGAGAGGATCAAAGATGAGCAACCATCCATCTACCAATGGGAGGTCCTCCCCTTCGGAACCACATGCAGCCCATGCTGTGCTACATTCGCACTGCAAAAACATGTGACAGAAGACCCTGAAGCTGACGAGGAAGTCAGACAAAGTGTAGAGAGGAGTTTCTACGTGGACAACTGTCTGCAAAGCGTCTCGACGCCAGAAGAAGCCGAAGCCCTCCTACTCAAGCTCCGCGCCTCACTGATCAAAGGCGGCTTTGATCTCCGGCAGTGGGCCAGCAGTGACCCTCAAGTACTTCGCAGCCTCTCCCCAGAGACAAAGGCAGCAAGCAGCGAGACCTGGATGGCGACCATCCCAGGTGAAGCACAAGAAATGACATTAGGCCTAGTCTGGCGCTTCAAAACAGACTCACTACATTACAAATACACACCCCTGACCACGGAGCAGGGAAGGTCGACCCCTCTAAGGACCACCAGACGGAGCGTATACAGAACACTCACAAGGCAATACGACCCGCTGGGGTGTATCCTACCTTACACCACCCGGGCAAAAATGATTGTACGAGAGCTGTGGGACAAGGAACAGGGCTGGGACGACCCCATACCCGACCACCTCGCTTCCACCTGGAGAGAGTGGGAGAGAGAACTCAACTCGCTCCAAAATGTGAACATACGCCGAAGCTACTTCCCACCCACAGTGCGGCTGGAGAAGTGCCAGATGGACCTGCACGTCTTCAGCGACGCCTCAGAAGTGGCCTACGGCTCGGTGGCTTACTTGCAAGCCCGAGAGGAGGGAGGAGAAATACACACAGCCTTCATCCTGGCTTGCTCAAGGATAGCCCCCCGCAAGCAACAATCGATCCCGCGTCTAGAGCTCTGCGCAGCTCTGGTAGGCGCGCAACTCGCCACGTTAATCCAACGTGAACTCACCATCCCGGTGCAAAGAACAATCTTGTGGTCAGACTCCATGACCGTACTCACATGGATCCAGTCCGATTCTTGTAGATACAAGGTCTTCGTGGGAGTCAGAATCACAGAGATCCAAGACCTAGTGGGATCAGCGTGCTGGAGGTACGTGGACACGAAACAGAACCCAGCAGATGTCATCACACGGGGGATGTCCCTAGATGACCTCACACGTCACAATATCTACAGTGACGGTCCTGAGTTCCTCAAGCTCCCGGAAGAAGAGTGGCCTAACCCCACCCCTCGGGAGGCTAGTCAAGAGGAGGCAGAGATCAAGAAATCTATGTTCTGTGGGTTGACGCACACCCCAGTCCCCACTGACCCTAACATAGACGACTGCCTCACCTTTGAGAGTGCGCAGCTAAAGACATTCCTGTGGCACCACCCTGAGGTTCCCCCCACTACCGACATTAACGCAGCTAACTACGAAGAGGCAGAACTCCTTCTGCTACAGCGAGCCCAAAGAGACTCATTCCCCGACGAGCTAGACTGCCTGCAGGGAACAAAGCCAGTCCCGTCAGACAGCAGACTGCTCCACTTGGCCCCCGAGCGCGACACCCATGGCCTCATCAGGGTGGGTGGTCGTCTGAGACGGGCCCCGGACTTAACGGATGACGTCAAGTTTCCTATAGTCTTCAACAGCCGACACAAGGTCACTGAGCTCATCATAAAGAAATACGACGAGGATGTGCACCACGCTGGGGCAGAGAGAGTCTTCGCTGAGATCCGACGTCGCTATTGGATACTGAACGGAAGAGAAGCAGTACGTCGCTTCCAGCGGACTCGACCAGACTGTCGCCAGTGGCGAGCACAGCCCAGTATACCCAGGATGGCCGACCTGCCTCACTGCTACACCCAACCCGTGGCGAGGCTGATAGAGTTGCCGAGGCTCCCTGACTCCCTTGATGACGATCATGACCCACTGACTTTGTAGATTGCCCTACTCCCCACAACAGACATTGAGCAGTTGACTGGACTACTAATCTGTCTTCCTTTTAACTAATTAGGTGCGGACTAATTAGGAGGCGGCTGTTGTGAAGGGCCAGATTAAACTGAATATATATATGTATCGTTTGATATACTTTGTATATTATTTATATATATACACGGAATATCCCTTTACCTGCGTACAGACCAGAGTAATATTCGCTCTCCTATTGGACAGCGCCCCCAGGCGCCAACGCGCAAGCCCCCAACGGCAAGTTCAAAGACAACTGCAGGCATGTCAGAACATGCCCAGAGTCTGCGTAGTAATACGAGACAAGGACTGAGGTTGGGACTAGATATTCACTTAAGTATAAATAAGGCGCAGGTGTAAACGGCAGTACCTTACCTAAAATCTACCTAAACCTTACCTAAACCTTACCCACCTTCACCACGAGTCAACGTGCAGTGAAGTGAGCAACCTTGCGTCTAAATAGAGCATTGAGAACCGCGTGCGAATAGAATGTTAAAGTGTCAGAGTTTAATGAAGTAACGTTGAGTTCGACTTAATCTAATGTGAAGTCAATAGTCGATCATTTATTGTATATCGTGCGGTCACAGTTCTTCCGTGTGTAGCATTACCCATCGGTTCGTCGTGTCTTTAGCTAGTGCACTTATCCAGGCTGTGGCCTAAATACGTCGCCCACACCCGAGGAGTCCTAGGCGAGAACCGTTGGACATGTACACAAGAGAATCGGCGCCGGCGATTGCAGAACCATTCCTGGTTGGATTATATTGATTTGGGACGTGACTACCGGAGAAGAGCACCGTTGATTTCCACTATCGTTTGGGATTTAACCTCGTGAGGATTACCACTCGGGCCTGCCTCGTGGACGGGGCTGGCTAGCTGTCGTCAATGCTGTCGAGCATCTTGGATTACAACTATTGCTTTTGTCTGCTGATCAAGGGAGTACAAGCACCGACTCCTGTACCTGGAGTCTCTTTATTCCTCGTTGACTCAGACGGAGTACCCGAACATTCCTCTACCCTCCAGGCCTTACACCCCGGAGGGAACCCATTGTCTCCAGTTGGTACCGGTGTTGCCCTATATAATTGCTACTATACAACAGGTGGCGTCAGCTTAGACCCATCGTAGGATTCCTGCTATTCTTAGTGACTTATGCTCTTGACTGACTTTACGTATATTCTTCGCCATACAAGCGCGACCCTAATTCTCATTCTGTAACCTAACGTTGCCTAATAATAATAAATTACCCTCCAATAGTATTTCTGTGTCAATGCCGTGTTCTTGTGGGTGTTCACCATCTATATTTGATGTACTGTTTGGCCAGTAATTAAAGTACATAACTAGCAGTGGTTTAATCTATCACAATCTTTAATACAGTCAGGGTTTTGTAACCCCTCAGTTACAGTTTGGATAGAGGTGCTTGTGATTGGTTTCAGGATTATTTGTCTGATAGGTGAGAATGTGTGAAGCCGGGTTCAGCCCAATCTGAATTTATATCAATAACTAAACGAGTGCCACATGGTCCAGTTCACGGTCCTCTTCAGTATTTATTTATTATATTGTCTTTTCCTTGAATGGTTGAAAAGCCCATTTGTACGCTGCGACGAGCGACAGTGGCTCAGGAGGTAGAACGGTCGTCTGGTGATCTGAAAGTTCCCGGTTTGATTCCCGCTCCTCCCGGGCAGCGTGTCGAAGTGTCCTTGAGCAAGACATTTAACCCCTGCCTAACTGCTCCCGATGAGCAGGTTGGCACCTTGCATGGTTGCCTCTGCGATTGGTATGTTCATGTGTGAGTGAATGGGTCAAATGTGTGGAACAAATTGTAAAGCGCTTTGGATAAAAGCGCTATATAAATGCACTGTAAGGGACCAAGCAGCCAGACGAGGAGGACACAGTGGTGTAAGCAAAAAATTGGGTTTTTATTTACCCATGCAAATACAGAATTGACAAAATATAACATAAATGGTCCAAATAATAAAAGGCAGGACAGAAACAGACCTGAACGGAACGGAAGACAAAGACAAATGAGAACTCAAAACTATATATAGGTCCTGGCCAGATACATTAACATAAGTAGGCTAATTGATCATTAATATTTTACTAAATAATATCTTACAATTCCAATTAATCTAATAAACAATAGACACACAACATAACTACCCAACTGAACAACCAATAATCTTAATTAATAAGGAAATACATATAAGAACTAAATTACAATACAATGAACCACCCCTGACATCTCCCGCGACATTGGTTCAGTCCACCACCCCCATCCGGCTATTTAAGATGGACCAGTCGCAGCTGCTCTGTTTGGCCAGAGCGAGAGTAGGGTAAAACTGCAGTGCCACGGCCCCATACATAGGAGGGACCTGTACTGTGCGTTGGGGACCTGTACTGTGCGTTGGGGGCCTGTACTGTGCGGTGCACTACTGCGCATGCGAGAATGCCGAGAAACAAAGTAACATATAATATAGGACACTAGAAACATAAAGTAACATACGGAACATAAAGTAACATACAGAAAATAGGACCTAATGTCCAAAATATTTTTGTCTTAAACTGAATATCAATTGGATTAGGAGTAACCAAATAAAGCATTCAATGCAACCAATAGTCTATAGACTAGAATTTTTTATCTTAAACTGAATATCAATTGGATTACCAGCCCTGACTGTTACTCTAAGCTTAACATCTTCTGGATGAGGGCCTAAACTTAACCCTTAGACTAGATTAAAATGACTTTACTTTGTTTCTCGCATGCGCAGTAGTGCACCGCACAGTACAGGTCCCCAACGCACAGTACAGGCCCCTCCTATGTATGGAGTGCATAACTGTGCATAACTGCAGTGTTATGCTATTGGAGAGCGAGGACGGCTGGCTGCAGAGTTGAAGAAACAAAACAAATTAATGAGATGCATGCACTCAAACTTAAGAATTTTTACATTCAAATTTCATGTGAACAACCTTGGCTCCAGGTTGCGACAGACAATGGTTTTCCTGCACAGAAAGAGAACAACTCTCTGCAGGTCACTGTGGTCCTGTGAGGTGCTGTTCCTGTCCCACTCAGATTGATTCTCTCCTGTAAGTTCCTCTCCTGTTGCCTCAGAACAGCCACAATCATCGTCTGCTAACTTAACAATGGTGTTGGAGTCGTGCTTGTTTAATCTGTGAGGCCCCTCGGTTGCAAAAATTACAACATTACTTTTAGCATACAACACCGTATGATAGCCATGTTCAATAATACACTATATATATATGCAGGGCCGCCTGGGAGAAATGCGAGGCCCTGTGCGAGATTTAAAATATATATATATATATTTTTTTTTTTTTTTTATACAGTCAACATATTCTTAAATAATAGCGCTGCCCGAGGCGGGGCATGATACAGTCAACATATAGCAAAAGAGAGAGCGAGAGAGAGCTCCCGTTCTACAGTCAATATACAGTGTACAGAGAGAGAGAGAGAGAGAGAGAGAGACACATTGGAAAGAAATTGAAATGCTATTTGGCCCTAAACAGAGAGTACACAGTGGCAGAATACCTGAGCACTGTGACTGAAGATCCTTGACTATACAGACTCAGCGAGCACAGCCTAGCCATCGAGAAAGGCCGCCATAGGCAGACTGTGTGTGTTAGAAAGAGAGAGAGAGAGAGAGAGAGCATGTGTGTTAGAGAGAGAGCATGTATGAGAGAGAGAGAGAGAGAGAGAGAGCATGTGTGTGTGTGTTAGAGAGAGAGCATGTATGAGAGATCCAAAAGGACAAAGATCAACACTTAAATCCAAAGAGAAGAGGGTCTATACCAGAGAAACCAAAGCAGCAAGGAGCCAATGGCCGACATCAGCTAAATAGGCTAGCCAGGTACTGTGACACCAGGCCACACACAGCTTTGGCCAACGGCCCAACGCTACCCAAGCTACACAAACGACCAAGACATTCACACAAAGCACACATTCACACATGTCGTATCTCCAAATGTTGTGAAGTAGCATATGTTTTGCCTGGAAAAAAACATCGTTATTAACAAAACATTCGGGAGGGGAAGGAAGGAAGAGTGGGGTAATGTCATGACATTTTCATTAATCTTACCTGCACCAAGGAACGCAGGGCGAAAGGCCGTAACACAGGTCTCCACGTTGAGGAAAGGCCTCTCGCTGTCGGGACAAAAATAAGCTGCTGCCAGAGCCTTGTCATGGTGCAGGCCCGACTACATCTTCTGTCAAAGATGATGTCGTAGTCAGAGTGCCAGAACCCCCTGCTATTCTCACGGCTAATGTCAATGGTCGTAGCACAAGCTAACAGCTAACTCAAGGCTAACTGATAGCATCAAACGAACGTTCCCAGCCGAGCGCAGCCGGCAGTTAACGTCGAAGCTAAACAGCTAACTGGCTAACAGTTAGCTCAACCAGGCTATCGCTAACCATTAGCTAACGCAGAAGCAAGCTATGCGGCTACATACAGCCAGGTGCTGACACCAGGCACACACCGTTAGCTACTAGTAGTACTATTAGCTAGTCGACCAGTTTGGCTCCAGAGAGAGAGAGAGAGAGATAGATCCACGGCGGGAATATAATAATAGTTGACTCACCATAACGCAGTATCAATGCGGCGCCAATGGTAAAGTTGGAAGGAGACTTTCTTGGCCCACGGTGTAATTTCTTCTGATCCATGCTGCTTTTGAAAAGACATCCACTGGCTCCTCTGAATAGCGCTGAATTAGATCATCCCTCTACCTCGTGTGTCTTCTTCTTCTTCTTCTTCTTCTTCTTCTTCTTCTTCTTCTTCTTCTTCTTCTTCTTCTTCTTCTTCTTCTTCTTCTTCTTCTTCTTCTTCTTCTTCTTCTTCTTCTTCTTCTTCTTCTTCTTCTTCTTCTTCTTCTTCTTCTTCTTCTTCTTCTTCTTCTTCTTCTTCTTCTTCTTCTATTCTAGCCCGGAAACACTATCCTAAAATCTGTAGAGCAGCAAAGCCGCAGAAACCGGAAAACTGCAGTCTGCAGAGCCGCAGAGGCAGGAACAAGTCAGACACATTCTACAAACGTGTCTAATGTGAAATATATAAGCATATAAGCAAAACTAGATTTTAGGTCTGTGATGAAAAAGGGCCTCGCGGGAAGGGGGGCCTCGCAAAAATTAAATAAAAAAATTAATTTTTTTCTTTTTTTTTTTTTTTTTGTGAGGCCCCCCTTCCCGCGAGGCCCTGTGCGACCGCACTGCTCGCACACCCCCTGAGGCTGCCCTGTATATATGTATGTATCTATATATGCATATATTCCCACTTATATTCCTGTATATATATATATGTATTCCTGTTTATATACACACTGTATATACTATATAATATATCTGTATATATCCCATACCTACTCGTATTAGTTATACCACTGGCCAGTATGGCTCACTGCCATAGTGTATTTATACTTGTATCACTGTACATAATACAACTGTACATACATCAGATTAGCATATTACTCAGTAGCTTCATTATATATATTCCTCTTAATCACTTGATTATATTTAATCACACTGCATATTGTTAATGCACTTTACCTTGCACTCTGGTTATTTCTGTTGTCCTGTACTTGTGCTGTATGATGACACTACATTTGAATCTAATCTGAATCTAATTATTATTATTATTATTATTATTATTATTATTATTATTATTATTATTATTATTATTATTATTATTATTATTATTATTATTATTATTATTATTATTATTATTATTATTATTATTATTATTATCATCATCATCATGGTACAGAACAGCACAATGGGCACTCAACACTGTCATACACCTCCACAGATGGCCCCAGTGTCTGGCCCGTACAGTATATACCACACATCCTTTAGCTAACGATTTCTCAATGTCCTGTTAGCATTATCCTCCCAACTAGGAGACCACACCACAGTGGATGAGGTGAATGAGATTCTCCTGATGGTAAAAACTGTGTAAATGTGAGGCAGGATGCACACAGTAGCCTATATCTACAATGATAAGACCAGGATGTATCCGTAAAACTGCTAAATAATGGCTTGCCCTTCATTACTTGGAGACTAAGATTTAGTCTCAGGGAAACCCCATCGCAGAAGATCTCTGTTGTGAGATAGAGCTTGTGATTACATCCAGAATGTAATATGAGTAGTGTTCTGGATCGAGATAATGAATTATTTATAATTTAATCACTGTCAGAATATATTGGTTGGGGGATGTGTTATACTACCGCCTTTACTTTTGTGCATAGCCATGTATTTTACTCCAGCCTACTTCCTGTTAATATTTTAGCAAACAACGCCTGTTGATTGCATACCCAAGGTCATTTGAAAGCTATTCTTGGACCATTTATAGCACATGTATGGTTCTGGCTTCTTTTGAAAGGAAACAGTCTGCATTCTCTTCCACAACAGGAATAATCACACTGAGTGCTACTGTAATAGTGTTACAGAGGTTTGAACACACTCAAGTAAAAGCTTTTTTTACTTACGTCTGAATTACTTTGCAAACAGATGCCTGCAAAAGAGTTCCAGCTGAGAGGTATTAGCTCGAAAACACAATGGGTCCATAGCCTGGGTGGACAGGAGAGGAAGAGTTGAGTATCATTGGCATAGCAGTGATATGAGAAGGCGTGATAATGTTACCCAGAGATTTGGTGTAGAGGGAGAAGAGGAGGGTTCCAAGGACCAAGCCCATCTGAAGGGAGGCGGGGGGACGAAAGGGTACCTCTCCATGATACTTGGTAGGAGCGGTCATTGAGGTAGGATGACAGCCATGCCAGCGGAGAGCCTACAACCCCCCATTCCTGCGAGGGAAGCGAGGAGGATCTGATGGTTGGCTGTGTCGAAGGCTGCCGATAGGTCCACGAGAATCAGGACAGATTGGCTAGTACGTCCAACTCAGAGAGGGTGCCGTTCTCAATAAACAGATACATATATACAGCTCTGAATTTATGAACGGTTCATGCTGAAAGTGACACCATGAAAGTGTTGTAACCAAGCCCAGGCAATAAACACGTATACTATTTGTTTGCTGCAACCTGTATGTTGCTGTATGTAGCCAGGGCATCTTTGCTGTAGTAGGTGCAACATTCTCTAGCAGAGAGTTATCATAACCATGGCTACAACCTATGACCCTTTAACTGGAACAGGGTCACAGAGCAGGTTCTCTTTATCATCCTAAATATTTTCACTTAGCGCCAGATTATGGCTACAGATGCACATTAAGCATAAAATACAGTAGATCCTCAATATGACATAGTGCATCGGCAAATAAATATCGGCACACTCCACGCACACAAGCTCACCACGGCTATATACACGGTATTCTCCTGGTCTTCTTATAGTACATGGACTCCTGTAGATATATATTTCTGTCTGTTGTAGTTTCACACTTGTATTGAAATTCTTTATTAGGAACAAACCCCTTGAGATTAACCATTTCGTTTTCAAGGGTGTCCTCAACGACAATTATACAATACAACATACTGTAATTTGACAGAACAAAAAACTAGATAGAACTACTAGAAGATAATTAGACGATACAAGATATTACCAAAAACAAACACACAAGCAAACCAAAGACAATGGATATCAAATAGTAAATAGAATAGTCAAATAGAGTACAACATCAGGAGACCATACTGCAAGCAGAGCATGAAAATGGATCATTCATTCATAAGTTCTAGAAGAATATTAACTTCAATGTCAGTGTCAGCAGTGTTTAGCTGCTGGCTATGTGAGCTACTGGACTGCACAGAGGGGTCATTGCATGTGGCCAGCAGTGTTGTAGTCGAGTCAATAAATGCACCCAGTGTTCGAGTCTGAGTCCAAGTCCGAGTCACCACAGAAGAGCCTGAGTCGTGTCCGAGTCGAGTCCCCATAACCTAGTCCGAGTCCGAGTCATCAAAGTTGAGTCCACTCCACTCTGGCAGTCAAAGAGCTGACATACAAATAAAAAAAAGTCTAAATTAAACATAAATGACACAGCGGTCACCATTTCAAAGGGAGTTTATTTACTTTGTGACACAATAGTCAAACAAATACACTAGCCATCAATATCTTATGCCAAATGATTAGGGCCTATTATAAACAATTTTTAAATAGATAACTGTATTTAGCAATTAACAAGTCTGAGTCCCCTCATCTGCACCTTCCAGTGCTCAAGTCCAAGTCGAGTCACGAGTCCTGAAAATCAGTACATGACTCGGACTCGAGTACTACAACACTGGTGGCCAGACTAGTCACACATACAGTACAGTATATTAACTCATTATGAGTTACTTCTTGTAAATCATATAGTGAAATTTAACTAGTCCCGACTCCCCATTTGCCTTGTATGCTGTGACAAATAAAACTCTTGACTTGACTTGACTTGACCCTGTTGAAGGCAGAGGTTCTGTGTAGGATTGTTAGTAACTGTCTAACTGCATATATACCTGTTTACATTAGTAACTGTCTAACTGCATATATAACTGTTTCCACTAGAGGGCGCTCTAGGCGGAGACACTCAGGAACACCACCCGGTGGCGAGTATAAATAGAGGTGTCTCCTCCCACTTCTTTCTCTTTCCCCCAGTCTCTCAGTGAGAGAAGACCTGTAGTGTTACTGCTCTGCCATGTGAATAATAAACCACACCAGTTAAGGCTCAAGATAGAAACCATGCCTCTTGACCACATTATTGTCGCCCTATAGCCGAATTCTGTTAACAGACCCCTTGGACCCCCCTCAAGGACCCCTTGCCACGGTCGTCTGTGGTGTGGTAGTGAAAGGGGTTAACCCTTTGTCGTGTGGCAGTGAAAGGGTTAACCTTCTGTATTGTCGCAGTGAAATGGTTAACCCTCTTGTAGCGTAGCAGTGAAAGGGTCAATGCATCCCCCAACCAATATATTCTGACAGTGATTTCATTATAACTACTTGAAGGAGCTCTTCTCCAAAAAACAATGCTTATTTATTTTGCACAAAATCTCACACACATCCAAAAATGTTTTGCATTTAGTTTGACAGTTATTGAGAGTTAATGAGTTTGAAGAGCCACCAGTGATGTCATCAGGGACATTGAATCCTTGTGTGTACACCTCAATGAAATTATAGGGTAGCAGCCCCTATAAGACAAGGTATTGCTATTTTTTCTCAATTTCATGGAGCTGTACTTAACACAAAACAAGGATTCAATGTCCCTGATGGTCTTAGAGTGTGAGATTAAGTGCAACATAAATCAATATTGTTTTTGGTGAAATGGTCCCTCCTCTTATCTCCAAGTACTTTATAGACATTACATTCTGGACTTAATCACAAGCTCTATCTCACAACAGAGATCTTCCTGGGAGGGAGTTTCCCTGAGACTAAATCTTAGTTTCCAAGTAATGAAGGCCAAGACATTCTTTTAAGAGTGTTATGATGATATATCATATACATCTTGATTGTATCATTGTAGATATAGAGAACCACTGGAATATAGGTTCACAGCTACCCAGTCTATTGAAGACTAAATTGCTCTCACATTGATTGGAGTTTTAAACGGCTCCCTCCTACCTCCGGTCAATGGTCTCTAACTACACACCCCTAGGACCCCTATGCTCTGCATCTTCTGGCCGCCTGAGTCCCACCCCTCTTCGGAGGCTCATTGAAATTATTGAAATGGTGGAAAACTTCCCAACACAGTCAGGACAGCTGAAACACACCCAATGTTCCGCCGTCGACTAAAAACACACTTTTTCAATCAATATCTGAATAAAGAATAATAATAATAATAATAATAATAATAATAATAATAATAATAATAATAATAATAATAATAATAATAATAATAATAATAATAATAATAACCTTATTGTCTTTAACTCATTCACGGCCAATCACGACTATAGTCGGGTTAACTCGCCATGTGTTGAGCGCCAAAACCCGAGTATAGTCGGGTTTTCAATCGTTTTCATCGTTTTTTCTTTTATTCCATTTTCTTCATTCTATACAGTCTCACGGACCTCTGCGATCATTGGGACTCATTCTGAGACCCCGAGATTACAATGCCGGCCAGAATCCTGCTAGGTGGCAGTATCGCCTACCCTTTGAAACCTTATTTCACACTGTGTGTTACATTTTATATGGTCTGGGCCGAGAAATGGTACCCGGGCAAGTGAAAGGCTTCATTCGAGCCCCTTGGAACACGTCCAGCACACTTCATGCATAGTTTGTCCCATTTCATGTCAGGGACCCGATGGATATCAAAATTGCGATCAGACAATTGGAATATTCTTTTTGCAATACCTCCTAGCAAAGGTAAGGACTATATGACATCAATCCTACTTTGATCATACAATGATTTCACATCGATCGCAACGATCATATGTATCGTACTCCAAAACGTATGCCGTTGCTGACGATCAAAGCATCACAAAATGACCCCACCCCCCCTTGGATGCCTTCATGATGAAACATAATACCTATTATATACCTTTGATTTGGAAATAGTATCGTGTCCAGGCGAGCAACGCAAACGACTTTAGCTAAATGCACATAGCGCTCCATAACTCAGCTTCCAGGAATTAGCCCGGATCACTCTAAAACTATGCAATATTCACCACGGGTAACACACAAACGTATACATGAAAAAACTCTTTTTTACATGTTGGAGGAGAGATAGTGACTGTCAAATGAGCCATAGTATTTTCTCCATAGCTATAATATAGAATATAGATATAGCTCTGCAAACATTGTGACGCATTGTGAAAATGCCTATCTTTTAAAGCGTGGCCCATTGACCACAGGGATGGGGATACACGCTGGCGCTGAATGAGTTAAGTACTACCTATGTTAATATATTTTTTTAGGGCTGTCAGTTTATTGCGTTAATTAGAATAATTAATTACACAGCAAATTATCGCGTTATGAAAATTAACTCAAAATGTATTAAAAATTAAAATAAAAAAATATATTTTTTAAATTTATTTTATTTAAATATGTTTTAATCTCATTCATTCCATAAGAACATAGAATACACATTTACAGACTTTTTTTTTATATGGTCCTTTTGCATGTTCTTGGTATCTGATTCTAGGGACATCTATGGATCTCAGGGAATGTATTCCCAGTGTCAGAAATACTGTGTCTGTTACTAGGCTTGAGTAAATTGTAATGAACCAAATGAGAATATCAATTAATTTTTTTTTATCTTTGACTGTGAATAACACCATGCTAAAATTTACCAGACCTGAAAAATCTAAGCAAATTAATAAATGGAAGATGATTAAACAGAAGGTTATTGTTATGAGTGGGGGTAGTGTGGAGAGGAGAGAGAACCCAATACTGCGGACAATGACTAATGAATGGAGGAAACGGAGACGGCAGTTGCTCTTCTCAGATACGGTGATCTATTTATTAGCGAAACACTAGAGCCAAGAAATATATTTACAGGAACAAACAAAACAAAAGGCACTAGATACAAAACGAACTGAAGACACGAGAAAACAAATATGCACCAAAACGGAATACTAAATCTACTTACAAACTCTCAATACAAAACAGCAAGGCAAGGGAGACGACAGGAGACACGACGGGCACAGGAACACGGAGGTAACACAGACGGATGACGCCACACAGGAAGTGGGAACAGGACACACTAATATACACAGACTAATTACAATTGAAAACACCTGGCAGGCTAGTCTAAAACACAGAAACAATTAACACCAACTAAACACAAAGAGGGGGGCTGGAGCTGGGAACAGAGGCCCGACGAGGGGGGGTGGGGATGGGTGCCGAGACCCGGAGAGGGGGGCGGGACCTGGGAACAGAGGCCCGACGAGGGGGGGTGGGGACAGGTGCAGAAGCCCGGAGAGGGGAGGCGGGGAGAGAAGCAGGGAGCCGGTCAGGGAGCCTGGAGCCAAGGGGCGAGGGTAAGGACCCCGGAGCAGGATCCCGGACGAGGGACCCTCCAGCCGACTTCGGTAGGTCTGAGATCAGGCGGGCCTGGTTAGCTGCAGGAGCTAGGCTACCGGACGAGTCTGCGCTAACAATTGAGGCCTGGTTTTCAGGAACTAGGCTGACCGTGAATCTTGAGCCTAAGCTAGCAGTGGGGACTGTGCTAGCTGGGGAGGCTTGGCTAGCTGCAGGGGCTAAACTAGCAGACGGGGTTGTGCTAACTGTGGACGTCTGGTTAGCTGTAGGAGCTAGGCTACCGAACGAGTCTGTGTTAGCCATTGAGGCCTGGTTAGCTTCAGGAACTAGGCTGACTGTGAGTCTTATGCTAGCTGGGAAGACCTGGCTAGCTACAGGAGCTAAGCTAGAAGACAGGGTTGTGCTAGCTGTGGATGCCTGCCTATCTGCGTGAGCTAAGCTAGCAGACGAGGCTCGCCTAGCTGTCTCCATGAGAGCACAGACCTTGTCAGCCATAACCCTCATCTGAGGCACCTGTGTTGGACTCTCCTTCGCTACATTGTCTATCAACTTCAACCAGAAGACCCATTTAGCAGGAGAGTAGCTGGTCAGATCCCTGTCTATCATGCCATGCACAATGTCCAACGTCTCCGTGACTTTGTCCGCTGAGTTCTTGCGTGGTGGCGTCATTCTGTTACGAGTGGGGGTAGTGTGGAGAGGAGAGAGAACCCAATACTGCGGACAATGACTAATGAATGGAGGAAACGGAGACAGTTGCTCTTCTCAGATACGGTGATCTATTTATTAGCGAAACACTAGAGCCAAGAAATATATTTACAGGAACAAACAAAACAAAAGGCACTAGATACAAAACGAACTGAAGACACGAGAAAACAAAGATGCACCAAAACGGAATACTAAATCTACTTACAAACTCTCAATACAAAACAGCAAGGCAAGGGAGACGACAGGAGACACAACAAGGGAACACGGAGGTAACTGGAGGTAACACGGAGGGATGACACCACACAGGAAGTCTTCTTCTTCTTCTTCTTCTATTTGGTGTTTTACGGCGGACGGGCACCAAAATTGGGCCATTTACCGCCACCTACCGACCCGGAAATCGGGCCAGTCTTCCATTCTCCCCTCTTCTTTGTCTTCTTCAACGGATCAATGTCAGATCGCGACCAAATCCATTCAACCCCCTAACACACCAAACAAAACAAAACCCATCCCTAACATCACCACCCTATCCAACCTAATCTATGAGTCACTCATTGCCTCCTGCGGCTGACTCTGGCCTTCCTGAACACTCACCACCCCCTTCCCTAACTCTCTTACTTGATCACTCACAACAACCTTCTTTCCTAACTTCGCTAACTCCCTCGATACTTGCCCCATTGTCAACCCCTTCATACCCATGTCTAGTACTGCCGCCTCAACTACTAACCTTAACCTCTCTGTCCTACTGCTAACCATCACTATAGTATTCACCACTCTCGTCACAAATGCCACTATCTCCAACTTCACCCCCCACACCCTCTCTTTCTCCTCTTGTACTTCCTCTACCGACAAATGCCTTTTTCTAAACCCCTTATCCACACCTTGCTTCCCCTGATCCTCCTGCACTACCCTTACTGCCAAATGCCCTTCTCCTTCCTCACCTTGCTTTCCCTGACCTAACTTCCTAACTGCCTCCGCATACGAAATCCTATCATCCCTTCTCACTCTCTGAACCTCAACCTCCCTCCTCATCACCTCACAACCCCTAAACGCTATATGCTCCCCACCACAACTACAACACTTCAGCTTCACTCCCTCTCCACACTTCCCATATTCATGCTCCCCGCCACACCTAGCACACCTCTGTCCCTTCTTACAAGAACCAGCTACATGGCCAAATTCCTGACACCTATAACACCTAAGAGGACTCTGAACAAATTCCCTAACCCTAAACAACCTACACCCTACAAACACTACACTAGGAACAACCTTACCCTCAAACTTAATCACTACCGTCTCCGTCTCTACCCTATCTGCCCCCCTCTTCATCCTTTCTGCACCCTTAACTATGCCATTACGCCCGTCCTTCCCTAACCCTTCCACCAGCTGCTCCACGCTAACCTCGACCGGTACCCCAGCTATCACCCCCTTACATCCCCCCTCCCTCTTCTCCCCTACTCTCACTACCTCCCTTATACCCACGCCACCAATGCTCCTCATCTTCCTAGCCATCTCCACCTGCCCTACACTTACACACCCTACGGCCAGATTCCCATCTCTCAAAACTCTAGCATACTTTACCTCTCCTAACTGCTTACCTACAAGTTTTGGCAGCTCGAACAACCCTAACTTGCTCACACCCCCCACCCCCTCAAACCTAACCACTACATGAATCACTTCCGCAACAACCTCGTCTCTACCCTCACCATCTGATCCACTCGAGCTATCCCCCCTACCCTTCTTCCTCTTCACCCCCTTCCCCCCACTATCCCTGCCCCTCTTCTCCACCTTACTCCACCCTTCTCCCCCGCTCTCACCCCCCGAACCACACTCCATACTGTCATCTCCTATCGCCAAACTCACTCCCTCAGGGAGCAGCAAGGCGGACATACCCATCGGCTCATTCTCTTCATATCCGTCAAACGAGACCCTGCAGTTTTCACCCTTGATCCAGGAAATAAACCCCATATACAACTTGCCATCCCCGGGGAACACAGCACGACAGCGGGAACCCACCCTCCATGCTAGAGCCTCCTCCATGTCTCCATATCCCATCAAACAGTTCTCTCGACAAGTAAACTTAAGTCTCTCCCGCTTTCGACACCACCGCTCCGGCACACCTGGACCAGACTCCAAACATTCAATCTGCAAAACGCTTCCCTCCTGGCGGAGCGACTCTACTTCCCATTCCGTCATCCTCACGCCACCGACACTGAACAAGCCTTCCACCATCTCCTCCGAAAACCTCAACCTCCTCTGCTCCGACCACGTCCAGCCGCCATCCAACCCAACCGCTCCTCCTTCCGCCATCCTGGCGCCTTCCGCTAGCCAGCACCCGCTTCGCCACATGGTTCCACTCCCGTCCACCTCAACCCGTTCCACAGATTTGCGTGCTCGTGCCACGTCTCAACACGGTTTGCGCAGACGCATTCTTTACCACACAGGAAGTGGGAACAGGACACACTAATATACACAGACTAATTACAATTGAAAACACCTGGCAGGCCAGTCTAAAACACAGAAACAATTAACACCAACTAAATACAAAAGCAATAACACAACAACACCAAAGCAATCTCACAAACACAAAACCAAAACAGGGGAACCACATCACACAAGGTAAGGGAAGGTCAACAACACACACAATGAAATTACATTACTCAAACAATTAATTACATTAAGCACATTTGTGAGAACAGACTAAATGGACGCCTGCACCGTCTGATGGTGCCCACTAGAGTGCGCCATGACACCACTGACAGGATGTAGGGAATGTCCAATGTCTTTCTTATCATAACAGGCCCACAAAGGGCTGGGCCTGGGGTCGTTACAGGTTATGTAGATACAGTACTGAATGCTGCCATCCGGACACATGCAATTTGAAATATGATTATAGAATATAGAATATCAGGCCTAAAATGGTTATGCGATTAAAATGCGATTAATTAATTACAAATCCTGTAATTAATTAGATTAAAAAAATTAATCGCCTGACAGCACTAGTTTTTTTTTTATCACATATTTTTTATTTCCTTTTTTCTTTTACACACAAAACAAGACAAAACACAATACAGTAATAATAATAAACAAGACTTACAGTACAACAACAGTAGGAATAATAACAACAATAATGACAATAAATAGAAATAATAAAATAATAAAAACAGATTATAAACATAAAACTATAATACCAGAGACATACAACCCACCCCAGGTCCCCTCAGGACCAACACCCCGACCACGCCTCACCGCTAGATCATGGCCTTTACTTTCTCGGCCGCTGAGGCCCTACTATGTTATGCACTCAGGGTGCGGTTACACCTTTCGTTTCATTTTCGTATCGTCGTCATATGCGTTTCGCCGCGACGTCGTGCGCCTCGAGTCACACTTTTTTTGTTTTTGTCACCCGAGCACACTGATGTAGTACACTGCCAAAGCAGTAGGTGGCAGTAGGTGGCAAACATGAAGGCAATTTCAACCAATCAGAACTTGAATGTGCCTGCAAAGCAAATGTCAACAAGGCGGCCACCATCTTTTGCCTAGTTACCCAATGCAGCAATTCTTTTTCAGCAAAGCCTAATAAAAGTGCAATAAACAAAACGGATACATTCACTGTGTGTTCTGCCTGTCATTTGTTGATGAAACAAAACTAACATCAACACAAGTGACCACCAAGAGCGGATAGTTTAGTCTAAAAAAAGATCGGTAGCATTGTTAGCTGCATGCTAACGTCAATGGAGTATGCCATTATAACAATATAGCATTGTGGCTAGAAGCTAACGTTAGCTCACGCTACTTAGCCAGCACCAAACTGATGATATCGCGAGCTATCAGTAGTTAGATAACATTAGAGACAACGCTGTGTGTATTAAACAAAGGTGAATAGATGACTGGGCCATTTTGTTTAATGCTTGTTAAGTTGAAAGAGGAGCTCTGAGCTAACAGGGTCTGAATCCTGATAGCTCACGTTAGCCAGCTGCTCATGCAATCGGTAATGCTAGCAGAATGATTGGATGTAAACTTTATTTAACATATTGCATATGGGTACAATACAATACGGCTCAATACAAACAATTGTTAAGGGAATGCAGACTGTTGTAGCTTGGACTGGGGTCCTTATAACAATAACTTGACAACACATGGTAGCTGAAGCTATTTGGGACACGGAGCTATGTCCCAAACACAAACACACACACACACACACACACACTGTTGTCACCGGAAGGGCACGCAGATGGTATCTACTGCGCATGGGCGTTTTCGCAACAACGGCTCCGTGCAGACTACACGCTGTTGTCGACGCGTTTTTTTGCGTTTCTCCAAAACGCAAACACAATTTTGCGTTTCAGCCGTATCCACAAAAAACGCCAAAATACGCATTTCTGTGTAATAGGGACATGAAACGTATTCAAAAACGTATAAAAAAACGCCAGGAATACACTAGTCTAACCATGGCCTCAGAGTGAAGCACTCAAGTTCAGCACTATACTAAATTAACAATACCACTTACCCTTAGCCGCCAGAGATGGACCCCTCCTCCTCTTTGGATAAAAGCGTCAGCTAAACGACTGAATCTAAATGTAAACTGAATGGAGTCTTGAGATGTTGAGGGGCATTAAGTAACTTTAAATGACATCTCTCATAGAACGTACTCTTGGACCTAATTGAATCATATCAACTCTTATTGAGCGACTGCCTCTTTTCATAGTATTGTAGCGACCCTGGGATTTGGGTGATTGGTTAGCCGAGCTGTCACTCTGCACTCCTGGGGCTGGCAGGCGACGCTGTTGGTCGCGCAGGCCCAGGATTGATAGAGGGGAGGGGGCAGGGGCTGACCTGGGAAGGCTATAAGAGGGAGTGGCACCTAAGGTGCGGCCTCTTGAGGCATGGGAAGTGGTAGTGATGAGTCACTTGTATACTGCAAACTATGCACCTGTGTTATAATAATATAATAATAATAAAGAAGCAAAGTGAGAACTAACATCTGCCTCGAGAGTCGTCAATAACGAACGACAACCAGGGTTCGTTACAGTATGCTCTGTCTGTCTGAAAAGTCAAAAGCCAGCAGTCACAAGTTGACGGTAAGCACTGAGATTTTTTTCGTAATTATTGCAAGGCTTCTGCATTTCATTTTCACCTCTATCTCCGTCTCTCCGTGTGAATTAACAAGAGGGCTGTTTTTTAGGTGTTAAAAGACAGCCCCCTTGCTCTCTCTCTCTCTCTCTCTCTCTCTTCTCTCTCTCTCTCTCTCTCTCTCTCTCTCTCTCTCTCTCTCTCTCTCTCTCTCTCTCTCTCTCTCTCTCTTCTCTCTCTCCTTCCACACCTCTCCTCATATGACCTCAGTGTGAGGTTTGTGTAAGGCCACTGGACATGATGGGACTGCGGTCCCATACCGAATGCCAGCTGGTCTAGACTGAGCACCTTTAGCACCATCTAGTGGCCACCTTCCCCCTGGAAGAGCAGCTCACCTTCCCAGACTCACCAGGGTTTCCCTCTCATGAGTCCATTAGTCGCTCAGTTTGGTCTCAGTCGACCAGGACTTAAGAGTTAATAGTCGGTTATTTTTATTTAATTTCTTTATGCTGACTGAGTTATTTCCAGAAAAATTATAAGCTCATATCTGGTGAGCGCTAGATTTAAGGAGGTCCTTCTGCATGGCTTTTTAACCCTTTCACTACCACACTACAGAAGGTTAACCTTTCACTACCACACTACAGACTACAGACGGTTAACTGTCTGTAGAGTGGTAGTGAAAGGTTAACCTTCTGTAGTGTGTTGTGAAAGGGTTAACCATTTGTTGTGGTGGCAGTGAAAGGGTTAACCTTCTGTATGGTTGCATTGAAATGGTTAACCCTTTGGTAGTGTGGTAGTGAAAGGGTTAAACATCATGCGTAGACTAGATCAAAGCGCTCAGCACTCAGCTCATGGTGATGATGATGACACTCTGGTTCTGGTCCACTTCACATGTGGATGGAACATTCTCTCTATCACTCCAAGACCTAATCATGTATTTATCCCTGAGGGCTAATATAGGCGTTGTGTTATTTTTAACATAGATGTTGAGAGAGAGAGACAGAGAGGGGATGGAGGGGGGTGGGTATAGGAAGAGAGGGAAGACACAAAGAGAGAGAGAGACAGAGAGAGGGGATGGAGGGGGGGTGGGTAGGAAGAGAGGAAGACACAAATAGAGAGATCCAGAGAGAGGGGTGGAGCGGGGGTAGGAAGAGAGGAAGACACAAAGATAGAGAGAGACAGAGATAGGGGATGGAGGGGGGTGGTATGAAATAGAGGAAGACACAAATAGAGAGAGACAGAGAGAGGGGATGGAAGGGGGTGGGTAGGAAGAGAGAAAGACACAGAGAGAGAGAGAGAGAGAGAGAGAGAGAGAGAGAGAGAGAGAGAGAGAGAGAGAGAGAGAGAGAGAGAGAGAGAGAGAGAGAGAGAGAGAGAGAGAGAGAGAGAGAGAGAGAGAGAGACGGACGGACGGACGGAAGGAGGATCTGACATGGTCAACACACATAGACACAGTCGTAAAAAAGGCGAAGCAGCGCCTCTACCACCTGAGACAGTTAAGGAAGTTCAGAGTATCGGGGAAGATACTCCAGTCCTTCTACTCCGGAGCTGTAGAGAGCATCTTGACTGGAAACATCACTGCCTGGTATGGAAACAGCATGGCACAGGACAAGAAGGCCCTACAGAGAGTGGTGCGCTCAGCCGAGCGTACCACGGGTATTGCACTACCTCCCCTGCAGGTTCTATACAACAAGAGGTGAAAATCCAGAGCCTGCAGAATAATGAAAGACCCCCACCACTCCAATAACAGTCTGTTCCAGCTGCTGAGGTCAGGCAGACGCCTGCGAACCCCAGCTACTAGGACAGAGAGGCTTCGGCTCAGCTTCTTCCCCCAGGCCTTCAGAGCCCTGAACAATGAACACTGAGTGCCACAGAGCACCGAACTTTCCACACACAAGCACACATGAGCACACACACGACACGCATGCTGTGCACGCTCGCACACTAGCAGCCACTTTAACATGAGCAGGCACACACTCATGCCGCACACTCTTGACCACTTATGGCCAAAAGGAAAGGTCACTTTAAAAATAGCATAGCAACAGCAACAGTGTATTGCACTACCACAGGATCTAGCATGTCCTACATGCTATGTAAATAACTATGTACAGATACCGAGATGTCCCACCATGTTACCTGCTTGTTACCTGTTTATTGCACAATGTTGTTTTTTATTGGATTCTATTATATGTTGTACCACTGTATTGCACATCGTTGCGGGCAAGACCACCCGCATTTCATTGTATACTTGTATGCTGTGACAAATAAAACTCTTGACTTGACTTTTACTGAGGGAGAGGGAGAGATAGAGGGGATAGAGAGAGAGAGAGAGAGAGAGAGAGAGAGAGAGAGAGAGAGAGAGAGAGAGAGAGAGAGAGAGAGAGAGAGAGAGAGAGAGAGAGAGAGAGAGAGAGAGAGAGAGAGAGAGAGAGAGAGAGAGAGAGAGAGAGAGAGAGAGAGAGAGAGAGAGAGAGAGCAAGGGAGAGAAGAGGGAGAGAGAGAGGGGATGGAAGGGGTGGGTAGGAAGAGAGGAAGACACAGAGAGAGAGAGAGAGAGAGAGAGAGAGAGAGAGAGAGAGAGAGAGAGAGAGAGAGAGAGAGAGAGAGAGAGAGAGAGGGAAAGGGAGAGAAAGAGGGAGAGAAAGAGGGAGAGAGAGAGAGAGCGAGGGAAAGGGAGAGAAAGAGGGAGAGAGAGGGGGGGGGGAGAGAGAGAGAGAGCGCAGAAACAAGTTTGATGGTGTAAAAGTAGATATAGACGTACAGCTCCCCTGTGTGCTCCGGCTGCTGTTCCAGATGATCAGGCTAATGAATGTGAATAATTGGGAACATACCTGTGACGCTGCCACCCAGGCTCTGCTGAGTTCAGGTTCCCAGAGTCTGCAGGGAATGCGTGTTGTCGCGAGGTGTGCGCTACGACGGTAAGTGGGACATGAAACTGGGGGCATGTAGTCAAGTCAGCGTTAACAGTATAGCACTTCAAACACGAGCCAACATTGATCTTTTCATTCACACTGTAAAGCATTACCATTCACAGACACCCAGATGTCTAGTATTTACAGATCTTCCTCAGAGTCCCCCGATCCCTCGATCATTTTGAAAAGGTTTCACTCGATTGTGTTAAAATGAGAATCGGTCCCCTAATGAGAATGATTTACAGTAGGCCCTACGACGTACAGCAGAGGTTTTTCCACTTCAAAAGTAATTGCCTCCATCTTAACTGTATTTGACAACTGCGGCACAGTGGTTACCACCGTTTGCCTCACAGCAAGAAGGTCCTGGGTTGCAAATCCCAGCAGGGGGCCTTTCTGTGTGGAGTTTGCATGTTCTCCTCCGTGTTTGAATGCTGGAGATTGGAGTTCTGAGGTAAAATGGCTGCATTTATATACAATAGCAGCTTTTATCCAAAGCACTTTACAATTAGTTCCTCACATTATTACCCATTCACTCACACATTCACACACCGACGGCGGAGGCGACCATGCAAGGTGCCAACCTGCTCATCAGGAGCAATTAGGGGTTAAGTGTCTTGCTCAAGGACACATCGACACACTGCCCGGGAGGAGCGGGAATCGAACCGGGAACCTCTGGATTACCAGACAACTGCTCTACCTCCCGAGCCGCTGTCATTAAATTCAGGTATTAATTGAGGTCCTTGTTCTCGTGAATGCAACTTAGATTTATGGCTGATTCCCAATCATGCAATTGTTGTCCCCTCATCCCTAGCCCCTAGCCCCTAGCCCCTGGCCTAGACCCTATCCCCTAGCCCCTAGCCCCTAGCCCCTAGCCCCTAGCCCCTAGCCCCTAGCCCCTAGCCCCTAGCCCCTATCCCCTAGACCCTAGCCCATAGTCCCTAGCCCCTAGCCCATAGCCCCTAGCCCCTATCCCCTAGACCCTAGCCCATAGTCCCTAGCCCCTAGCCCCTAGCCCCTAGCCCCCTTGCCTTGAACTGAATGTTGTTTTTCTCACATCACAAAGTGTTTGCCCAATCCATAAATGATGCAGGTCATGTTCACTACAGCACACCTCTCAACCCTCGGGGGGGGGGGGGGGGGGGGGGACTGGAGCAAGAGATCAAATCTGTTCACTCCAGCTCCAAATATAGAATAGAATAGAATAGAATAGAAATACTTTATTTATCCCGAGGGAAATTTGGCACCACAGATCGCTAACAGTGAACAGTAAACATTTAGGTAGTCAGAAACAAGAGTCACGAATAAGAATAAATATAAAAATAAGAATAAAGAATAAATTAGTTCCGGGATATACATTCTGTTATGTATATAGGACACATACTGAGGCAAGACCACAACAACGACTGCAACATATCAATGTCTTGGGCACCAGAAAGGAAAAGAAGAAAAGGAAGACCATGCAAAGACTATACCTGGAGAAGCACAGTAGAGAAAGAAAGAAAAGAGGCAGGGTGGAGCTCATGGCCTGAAGCAAGAACAACGGCAGCTGACCGGGAGAAGTGGAAACGCTCTGTGAAGGCCTTATGTGCCACTAGGCACGAAGTGGATAGGTAACAGGTATATACATTCTAAAATATACAGTCAAAATATACAGACATATACAGTAAGTGTACAGTAAAACGTATACAATTGTAAAATGTCGATTTAAAAGTAAAAGTCCAGGAATATTTGTCAGATAGTACTGTCACCCTGCGGTCAGTGATGCAGTGAGGCACAGTGATGTGTTGTAGAGTCTGACAATGCACTGTGTCACATATTTTGTGTGTGTGTGTGTTTGTTTCCAAGTAAAGAATGAAAGGTACACTTACTAAACAAGATGAAACATTAAAAGAAAATACTACTACTATACTACAGCTTGGGGTGTAAATGTGACTTTTAAAGATATTCTAAATCGATAGTGATCTCTGCCAAGAGGCTGTACTCGAGCAGGTACAGCTCTTTCAAAGTGCCCCTTATAACGGCGAACGGCGAAGGCTTAAATGTCACCAAGTGTTCATTTGATCCGTGGGGGGTCAGGGTGTGGATGGAAAGCAAACGGGATCCAGCCTGATTTGGGACTTGAATCACATACAGTGATGTCATCAGTCAGCAGGGGCGTGCACAGACAATTTGGGGGACAGGGGTTGAAGCGGGGGGGGGGGGGGGGGGGGTGCATGCAGGGTACTTTCTAAATGGATAAGGTAAATTTTTTTTGTGGAGGGCAGTATACATTTCTGTCTTCATATTTGAAAAAAAGTATGAAAAAAGGGCACTTTGGGCAAAAGGGCAGGGGCTCAAGCCCCCCTTCGGCCCTATCTCTGCACGCCACTGTCAGTCAGAGCCAGAAGTCCAAAACAAGTGGAGTTGAGCTCAGTGGTTCTAAGCAATTGAGTGCATTGCAGGCTATGCTTCTGTATTGATTATACACTATGCCTCTTAACCTGGAACTCAATTTAACTTATCAGAATTAATTGCTGAAAATAAGGAATCTGTATTTCCCTGAACGCAAATGCGCACTTGCTAAACGCAGTGGTGGAATTATATTATATTGCGGCTTAAGGTTGTTAGGGATGTCTGTCAACAAGATATTAATTTGAAAGTATTTGTTTATTTATTTATTGATAAACCCCTTGAGATGATCCATCTAGTTTTCGAAGCAGTAACAAGTAATACTATTGTAAGTAGAATCTTTTTTTTTCTGAAATAGTAAAGCAATTATGTGGCATTTATGGGTGAGAAACTATGTATATAACATGTATATACCGTAATTTTCGGACTATAAGGCGCACCTGAATATAAGCCGCAGCAGCTAAATTGAATGATGTGTACATATAAGCCGCACTGGACTATAAGTGTTGTGAAGGATCAGATTAAACCGAATATATATATTTATTTATGGATATATATTTAATAGTATTTGTATATCGTTTGATATCCCTTGTATATTCCTTGTACATATACACTGAATATCCCTTTATTCTACTACAGCCCATAATAGTTCATTCTCTTATTGGACAAAAGGACCAGGCGCCAGGGACAAGCCCCTGGCGTTCAAGTTCAAAGGTACCGACGAGACATGCCTTTACTAGCCTCAGCTCCGCGCAGGAATACGGCTACCAAAAGCAGAGCGGCACTACTTGTCCACTGTGCATATAAATATGGCGCAAGAAATGTAGAATTCCTCTTAGTCCTTTACCCTTCTACCCAACTAAGTAACAAGACGTGAAGCCTCACCCCACGATACCTCGTGCGGTGTAGTACGGCCTGTTTGGCCTTAGAATAGCAGTGAGACCTCGTGCGAATTAATAGCTGAATTGCCAGAGTTTGGCACCGTATTTCTATTAAGTAATAATAGTCTATTATGTATGGTGCATCGTTCGGTTAGAGTTCTAAAGTGAGCAGCACCCCCATCGTTTCCTCGCGTTATCTAGAGTCTTAACCAGGCTGGGCAGACCACGCGTGGTGCTTTCATCCGAGGAGTTCTGGGCGAGGACGAGTGGACCTGCACATTGGATTACCTACCCCGACGACTGCTGAGCCCTATACGGCATGGAATATCTATTTGCTTTGGTGCTTTGATTTGTGGAGCGGATAATCGCCAACACCGGTGAGTGTTGGATTTACCCCGAGAGGAGCCAAGGTGAGACGGCGCTCAGACCAGACTGAGGTCGCCTCGCTTCTTCTTCGTTGTGGACCGACAGCGACAGCTACAGCTATCGTCTACGAGAGAGCCCAAGTGTATTCATCTGTGGATCAAGGTTCCACGGGCACTGTTTTCTGTACCTGAATTCTCCCTGGAAATCGTTGACCAGACGGGATACAGCCGACGGCTCTCCTACCCCCCCTACTGGCTTACAACCGGCGGGACCCCTTCAGTATATTATCCAGCTATAATCATTAAGTGACCATCGCTATAATCCCCTAAGAGCCAGGTTGTATACTTGCTTCCTGTGTAACCAGAGATTGGACATTCAGTGTTGATTTGCATACGAGTATTCATTTGCCTTACAAGAGCATTCAATTCAAATCATAAATGTAATAAGTAATTATTATATGTACCTTTTGCTATATATTAAATATTTGACTATTACCTTTGTGTGGACCTGATTTCATATGTGGGAAAGTGTTCATCATACTTAGATATCGTGTACTGTATGGCCAGTAATTAAAGTACATAAAGCGGTAGTGGTTTAATGATACCATACTTATCAATACAGTCAGGGAATTGTACCCCTCAGTTACAATTGGTCCTTCGAGCCGGAGGGTAATCAGTGTAATATTAATATAGTGGTATTAATATTGAAATGGCCTATGATGAACACTCCACGAAACGGTCCTCCTAAAGTAGAACGCCCGCAACGTAGACGACAGCCACCTCAGTACTTAGAGGATTACGCTGTCAGTAAACTACCTAGCCTTCTACAAACAGTAAACGCAGTAAAAGTAGAAAGTAAAATTATGTACAACCCTATCAACCAGGATACCCCAACCACAGAGGCCCTAGTGGGTTCTAATGTAACTGACCAAGCTCACGGTGGGGACCAGGAGGGAACTGACACGACTTTACCCCCCGCCAATACCGAAGAAGTAGTCCCCCCAGAGCTCCGGGAGGAAGACAACCCTCCAGAGGTGGAACTCTGCACGGAACAAGATGAGGAGAGCGCCGAGGAGATAGAGCTCCAGGACTCCCCAACGAGTACAGCCAGGAGCGGCTCACCTCTACAAGCGTCTTCCCCCAGCGAGGCGGAGAGGATGCTGTCACAGGCGTTCCTCGTCAGCCTGACAGCCTCTACCGAACGCGATCGACTCCAGGGTGAACGCGATCGACTTCAGGGTGAACGCGATCGACTCCAAACACAGCAACGGAGCGAAGAAGAGCACATACGCCTGGAGATGAGACGCCTTCAGACGGAAGAGAATATGGCAAGAGACCGGTCCGACACCCAGCGTGCCGCTGACGGTGCCCAAAGAGAAGCAGAGCGCGACATCGCTCTCATCCAGCGCGAAGCCGAGCGCGACAGACTACAGGGCGAGCGCGACAGACTACAAGCGCAGCTAATGGAGCAGCTGATCACCAGGGCAACACCCCCTCCCTCCACAAGGGGTTCCAGAGCCTCGTCAAGACACACGTCAAGGGCACCCTCCCCTAACCGATTAGGCGACCTTGAACTCGACCACCAGAGAGAGTCTACACCCCCCTCCGAACTCCTTCCCCGACCGGTCCAAGTGAGACCCAGCTACCACGAAGGAACGGCGGACACGGCGGAGAGGCTAAATAAACGACTACAGGATCTAGATGACCTGGCAGAAGAAGAAGAGGGAGAAGAGGAGAGTCAAGCCCGACAGCAGCACATTACTCCACAGGACCAGGAGGTCCAGTACAGCCCAGGCTATACCCCCGCGGCTCTGCGCTACAGACCCCCGACTCGACTCACGGGTGAGCATGACGCACGACCAGTCCCGAGGAATAGCACCTGGACCAGCGGGCCATGGTACCCTGCCAGTACCAGCCCACCGAGAGGCGTAAGAAGAGACTCGCCCAGGAGGCCTCTCTCCCAACGCTCACCGATGTGCCAGCCATCCATGGCGTCATACATTGGCACACCGACGTTTCCAGACTTCACCCATGAGAATCGAGCACAGTACACGGAGCTCCGGATGTGCTTAGAGACAATGATGGTGGATGTCGCTGATGAACGCCACAAGTATGCAATATTATTGAAGCACCTGAAAGTGCCCCGAGCGCACAACATAGCGCTGGCCTATGCCACCTCTACGACCCCATACACCGCGGCTCTAGCAGCGCTGGACCAGAGATATGGACGTATATGGGATTACGTAATACAGGAGATAAGGCATATTGATCGCCTACCCCCAGCAACAGACAATCGCTCACTAGACGACCTGTCTATAAAAGTACAATCCCTGGTAGGGATGCTGGGGGCGCAACGAGAAAAGGGTATGCACGAACTATACGCAAACTCGAACGTCGAGAGGATTTTAGAGAAGCTGCCGCCCGCCCGACAGGAGCGCTTCAGGCGGCAAAGAGACCACCGTGATCCTAACGGTCCCGAGCCATCCCTCCTAGATTTAGCCGACTTCCTGGCGAGAGAAGTCAGCAGCCTACGGCTGGATACGTTTGTGCGGAGCACGCCAAGCTCCAGAGAGGGACCTAGGAGAGTAAACGATGGCCGAAGATCGGTGACTGTCATGCACCAATCAGAATCAGTACCGAGCAGCAAGAACCACAGTACCCCCTCGACGAAAGAGAAGTGGAAGATGGTGTGCCCGTACTGCGAGAAGGAACACTGGTTGTCACAATGTGACCAGTTCAAGAAGATGACCGCTGAAGAAGTAAGTCACTGGATAAAGTCCAACAGGCGTTGTTACCGATGTGCGCGCAGTCACATGGCAGCCGAGTGCCGCCTAAAGAAGAAGTGTAGTCGGTGTGACGGAGCCCATCTGGATGTCTTACACGACAGTAACAAAAGAAAGCCTGCACCATCCAACAGCACAAAGGCAAATGTTATGTACATTGACCCCGCTAGCAGCAGCGGCGCCCAGGTGCTCTTAAAGGTGGTCCGTGTAACCCTGAGTTACCAAGACAAGATCATGGACACTTACGCCGTCCTTGATGACGGGTCAGAGAAGACCCTTCTCCTCGCGTCCGCTGCGGCCCAGCTGGGGCTACGGGGGAGCGAGAACCAGATGACTATTCGGACAATAAGACGAGATCTAAAGACGATAAAGGGCGAGAATGTCTCCTTCACTATTGCAGCAAGCGGGCAGCCAGAGAGACGGTACAGGATTACTAATGCTTTCACCAGCCAAGAAATAGGACTATCGCAGTACACCTACCCCATCGCCAAGCTGATGGAGAAATATGTGCACCTGCGTCAACTTCCTATCCCGCTCATAGACGGCGCCACCCCGACCCTGCTGATAGGCTCCGACCATGCAGACCTCATAGTCCCGATAGACCGGGTCCATACAGGACCCAGAGGTTGTCCTGCAGCAGTCGAGACCCGCCTAGGATGGACGTTACAAGGCCCCCTCGCCAAGTCTCTTAACCGAACAGCAGCCACTGGCTGCCTCCACTCCAGAGCGACAGAAGGAGACACCACACTCCTGCAGCATGTAGAGAGGCTATGGACACTAGAGACAATGCCCTTTAAGAACGAAAAGAAAGACATTCGTTCTAAGGAAGATATCTACGCTATAGCCCTCCTCGAGCACGGGACAAAGAGAGTCAACGTCAGCGGAGTGATGAGATACGCAACCCCACTCCTGAGGCGAGAGGGAATGCCCACCTTTCGTGCTACAAAAGAGGCGACGGAGCGGTATCTATTGAACACAGAGCGGCGCCTAGCCAAAGACCCCGCTCAAGAAGCTGTGTACCGCGCTGAGATTACCAAATTAATCACAGCGGGACACATAAAGAAAATTGACTGGCGACGTCGTGCGCTGCTCCGCGCCTCCCTGATCAAAGACGGCTTTGATCTCCGGCAGCGGGCCAGCAGCGACCCCCCAGTATTGCGCAGCCTCTCCCCAGAGGAGAAGCCAGCGAGCAGCGAGACCTGGATGGCGACCATCCCAGGAGAAGCCCAAGAAATGACACTAGGACTAGTCTGGCGCTTCAAAACAGACTCGCTCCATTATAGACACAAACCCCTGATCAAGGAGCAGGGAAGGTCGACGGCAATACCGACCACCAGACGGAGTGTATACAGAACACTCGCCAGACAATATGACCCGTTGGGATGTATTCTACCTTACACCACCCGGGCAAAGATGATTGTAAGAGCGCTATGGGACAAAGACCAGGGCTGGGACGATCCCATACCCGAACACCTTGCATCCACATGGAGAGAGTGGGAGACGGAACTCCGCTCACTCCCCGGTGTTAATATACGCCGCAGCTACTTCCCACCCACAGTGAGGCCAGAGACATGCAAGATCGACCTGCACGTATTCAGCGACGCCTCCGAAGTAGCCTACGGTTCGGTGGCTTACTTGCGTGCCCAAGAGGAGGGAGGAGAAATACATACTGCTTTCATCCTGGCTCGCTCAAGAATAGCCCCACGCAAGCAACAATCTATCCCGCGCCTAGAGCTCTGCGCAGCCCTAGCAGGAGCGCAGCTCGCCACGTTAATCCAACGTGAACTCACCATTCCGGTGCAAAGAACAATCTTGTGGTCAGACTCCACGACCGTACTCACATGGATCCGGTCTGATTCGTGCAGATACAAGGTCTTCGTGGGAGTCAGAGTCACCGAGATTCAAGAGTTAACAGAAGTAACCAGCTGGCGGTATGTGGACACCAAACACAACCCAGCTGACGTCATCACCCGGGGAATGTCCCTGGATGACCTCACCCGTCACAACCTCTACAGTGACGGATCAGAGTTTCTCAAGCTCCCCGAAGAAGAGTGGCCTACACCCACCCCACGGGAGGCGAGTAAAGAGGAGGCCGAAAACAAGAAACCTATGTTCTGTGGATTGAACACACTCGTCTCCACAGACCCCGACATAGACGATTGCCTCACCCTACAGAGTGCGCAGCTAAAGACATTTCTGTGGCACCACCCAGAGGTTCAGCCCACGACTGACATTTCAGCAGCTGACTACGAAGAAGCAGAACTTCTTCTACTACAACGAGCCCAGAGAGACTCGTTCCCCGATGAGCTAGACTGTCTACAGGGAGCAAAGCCCGTCCCATCAGACAGCAGACTGCTCCACCTAGCCCCCGAGAGCGACGCCCATAATCTCATCAGAGTGGGTGGTCGTCTGCGGAGAGCCCCAGACTTACCGGATGACGTCAAGTACCCGATAGTCTTGAACAGCCGACACAAGGTCACAGAGCTGATCATAAAGAAATACGACGAGGATGTGCACCACGCAGGGGCAGAGAGAGTCTTCACGGAGATCAGACGTCGTTATTGGATACTGCAAGGGAGAGAAGCAGTGCGGCGCTTCCAGCGAACCTGTCTAGACTGTCGTAAGTGGCGAGCCCAGCCCAGTATACCCCGGATGGCTGACCTACCTCCCTGTCGCCTCCGACTCGGCGACAAGCCTTTTCACTCCACCGGTATGGACTGTTTCGGCCCGCTGTATAAAAAGAGAGGAAGAGGAACCGAGAAGCGGTGGGGTATTGTATTCAAATGCATGACCACCAGAGCGATACATATCGAACTCCTCCCAACCATGAGCACAGACTCATTCCTTATGGCCTTCCGAAGATTCACATCACGGAAAGGAAAACCGTCTACATTATTGTCTGATCACGGGACAAACTTCAAAGGCGGAGAAAGAGAGCTGAGAGAGAGCTTCCAAGCTATGGGCCCAGAACTTAAGACCCACCTCGCTCCATCCCAGATTGACTTCCAGTTTAATCCCCCGAACGCACCTCACTTCGGTGGAACTTGGGAACGAGAAGTACGTTCTATAAAGACAGCCCTGTACGCCGTGCTTGGGGCCCAGACCGTGGCGGAAGAAGTCTTAATGACAGTCCTCACGGAGATCGAGGGAGTATTGAACTCAAAGCCCCTCGGTTACGTCTCAAGTGATGTAGCAGATGTCGACCCAGTCACCCCCAACACCCTCTTGATGGGGCGGCTGGACCCCGCGCTACCACAGACAATGTACAGGCCTGAAGAAGCGAACGGCCGAAGAATGTGGAGGTACAGTCAAGTACTGGCTGATAAGTTTTGGAACAGCTTCCTACTCCACTACCTACCGTCTCTACAGACCCGCCAGAAGTGGGTAAAAGAGAGAGACAATTTGACAGAAGGAACAGTCGTCATGATCATCGACCAGTCACTACCCAGAGCTATGTGGCCGGCTGGCCGCGTAAGCAAAGTGATCACCGGTGCCGATGGAAAGGTCCGAGCAGCTGAAGTGCTCGTCCAAGGACGGACTTACACTCGACCCGTAGCGAGGCTAATAGAACTGCCAAGGCTCCCTGATACTATTGATGACGACCATGACCCTATGACTTTGTGAGTTGACTGACCCTTACAGCGGACATTGAGTAGTGGACAGTGCGGTTAATCTGTCTCTGCTCAGCTAATTAGGTGGGACTAATTAGGGGGCGGCTGTTGTGAAGGATCAGATTAAACCGAATATATATATTTATTTATGGATATATATTTAATAGTATTTGTATATTGTTTGATATCCCTTGTATATTCCTTGTACATATACACTGAATATCCCTTTATTCTACTACAGCCCATAATAGTTAATTCTCTTATTGGACAAAAGGACCAGGCGCCAGGGACAAGCCCCTGGCGTTCAAGTTCAAAGGTACCGACGAGACATGCCTTTACTAGCCTCAGCTCCGCGCAGGAATACGGCTACCGAAAGCAGAGCGGCACTACTTGTCCACTGTGCATATAAATATGGCGCAAGAAATGTAGAATTCCTCTTAGTCCTTTACCCTACCCAACTAAGTAACAAGACGTGAAGCCTCACCCCACGATACCTCGTGCGGTGTAGTACGGCCTGTTTGGCCTTAGAATAGCAGTGAGACCTCGTGCGAATTAATAGCTGAATTGCCAGAGTTTGGCACCGTATTTCTATTAAGTAATAATAGTCTATTATGTATGGTGCATCGTTCGGTTAGAGTTCTAAAGTGAGCAGCACCCCCATCGTTTCCTCGCGTTATCTAGAGTCTTAACCAGGCTGGGCAGACCACGCGTGGTGCTTTCATCCGAGGAGTTCTGGGCGAGGACGAGTGGACCTGCACATTGGATTACCTACCCCGACGACTGCTGAGCCCTATACGGCATGGAATATCTATTTGCTTTGGTGCTTTGATTTGTGGAGCGGATAATCGCCAACACCGGTGAGTGTTGGATTTACCCCGAGAGGAGCCAAGGTGAGACGGCGCTCAGACCAGACTGAGGTCGCCTCGCTTCTTCTTCGTTGTGGACCGACAGCGACAGCTACAGCTATCGTCTACGAGAGAGCCCAAGTGTATTCATCTGTGGATCAAGGTTCCACGGGCACTGTTTTCTGTACCTGAATTCTCCCTGGAAATCGTTGACCAGACGGGATACAGCCGACGGCTCTCCTACCCCCCCTACTGGCTTACAACCGGCGGGACCCCTTCAGTATATTATCCAGCTATAATCATTAAGTGACCATCGCTATAATCCCCTAAGAGCCAGGTTGTATACTTGCTTCCTGTGTAACCAGAGATTGGACATTCAGTGTTGATTTGCATACGAGTATTCATTTGCCTTACAAGAGCATTCAATTAAAATCATAAATGTAATAAGTAATTATTATATGTACCTTTTGCTATATATTAAATATTTGACTATTACCTTTGTGTGGACCTGATTTCATATGTGGGAAAGTGTTCATCATACTTAGATATCGTGTACTGTATGGCCAGTAATTAAAGTACATAAAGCGGTAGTGGTTTAATGATACCATACTTATCAATACAGTCAGGGAATTGTACCCCTCAGTTACAATAAGCCACAGGTGTTTTAATGTTTAATTACCATATGTAAGGGTTTGTGCACAGAGGGGATTGTCGGAAAAGAGATGGCTGTTTGAGGAAGCTCCCATTTATTAACATTTTTGTTTAAACAGTAACGGTAGCTAGGTACCAACGCCAGCTCACAGAACGATAGCCAGTTAGCTTAGCCAGCGCCAGCCAGGTACTAACGTTAGGTCACAGAACGATAGCCAGTTAGCCAGCACCAGCTAGGTACTAACGTTAGCTAACAGAACAATAGCCAGTTAGCCAGCGCCAGCCAGGTACTAACGTTAGCTCACAGAACGATAGCCAGTTAGCTTAGCCAGCGCCAGCCAGGTACTAACGTTAGCTCACAGAACGATAGCCAGTTAGCTTAGCCAGCGCCAGCCAGGTACCAACGTTAGCTCACAGAACGATAGCCAGTTAGCCAGCACCAGCTAGGTACTAACGTTAGCTCACAGAACGATAGCCAGTTAGCCAGCGCCAGCCAGGTACTAACACCAGCTCACAGAATGATAGCCAGTTAGCTTAGCCAAAGCCAGCCAGGTACCAACGCCAGCTCACAGAATGGATAGCCAGTTAGCTAGCACCAGCTAGGTACTAACGTTAGCTCACAGAATGATAGCCAGTTAGCTTAGCCAGCGCCAGCCAGGTTCTAACGTTAGCTCACAGAACGATAGCCAGTTAGCCAGCGCCAGCCAGGTACTAACGTTAGCTCACAGAACGATAGCCAGTTAGCTTAGCCAGCGCCAGCCAGGTACTAACATTAGCTCACAGAACGATAGCCAGTTAGCCAGCACCAGCTAGGTACTAACGTTAGCTCACAGAACGATAGCCAGTTAGCCAGCGCCAGCCAGGTACTAACGTTAGCTCACAGAACGATAGCCAGTTAGCCAGCGCCAGCCAGGTACTAACGTTAGCTCACAGAACGATAGCCAGTTAGCTTAGCCAGCGCCAGCCAGGTACCAACGCCAGCTCACAGAACGATAGCCAGTTAGCTTAGCCAAAGCCAGCCAGGTACCAACGCCAGCTCACAGAACGATAGCCAGTTAGCCAGCACCAGCTAGGAACTAATGTTAGCTCACAGAACGATAGCCAGTTAGCTTAGCCAGCGCCAGCCAGGTACTAACGTTAGCTCACAGAACGATAGCCAGTTAGCCAGCGCCAGCCAGGTACTAACGTTAGCTCACAGAACGATAGCCAGTTAGCTTAGCCAGCGCCAGCCAGGTACTAACGTTAGCTCACAGAACTATAGCCAGTTAGCTTAGCCAGCGCCAGCCAGGTACCAACATTAGCTCACAGAACGATAGCCAGTTAGCCAGCACCAGCTAGGTACTAACGTTAGCTCACAGAACGATAGCCAGTTAGCCAGCGCCAGCCAGGTACTAACGTTAGCTCACAGAACGATAGCCAGTTAGCCAGCGCCAGCCACGTACTAACGTTAGCTCACAGAACGATAGCCAGTTAGCCAGCGCCAGCCAGGTACTAACATTAGCTCACAGAACGATAGCCAGTTAGCTTAGCCAGCGCCAGCCAGGTACCAACGCCAGCTCACAGAACGATAGCCAGTTAGCTTAGCCAGCGCTAGCCAGGTACCAACGCCAGCTCACAGAACGATAGCCAGTTAGCCAGCACCAGCTAGGTACTAACGTTAGCTCACAGAACGATAGCCAGTTAGCCAGCGCCAGCCAGGTACCAACGCCAGCTCACAGAACGATAGCCAGTTAGCTTAGCCAGCGCCAGCCAGGTACCAATGTGCACCTGCAAAATCGAATGCCAAACTGATGATATCAGGAGCTATCAGTAACTAGATAACATTAGACAACGCCTCATGCATTAATAAACTAAAGTGAATAGTTTGTTGACTGTCATTTTGTTTAATGCTTCAGTTATGTTGAAAGAGGAGCTCTGAGCTGCTCATACACTAGACTCTTGCCGTAATGGTTTGTTGACGCGGTTATGTGAGGGGGAGGAGGAGGGGCAAGGCGTGCACTGCCACAGCAGATTTAGGAGTCTGATCTGACGGTCACAGAGCTGAGGGAGCGCGCCCAGTTAGCTGTAAAAATCCATAGATTAGCTGCACCGTTATATAAGCCACAGGGTCAAAAAATGGGGGGAAAAGCCGCGGCTTATAGTCCGAAAATTACGGTATGTACCTTCACAAAATCATCAAGGGGGGGGGGGTCGTTTTAACTCAAAACTGTGATCGTGTTTGCCGAGCATGTTTTCTGTCCGGTGAAACATATAACTGTGATCGTTAGAAAAACGCGTTTCAGATTTGGTCAAATAGACATAGAATATACCTTACCTTAGCCAGAAGGTATTCCAAGAAGAAGAATTCCAAGTGATCGCATCGCCATCGCGATTACCAGTGTATATGTCTATACACGTTTCGATGGTAAAATACACTAAAGGCAACGGAATTTCGGGGCGATCAATGTGAATCTATGTTCAAGGAGGAGGAGGAGCCCCTACCAAGAAAAAAAAAGAGGATGCCGTAAAAAGATCAAACAATCCAAACACGTAATTTTCCGTTCTTGGCACAGAATGTAGATAATAATGTAGATAATAATGATATATTAATTCATAATAATGACTGGCCACACACACACATATCAACAGTGAGTACAGTGAAATCTGTGGTGTTGTTTTGTCTGTGTACTCCAGCACATTGGATTTTAAATGGAACAATGACTATGAGGTTAAAGTGCAGACACTTTAGTTGGAGGTTGTTTACATACATAATTGGGTGAACTGTAGCTATTTTTATGCACAGCTCCCCCCTTTTATGGGGCCAAAAGCAATTATACAAATTAACAAAAACGTGATAATTTGTTTTGGTGGCCTGTTGTTAGATCCTTGTTGTTAGATCCTAATGTGAAAAACTGTGATTTTATATGTCTGCACTTTATGTGCTCATTTTATGCTTATGTGCTCATCTTTTTTCTGTTGTGAAGCACTTTGAGCTGCAGTTTCTGTATGAAAGGTGCTATACAAATAAAGTTTTATTATTATTATTATTATTATTATTTGTACATAATATCGCGGGAAATGTGCAAAATCCCCACTTCCCCACATTTGCCGTAACATAATATGACTCAAAACCTCCATTTGATCGCGGGCGGAACACAACCCCTTTCAGACAATCAAACATCTGTCGCAAATGTGGCGATTAACATTCTTTCCACGTAAATCTTCGCAAAACTGACTGATGAGAATATTAGCCTAATCAAGTTGAGCTTAAAAACTGTCAAGTTGATTGAGTAATCCCCTCTGTGCTCTGCCACTGAACAGAAGTTCCTGTTTTGATTTGTTGAGTCCACTCAACCACGACATTCACAATGAGAACAATTCCACACACACACCCCCACCCCACCCCCCGATTCGTCTAATACTAAAATATCAAGGGGAGATTTTGAGAGATATCTGACGGGGGCAATGTTATGCTCTGTTTGACATCTCAATGCTCATCCACTATTGTCATTTTAATTGATTATTTCAGTGTTTCTTCTTATTCTGGGTTTTTTTCCCTGTGCGGTATGCAGCTCCTTGCTCTATGGAGTGGGACTTGTCTTGCTTCAAAGCAGCAGTCACTGCTGGTGTTGTTCCCGCTGCCTTTATGCCACTGATAAATGAATATGGCACAAAAATTGTCTTGGAAAAGCAATTCCTCAGGCGTCACAACAATTCCTGGCCTCATTCTTCACGTACGGAGAACAGAGGGGAGGGGATGTGACTGCTTTGCTGCACAGGGAGAGATGCAGCTACGGGACCCCCGTCTGACTTTGTGTGAGGCTAACCTTTTTCCTTCCCCTACTCAAGATGGATATATGCAGAAATTTGTCACCGCCGGTAGATGCACCATTTTGTGTGTATTAGTGTGCTCCTGTGTGTGTGTGTGTGTGTGTGTGTGTGTGTGTGTGTGTGTGTGTGTGTGTGTGTGTGTGTGTGTGTGTGTGTGTGTGTGTGTGTGTGTGTGTGTGTGTGTGTGTGTGTGTGTGTGTGTGTGTGTGTGTGTGTGTCTGTACTGTAGGTGTGTGTGTGTAGAAGTCCCCCCATTATCTACAGCTTCCCTCGCTCTTCTTCTATGCCAAAGACAGATCCGTCTGGCCCGTTGTTACTAATATGATTTGCCTGTCCGTCGGAAGCTATAAGGTTACTTTGCGTCGCAATTTAAGTGGGACAGCTCCGGACCCTGAGAAGTCTGTGATGACAGGCCTTCGTGACTGACATCTGACCTTTGGGCCTGGAAAGGGGAAAAGTTTGTTATTCAAGGTGTAACCTTCGGTGACGTGCGTGCGCTTATATACCTGATGATGTCACTGCCTTGGCAGTCATGCCTCGACAGACCTCACAGAAATAGAGTAATGTATTGTATCTTTGACAAACCTATATGCTGCATGCCGCAGTTTTTGGATTCTTCAACGCTTGTCTGTCATCAGGGACCCAGTTTCCCTCCGGAAGAAGCCTAATGTAAAAGTATAGGTACTTGTATTCAGGTCACTTGGGGATCCACTAGATATGACCGGAGTGGTGGACGTCCCGTGATGATGGCCGGGAGGATGCGATCCTCTCTACGCCGCCCCCATACCTCAAATGGATCCGTCATCAGCTCTATTTTCAATCTTTCAAAATTTTCTTATGTACCCCCAGTTGCTATAGCATGTACTTATTTGTGTTTCATTACACGTATATGTTCATACATACCAACTGTTTCGCCTGTTTTATAGCAACACTACTATCACCAACATCTAAGAAGGGAGATCCCTCCCCTTGAACGGCCCTTCTAAGGTTTCTCCCCTCCACATTGCCTGTGGTGCTTTTTTCCTATTGCTAGGTATTTAGTGAGTTATTCCTTACCTTCGCGTGGGGTATGTCTGGGAGTGTTGCATTCATTTATTTATTTTACATTTTATTTTGGATTTCATGGTGTTTTTTGTTTTTGTTTTGTTCTTGATTTATTGTGATGTTTCTTCTTGACTTGTTTAACACTTTGCCGCCCGACCACGTATAAATACGGGTTTCGAATCCATGCGTTGTGGACAGAATCACGTATAAAGCCGTGGCAAGTTGTTATTGATTTGATTCCATTTTAATAACCGGGTCAAGGTTGCGGAGCGGCACTGCATATATTCCCTAGTCTGTGAAATCGAGAACGTGCAATACCGGCCAGATACTCTTAGGGGCGCCATCGCTCCACTGCAGTATGCCCTGTGGGCGAATGGATGATTTTTTTTTTTCTTTCAATGGAGATTTTCAGTACCCGGATTCTGAATCAGCATCTTGTACTGTGGATTACGTTTCGAATCGCAGATTTCACCATGGAATAAGGAGATTTATCATCAGCCAATGGACATATCGATCTACCAGATGCCGATCGATAACGGGGAAATGCTCGGGGCATCTCACCGGCTCATGGTAAGATCTTTTTCACATAAATTACAGACGGATCAGAGCTTGCTATGTACACAACCAGCCGAGCAGCGTATGTGGCTAGTTACACGACCACTGTTATTGGTAATCAATAATAATAAACGACATCCCCCGCCCCCCCCCTTTGATGCATACATGCTTTGGGACAGTCCCGATGATATGCAGTTTAAGTTATTTCTTTAGCATATGTAAAACGGAAATGCCGTTGAATATAACGTTAGCAGCTATTAGTCCTATAACTAGCCTTCCAGAAAATATACGAGACAAAATCCGCTATAATGCTTATATTCACGGCGCTATAAAATGACAACCTATTGATGCATTTTTTTTTCTTTAAGCCATTTTGAAGGGACGGTTTATGAACTCAATTGACAATAAGAATGGACAGATAGCAATACTATAAAGTATAGATTTAGCTGTACAAAAAGACCCCGGTCTGTTTACAAAAGCTGGTCCTCAACCACTATATTAGACGCATCCCAGCGGTCGCCAATGTGTTAAAGAAGAGGTGTCCAGCCCATGGGGACATTAACGTGTGTTGTCGGGCCTTACAAATACATTTGATTTGATACAGGTTTGGCACCAAGCTTGGATTCTAACACAGTTAACCTCTTAAGCCCGGAGCCCTATTTTCTGAAAATCCGCCTAAAATACATACCTAAGTAAATGGAATATTGCTCCACTTCTACAAGGACCATTTGCATGTTCTTGGTATCTAGGGACATCTATGGACCTCAGTGAATGGATTTCCAGTGTCAGAAATATTTTGTCTATTACTAGGCTTGCTTAAATTGTGATGAAACAAAGGAGAATATGAATTATGATTTTTCTTTGCATCTTTGACAGTGAATAATACCATGCTAAAAATGACCAGACATGAAAGACTGCCACTGATCTCGTTCATTATTCTTGAGATCAGATGTACAAAAAAATCGAAGGTAATTAATAAAGGGAAGATGATTAAACAGAAGGTTTTGTAGATACAGTACTGAATTCTCCCATCCGGACCAATGCTATTTGAAATATTATTATAGAATAATAGCAGGCCTATAAATGACCTTATTATAGCCAATTCGCAGATTTATGGATTGGGCAAAATCTTCTCTTTCAAATGGGCGAGTTCAATTTGGATTTAGTATCACCAGGCGTGCATGAAGAACAGATAATGAAATCTACTGTATGTACAGTAGGTTTTTTATTCTTGCCAGAGCTCCGCCATTTTGAAAATTATTTCAAATCGGATGGTTGCTAAATGCTCAAAATAGGGGAGACAAACTAACTGTGCTCTAATATATGCCAATAACGTTCAGTTTTGTGGTATATAATCCAGAGTAATAAGAAAAATAAAAAATTATAATCAGAAAGTCATTTGCTTGCAGAAAGTTAGAAGCCTTTGGGAAGTGTAGTTTGGAAAAATTCCAACGCTCATTGAAAGCTCTGGGTGTCCTCTTCTCAAAATGACTCAAAATGACTACATTCACTGACGGCCGGTAATTCAAAATGGCTGATTTCCGCGATGACAACAACACATTTAAAAAAAACTAAAACCTCACTAATAACACTTTAACCTATTGGTAAACAAACGTATTGATGAAAATATACATTATAACTGCTGTTGTGACATGGTTATGATGTTTATTCTTGAATACGTTTGAAAAAAATATTATAATTATGACAGAGAGTCTGGAGAGCTTGATTTATGATGTGATGTCATTTGCGGTCCGGCCCCGGACTGCACGGGCAGAAGAGGTTAAAAGAACATGCCAACATTTTGGGATGTTAGCCTAGCTTAGCACAATGAATGGAAGCGTACATGTACGGGTAGCCTTCGGGAGAGGTGTTAGTTGGACAATGTGTAGGCTAGCCGTACATGTCCGCTTCCATTAATTGTGCTAAGCTAGGCTACTGTAACATGCAGCCAGATAGCTGTCTACTGAACGCACAGAGAGGAAGCTGGTATCTATCTTCTTGTCTCTCTTTGGAGAAGACGGTAAGCTAATTTCCCAAAAAGTTGCCGTGTTCCTTTAACTATGGTACATAGAGGCCATAGCCTTTATATACGTCCACACAGTCCTTACAAGAAACTCTTCAACACTAGGGGAGACCGGGGCACAGTGGATCAGAAATCTTATATTTCAGCATTTTTCCTGGCTTGATGACAGCATGGTTCTGGTCTATTGTGGAATTGATAGCAGAATATGTTCTCTATAAAACATGTCAAGTTGCCAAATATGAGATGCTGAGATGGGGTTGAATGTAAAAATATATTTGATCCACTGTGCCCCAGTAACGGGGTACAGTGGATCGCTACCTGGGGCACTGTGAATCAGTCCAGATATTATACATTATTTTTTCACAAACAGCATCTTTATTGTGTGAACGAAGCAAAACTTTCATGTACAAATAAGACATGTCAACAATAGACATATCAACCAGACCAACAGTTGAAAATACTGAAACAATATGAAATGTTTTGCTATACTAGTAGCCTATGTAAAAACCAGCGTAGTGCTGGGAACTTTCACACACGCATCTGACACATCCTGTACATTTGGGAAAATGAATGTGAATGATACATCATGGTCTCTGACTTCACAAGTCTGTCCAGGTTTACTGATGTACAAAGGACCCCTCCTGGCTACATTCCTATCTGTGAACAAGATAATCACGGCAACACCTAACATTGTATTATTTTCATGGTTATAATGAATAAAATGCATCGCAAACTAAACACACAACATTGCTTCAACATATTATTCAATATTGAAAACCCTCAGTTGCAGATGCTGAATTGTTTTACAATACCTAGTGCAGCATATTTGAATACAAGGAGAAATTGACTGGAAATATCATAAGGCGTGCAACACGTGCTGTGCCACCATGTTGAATGGGGTTGGGCAGCTTTGCTACAACATCTTCAAACTAAACTTCTGATATGTCTTCGATATTTGGGAAAATTTACGTGAATGACTTTGGTTTCTCACGTCGCATAAACTTCACTTCAAATGTGGTTTCATCAGCATCCACAATGCGGCTTTGGACCTGCCCTACATTGCATTGGTTTTCTTTGTTGCAAATTTTGTCAACACAACATCTGTTGGATTCAGAGCATTGCAATCCGGCAATTCTAAGTCCTCTAGTTGGCCATCATCATAATCTGATTCGTCATCACAAAGTCTTCTCGCATCAGCATCCGCGTCAGAGTTTGACGTGTCTCCCTCCATATCATCATCGAATTGCAGCTTCCGCTCCTTCTTTTTAGCTACTTTTGGCTTTTTAGACTGTTGACTGCAATATTCTTCTTCCTTTTGCTCTGCTCGTTGGCTGCCCTGATTTGTTCTTTGATTGGAGTGTCTGTCAGAACAAGGGTTTTTCCCTTTTTTTTTCCAACTTTGTTTTTGCGTGGTGGTGCCTTTGGAAAAGGGCTGATTTCTTCTGGTGTGATGATAGGCCTACTCAATTCTGTTGAAGTTGAACCAACTGCGTCGAGAGTCATCTGGGGCTTCATGTGAAATTTCTGGTGCAGGTCGATGAAGTTCTTTGGCTGGTTGTGGAGGTTCTGGATCTGGGTCTGAAAGCTCTGGTGCTCTCTGTGGAGGCTGTTCAGCTGGATGAGGTGGTTCTGGGACTTCAGCGATTGGCTCTGCAGATTCTACTGCAACAGGTCGATCTGTTACATATGAACTGAGGAAATCATCATCGCTGAAGATATTGGGGTTGAATGGATAGATGCCAGATACTCGAAAACCGGATGTGATATTCTTTGGAGTGAAGGCTAACGGGTAAGTCAAGTCAAGTCAATTTTATTTGTATAGCACATTTCCAGGCAGCGGCAGCTGGCACCAAAGTGCTTCACAGGCAGGTTGATAAAAACAAAATAATATGATGCAAGATAATAAGATTAAAACACAGTAAAGCAATGAAATTAATAAAAACAGGTAGGACACAGTAAAACAAAGAGGATAGAAGGGCCAGGGGTCTAGTGGTGATTAAGTGGGGGGAAGGCCAAGGAGAACAGGTAGGTTTTTAAAGGTGATTTAAAAGCCTGCACGGTCTGGGCGGCCCGTACGCCGAGGGGGAGGCTGTTCCACAATCTAGGCGCTGCAGTGGAGAAGGCTCTGTCTCCCCTAGTCTTGAGCCTAGTCTAGGCACCACCAATAGCAGCTGGTCGGCTGATCTGAGGGATCGTGGGGGTGTGGCGGTGCAAGAGCTCGGATAAATAGGGAGGAGCCGTGCCATTTATTGATTTAAAAACTAGGGCTAGTTTAAAATCTATTCTAAAACGAACAGGTAGCCAGTGGAGCGAGGCCAAAACTGGGCTGATGTGCTCATGTTTTTTAGTTTTGGTGAGGAGGCGCGCGGCTGTGTTCTGCACCAGTTGTAGGCGGCGAAGCAGGGATTTGTCGATGCCTGTGTAGAGGGCATTGCAGTAGTCGAGGCGAGTGGTGACAAAGGCATGTATTACCGTCTCTAGGTTACTTTGGGAGAGGTATGCCTTTGTCTTCGCCAGGAGTCTGAGGTGGTAAAAACTGTTTTTGACTACGGCGCTGACCGGTTTGTCGAATTTAAAATTGCTGTCAAAGATGATCCCGAGGTTCCTGACAGAGGTGGAGAGGTTTGGACCCAGGGGACCAAGTGCGTCAATGAGGGGGGCCGGGGGGGGCACTATTAAAAACAATGACTTCGGTTTTCCCTTCGTTTAATGTCAGGGAGTTTTCAGACATCCAGCACTTGATTTCTGCCAGGCATTCAAGTAGTGGTTTTATTGATGTTTTCCCTTGGGTGGGTTTTAAGGGGAGGTAGACCTGCACGTCATCGGCGAAGCAATGGAATGAGATGTTATGTTTTGCCAAGATCTGGCCTAGGGGGAGTATGTATAAGAGGAAGAGGGTGGGACCCAATATTGAGCTTTGGGGCACCCCGCAGGTGAGGGGGGGCCACAGAGGAAGTGAAGTCACCGAGTTGGACAGATAAGGTCCTATTGCTTAGGTAGGACCGGAACCAGTCTAAGACGGGGCCCCTAAGGCCTACATAATGCTCGAGGCAAGCTAAAAGGATGGGTTGGGTAGTAGGGATGGGTTGCCTGCATAAGCAGCTGAAATCAGGTCATTTAAGATACGGAGGAGGGCCGTTTCAGTGCTGTGTCGTGGTTTAAAGCCAGATTGGAATTTATCATGGATGTTGTTGTGTTCAAGGAATGATTGTAGCTGTATGTAGACTATGCGCTCCAGGATTTTCGATAAAAATGGTAATTGTGAGATGGGTCTAAAATTGGCAAAGACAGAGGGATCGAGGTTGGGCTTCTTTATCCGGGGCTGGACCACAGCATGCTTGAAGGCAGCCGGGACACATCCAGTGCTGAGGCAGGCATTTAGTAGAGGTAATAATGTGAGGAGGACAGGGTCAGGTACTTCCTTTAGGATTCGCGAGGGGAGTGCGTCTGAGGGGCAATTTGTTGGTCGCAGGTGTTTAATGGCATCGGAAAGGGAGGAGAGGGAGACCGGGGCAAACTGGTCAAAAACAGCATGCAGTGGGTGGGGGGGGGGGGGGGGGGGAAGAGGGGGTGGGGGGGCAAGGGGGGCAAGGGGGAGAGAGATCTGAGGGCAGAGACTTTGCTGATGAAGAAGTGTTGGAAGCCTTCACATAGAGCTAATGAAGGTACGACAGAGGGAGTGGCACAGGGGTTGATGAGGGAGTTTAGGACTTTGAACAAGGCCTGGGGTTTATTGGAATTTGTTGTGACTAGGTTGGAAATGTAAGTTGTTTTTGCTATTTTGACAGCCGTCTGGTAGATGGACAGAGTGCTGTGTAGGATTTGGAGGGAGACATGCAACCTGTCCTTCCTCCACTTCCTCTCGGCACGTCTACATGCACATCTAAGATCACGCGTGGATTCATTTAGCCAGGGTGTGGGGAGGGGTTTTATGCGTTTAGTTTTAAAAGGTGCTACAGTATTTAAAATATCGGTGCATGACTCGTTGAACATGGAGAGATAGTCATCGATATTTGGGACACTGTTTGCATTTAAGACACAGATTGGGGAGCTGGAGAAGCCATCAGAAAAGTGGGCAGCAGTGTCAGAGGTAAACGTGCAGGATTTTTTTGTAGGTACATGAGGGGAAATAGCAGAGCAGTGGGTAAGCATTGCCCACTATCTGAGCGATATCATGGATTGTGATAGGTTGACCGGGGTGGTTGAGCATGAAAGCATTTGCTGCCTGTTGAAGAATGCCTTGGTTGCATTTTGTGGCTGCAGTGTGGTGGCAGCGTTAGTTAATATTGCCGTTAGTCAACAAACAAAGTGACCTCCTTTTACCAGGGCACAGTGAATCACTTGAAAAATGTATCCACTGTGCCCCGATTCACTGTGCCCTGCATGCACTATGTGCAATCATGTGACATTCTTTCATTCATGGCCATTAGCAGCAGAGAGGACACATGCTCATTAAATATCCCTCAAATTACCAACATGTGCTTGGTTTCTTATTCCTGGATGATCTATACTAAATCACAAAAACAAAAGAAACCCGAAATTTTACATTTGATGGTACAAAACGGGGATTACCTTTCAATTCTTCACAAAAGTGTGTTGCCTGGAAATTAAGCACATTTTCAGATAAGGATTAACCTGAGGCACACACTGATGACATCATCACGGCATTCCTGTGTACAAGTTTCTATAAATAGCCACTGATTCACTGTGCCCCTTGGCTTGAAGCCTTTTTACAACACATACGCGTTTCCAGGTTCCCGTTTTGCGCTCTGATTGGCCAGGTCATGTGACATGAGCGCCAATCGTGGGACGGCAAGTTTCTAAACTGGTTAAGCTTAGGCACTCTTCGAAGTTGGTTAAGGTTAGAGTTTGTCTTAGAGTGTGACGGCAAGTTCTTTCGCCGGTTAAGCTTAGGCACTCTTTCGAAGTTGGTTAAGGTTAGAGTTTGTCTTAGAGCATGGCGATAGAACGCCAGGTAGTTTGCAGGCTGTTCGACGCAGAAATGGGCAAACAGGCTATTGGGCGCACATGTCACATGACCTGGCCAATCAGAGCGCCGGAAACGTGGATGCGTTGTAAAAAGGCTACACGCTGCCCCTTGATCCACTGTGCCCCGGTCTCCCTAATGAGCCAGAACACTTTTCTATTGATTCCACAAACGCAGTGAAAATCCAACATTGAAGAAAGTCTTGATTTCATGTGAAACATTTTGTGGGCTTAATTCCCTGCTCAGAAGCATCATTGTGAAGCAGCTTTTCAAAAATGCAGCTGTTGGCGTTAGTGGAAACCAGATGCACAGGTAGTCTGGAAGCCGCCCTCGGAACCCTAACACACTTCTGAAGGGAAGGCGCCCTCGGAACCCCTAACACGCTTCTGAAGGGAAGCCGCGCTCGGAACCCCTAACACACTTCTGAAGGGAAGGCGCCCTCGGAACCCCTAACACACTTCTGAAGGGAAGCCGCGCTCGGAACCCCTAACACACTTCTGAAGGGAAGGCGCCCTCGGAACCCTAACACACTTCTGAAGGGAAGGCGCCCTCGGAACCCCTAACACACTTCTGAAGGGAAGGCGCCCTCGGAACCCCTAACACACTTCTGAAGGGAAGGCGCCCTCGGAACCCTAACACACTTCTGAAGGGAAGCCGCGCTCGGAACCTCTAACACACTTCTGAAGGGAAGGCGCCCTCGGAACCCCTAACACACTTCTGAAGGGAAGCCGCGCTCGGAACCCTAACACACTTCTGAAGGGAAGCCGCGCTCGGAACCCTAACCACTTCTGAAGGGAAGCCGCGCTCGGAACCCCTAACACACTTCTGAAGGGAAGGCGCCCTCGGAGTCGGAACCCTAACCACTTCTGAAGGGAAGCCGCGCTCGGAACCCCTAACACACTTCTGAAGGGAAGGCGCCCTCGGAGTCGGAACCCTAACCACTTCTGAAGGGAAGCCGCGCTCGGAACCCCTAACACACTTCTGAAGGGAAGGCGCCCTCGGAGTCGGAACCCTAACCACTTCTGAAGGGAAGGCGCCCTCGGAGTCGGAACCCTAACCACTTCTGAAGGGAAGGCGCCCTCGGAGGCAGCGTTTATAAAAAATATTTAAAATGTTTATTAGCAACGCCGAGCTTTCAAACCATCACGTATCTCTGTCCGAAACCCTCGTGCAACTGTGAGTACCTTTGAAATGTCTCTGTGATACTTGTATAACGAACGGTTCGGGCAGAACCAGTCCTTCAGGTTGGTTTGCTATGGACTAGCAAGTGACTGTGGATTCACTTGGTGCATCACAGTCACGAAAGGGGCTAGAAGGGAAGCCACCCTATAACCACTTCTGATGGGAGAGAAATGTAAACTCAGGATGTATGTCAGAGCTGATGCCACAGAAGGCTTCTGGAGATTCCATCTTTATTCTCTATATAGCAAAGGTGGACCTTGTGAAATATTCCG